>NC_083468.1:19726663-20042496 GCF_030014155.1 Tachysurus vachellii
AGCATGAAAGTGCACATGAAAAACCTGCAGGAATTGCGTGATGCAGTCACGTCAGCATGGAGCACGATCTCAAAGGAATGTTTCAAACATCTTTTAGAATCCATGCCATGAAGAATTTTCACTAAGTTCAGGGAAGTTGTACTCATACTACATATAAGTCAGTGATGAAAAGAACAAAAGAACTGTGGAGGAACCGTCGATCCGAATATTGTACAATACACTCTAGTATCAAAGACCTTAAAGATAATCATTACAGGTTTACATCTAAAGCCCAGGTTGAGAGAAAATGTGTTTGCTCGCTCGCTCGCTCACGATCTCTCTCTCTCTCCACCACAGGCCCAACTGACCTTGTCGATGAAATAGAGGGCTACAGCTCTCTGCCTTATTCCCATCTGTTTGGACTTCAGATCCTGCTGGTACTGAGCTCGGATCGCATCCACGCACGTCTTTAGCTTGCGAGCCACTTCGTATTTCTCCCAGTCCTTCTCTCCCTGAAACACGATGCAATATCATGAAGTTCATCTTTAAGCAGAGCTGGGAAATATCGCAAAATCAATGTTGTGATCAATTATGATGCAATACACTTCTTTTGATTTTAGTGATATCTAACCTTTATTAATAGAAAGGAGAAATTCTACGTCTGATTTGACATTACAAAGTTGCACTGAATCTTTACATTTGTAACAATAATAATTACATTAGTAACACAAAATTAATTAATTAATTATATATATATATATATATATATATATATCTTTATACCTAGGGATAGATATATAGTATTTTAAATTTTAAGTTAATTTTAATTAATTTTAAACTTTAATTGTATATATTTACTTATTTATTTTTATTCTTAGTTTTTCTTCTTCTTCTTCTTCTTATTATTATTATTATATATTTATTTCTTTTTCTCTCTCTTCTGTTTCCATACATCTGTAAAGCTGCTTTGAGACAATGGGAAACTGTTAAAAGCGCTATACAAATAAATTGTATTGAATTAATACTGATAACGTGTTGAATTTGGTCACGACATACTTCGAGATCGTAGAGTAGGATCAAAACCAATTTTTTTTACATTCATTTTTCCACATTTTCATAGAGGTTTTTTCCCCGAAATAAAAATGACTATTCAAATTTTGGTATTGAACACCACAATATCTCAATGAACTGATGAATGAAAATTTCTATCTTTCAATTTATAAAATGTTGTTTTTTTTCCTGTCTTAAATTATGATGCAATATTAACACAAATTGGTAAAAGTTACTTAGAATAAAGAAATTAATTGACAATACCTACAATACGTTAAAATATATTGAGACAATCAGTAACAATTTCTTTAAAATGATTTTATACTATTTCTTTTCTTAGACGGTAAATAACAGCTAGCAGTAATCAACAATAATCATGTACATAATACTTACATACCATCACCTCAGTTAACATTGTTAATAAATAAGCACTGATCATCTTTGCCCCTTTACACCAGAGATCTGGTGACATATGCACAGCTCCTAATACACTGGATGTGAGGATGTGTGACATAAAGCGACCGTACATTACCTCATGCATCATGTATGGACTTTTCTACAGTTCTAAGTTAGACACACCTGATATCTTCACACCAGAAATGTGAGTAGAAATAAATAAAGTAGTGACGTTTACATGGTTTGCTTTTGGGTCTCGGCCAGTTCATTTTTCACCTCTGGTTCAGAGATGATTTATTTAAGCATGACACATGCAGGAATTTAATGGTCTAAGCAATATGGCTGCCCTCTACACATCGCATGTTGCCATAGTAACCGACAACTACGTATAATGCTTATGACTATAGAGAGGAAATTAGGCACTGGGAAGAGGCAAGAGAGAAAAATAAAAAAAGACGTAGGCAGTGAGGCAGAGCTGCAGTAATAGAAGAAAAAAGAGGGGAAGGTGCAGCTCGTAACTCATTCGAAAGCTTTAGTCCTGTGGGAATAACCTCGCTTATTGTGACATGTGGGTAATTGAGTAATGATGGAATTGATTGCTTTGCATCCTGATTTGATTGTGTGTGAGAAAGGCGGCGAATGGAGCGAAACAAATGACAAGATGAAGCATGCGGCGAGGCGGACGGGATGAAACACGCTGGCGCAGAAAACACTTCGCTCTCTGGTCTGTTTTGATTAACCAGCACCCGGCACTACAGCTAAATGTCATCATAACTAATCTATTAACCAAGGGGTGCAAATACAGATTGACATGCTTAGAGAAAATAACAAGTGAAAACGGGAAAGGATGGGTGAAAGAGGGGACGTGAGGGTGGAGAGAGAAATCACCACGAAGGAGAGGGTGAGATTGTACCTTCAGTTTGGAATTTGCGTTGAGCATGACGTATTTGCAGGAACCCTGGATGTTCTCGGTCCAGCTAGCCAACCAGGTTACGGTGTCGTCATGCCGTACCTCTTTCCAGCTGTGACCAGCAGGGGGCACTGGAATACGTGAATCACTGTGGGGCAGTAAAATCACATACAAAGACTATGGCTGGACAATAAACATTTATTTTGTATATTAGGTGTGAAGAAACCTGCATGTGCACATTCTATTTCTGGGCTAAACCTTAATCCATATTTGATATGAACAGCAAGAAAATATACCGGTGCCGTCTTTCAGGTACGTATCCAACCTAGAACCTCATACGGTATGACACAAGAGTAGTGGTGGTCACTGTGTCTTCATATGAACAACACACTAATATAATTCAACACAACAACATGCCAGTTATATCAACTACTTCCTTGGCGGTCTGCCTGCAAGCATCCGCAGTAGTCATTACTTTGCCTAAGCAGGTCTAAATCTTTGCAGACAGTGCGATTTTCTCGAGATTTCGACCTGAGCTGTCACATCATCAAAACACAGCAGACCGAAGGTTTTAAAATGACACATACGTGACCTAATACAACTGTGAATACGACTAAAAATAAATCCAGACACCAAACAATGCTGACTGAATCAATCGCTGATCATCTCCCACGGGGTTCGCGTGAACGGAGATAATGATGATGACAGGGCTCGTGTTTAAATGCCACGGCTGACGACTGTGAGGATGCTGTTGATAAATCAAAGTGAAACCTTAAAGTTTTACTTTAATACGTAGTAGTCACGTTTTTCCAGAAGTGTACTAGGTTAGAAATGTACATGTAGATCAGTGGCTCTGAATGGATCGCAAAACTCTGTAACTTGTGGGAACTTTTGTGATTGAGAAAAAGTCAGGAGAACCTGAACTTTTCCCCTGAACGTGTACATACAGTAGAAAACGTCAAAAGTTCATCATTTCAAGGGTTTTTACAAGCTGCTGCATGTATAGGTTCAAACAAATATGGAGCAGTATCCATATAGAAAAATAAATGCAAGCATAAGCACATAGTTCTGTTGAAAAAACACAGCACAAGGAGAGTTTAGGACAAGGTCTGTACCCCCCCATGTGCTGTTACCGGCTGCAGTTGATGATAACGTCCTCCGGCTGGATCCTCTTCTTCAGCATGCCCTGTTTAGGATGTTCTCCTCGGCCTCGGAACAGCGCTGGAGGTTCGATCTTAAAGTTGCCGATGCGTTCGCGGTGCTTGTCCAGCATACAGTAGCCGTACTCCTCCAGAATCTTCTGATTGGCCTCTTTAATAACCTGGAGTGTAGAAACATAGAAGTGTCTTAACACGACTTGGAGCTTTGACAGGTTTGAATGACACAGTGGCTTAGTTTATTGATCTGTGCATTTTGCCAGCACGGTTTACAGCGTTATGTGTTTGCAGCACTAGATGATTACTGTAAAGTCCATGTCTCCTCTGTAGAGACACAGCAGCTGTAGTCAAGTTCAAATTTATCTATTTATTTATTTCAACAACAATGGATGATCCAAAATGCTGTACACAACATCATATAATGTCATCATAATAAAAAAATAAAAAAATAAAAAATGAAAATTTTTAAGTGCTAAAAATTGATAAAAACGGAGCAGACCTCATGTTAAAGGGGATTCAAGAAAAGGCTTTTCTTTACACTTTCTCGTCCCCAGACAGAAGTGGTTGATTACAATACAGCGTTCTGGTCGGAGATTAAACATGGAAAAGGTCAATAATGTACGTACTGTGGAGCTAAGACCAGTGCTTTGTCTCTGTTAAAAATCTAGCTGTAAGTGTGTTAAGGCAGTTTGAAGAAGACCAGCATACAGAGAACAACAGTAGACCAACAGGGTTGTAATAAGAGCAAGTGAGCCTCTTCACTTCTGGTCTTCTTTGTGAGCAGGGAGAAACAGGGTTGAAAACATTTTAAGGGAGTAACACTAGGACACAAAAACAAACCACTGGAGTAAAGAACTCGATCGAAAAAAAAAAAAGATGATATAAAAAAAAAAAAAAAAGAAAGCATCAACAATAAGGTACCATTTCTATTTTTGTGAGTTGATATTAATATTGAAGTTGTTTGTTTTCTATCCTTCGCTTCGTGGTGTTTTGCACCAAATTGAAAAGCAAAAGCACCAAAATAATTTTGAGAGGGTGGATTTAGAGCTACCTGTGCAATCGTATATGATTAACCATCCTGACCTGCTGTAGACGTGACTTTCAAAAGAAAAGAAAAACGCAGTCTTTCGCAATTCCATTCAATTCTTGTTATTGGCTGAATGACTTACTTCTAAGACAAAAAAAAAACAAACAAACAAACAAAAAAAAAAAACACACGAATAAAATTATTGGTATCGTTCAGTAAAAGAAAGAAAAACCCATACTGGTCACTGAAATAACTTGACACTTACAAATTTTCTGAAAACTGATTACTTTTGAACTGTGGTGTAACAGAAGTGTAATAAAAATGGCCTGGACAAAAATGACAGTAGCCTTAAGTTAATATCTTTTTGCACAAACTTTTAAGGCAATCACTGCAACCGAGAATCTTCTGTAACTCTCAATGACACTTACTGCACCTGTCCACAGGTATTGATGTTTTAAAGGGTGCCGTCTCCGCACTGTATGTTTCAGCTCTTTCCACATACTGTATGTTCAATAGAATTTTTCTTTAATAGAAGGGTGCCAACATTTTTTTTCCATGTGCATTCAAAAAATATTTGGATTTCTTCTTTAATTTCGAAATAAAAAAAATCAGAAATGCTACAGAGGTTTACATTGCTAATAAATGATACTACAGGATTCACCAAATAAATTCTTCTGAATAAATCTGATGGAATATTCAATGTCTCTGACCTGCAGAAAGTGATGGAGTGAAACATAAACTCCACTGCAGCACCTGGAGCATCACTTTAACCGCCACTGTATATCACTGCAGCACGGGGCTGCTGGCACTTGAAAGCTAATAAAGAGCTCTTTTCGGCTGTTATGATGTGGCTGTGTAGCCGTATAACGCATGTCGGTTGTTGCTCTCCTGATCTATAAGGCCCAGCGTGCACTGTTTATAATCTTTGCGGTAGACAGATTGGGACCTCTGACCTTCAAACAAACGCATGATTAATAGAACGCTCGTACACATGAGTCGCACATCCCACGATGTGTAAAAAAGTGACGCTTTGCATCATGGGATGTGTGACTCATGTATCCGAGCGTTCTATTAATTATGCATTTGTTTTATACAATTGCATTGTTTGATGACGTGCTGTTACCTGAACTGCAATAAAAGCCAAAAGATTAATCAACAACTCTGTATTAGTCATTTCTCCTAAAGAGGAGGATAATACAGTCTTCCTCAGGTAGTCATCCTCTCCTTGGGAATTTATAAACATACTTATTTCCCTTAATGCAATTAATTAGCTGTTTATACATTATGACCTTATGATATCTACCACCATTTTTGCATAGTTAATTAGGATACCATGCAACTAAAACATAGAACTGGGCAGCACATTAGAGCTCTTATATGTCCAGAGACTGTCCACCCTTGCATACACCTCCTGGGTCACCTTTTCAAGAAAAGACGCAGAGGCGATTGGTGTATTTTTCTAATAATATACAAGATACCAGATGCCTGAAATGTGCAATACCACCGACAGTCATTGGATGGTAATGTTAAGAACAAACTGGAATTTGTCTGTTTGTTAGTTCACGAAGCGTTAAGATTGAACATCTGAAATCTCTTTGAGGACAACGACCTCCTAATCAATACACAATTGTCAGACTGTATATGACTGTAGAAAAGACATAATTCATAATACCACTCTCTGGTGTTTAGAACAATTTATAATTACACTCCCTAATGCAACCCAAATGAGGATGAGGTCCCCTTATGAGCCTGTTCCCTCTAGAGGTTTCTTCCTCTTCCACCAAAGTTTTTCCTTGCCTCAGTCACCTCAGGCTTGTTCATCAATATTAATATTGAACTTTTTATATTATATTTCTTATGTTCTGTTAAAGGGGGGCACGGTGGCTTAGTGGTTAGCACGTTTGCCTCACACCTCCAGGGTCGGGGTTCGATTCCCGCCTCCACCTTGTGTGTGTGGAGTTTGCATGTTCTCCCCGTGCCTCTGGGGTTTCCTCCGGGTACTCCGGTTTCCTCCCCCGGTCCAAAGACATGCATGGTAGGTTGATTGGCATCTCTGGAAAATTGTCCATAGTGTGTGATTGCGTGAGTGAATGAGTGTGTGTGTGCCCTGCAATGGGTTGGCACTCCGTCCAGGGTGTATCCTGCCTTGATGCCCGATGACGCCTGAGATAGGCACAGGCTCCCCGTGACCCGAGGTAGTTCAGATAAGCGGTAGAAGATGAATGAATGAATGAATGAATGAATGTTCTGTTAAAGCTGTTTGAGACAATGTCCATTGTTAAAAGTGCTATACAAAAAAAAAAAAAAAAAAAAGAAAAAAAGATTTAACTGAATTGAATGTTTCTGGACACTGGAGTACACACCAGTTTCTCTTCTTTGCTCATGTTCTTCCTTGCCTCTACTCTCTCCCGGTGCATGGCATGCAGCTCGCCAAAATCACACTTATTGAGGTCCGTGATCAGCATCCGTTCTTCCAGAGTCATCTCCTGCTCATGCGCACACACACAAACACAAACACACACATGCACAAACTCACGTCAATCAGTGTCTCCAATAATGAGTTACATCCCCTGGTAGCATAGAAAAAACCAAACACAGGTATCGTAGAACGGTGAACTGAGTCACATCTATAGGAAACCGTGTCTTTGTAAAAATAAAAGAACAGCTAACGATTTCAAATTCGTTCCCTGCATCAGGTTAAAGTAATAGGAGGTTAATAGCAGCCTTAATGGACCGCAAATCTTCATGCTAATCCAAACCGCTGGAGAAAATCAGAGCACTGACCTGCCTCGTCGCTAATGATCACTCCATCCCTAGCGCATAGGAGGGCAGGAAAAAACAAGGGCAGAAACGGTTTGAACCGTGGGGAAGGTCACGGCTCAGGGGACAATTTAACGTGGTCCTGGTTGTATTATATATCACAATGTTTCTTTTTCATGTTGTTAAATGTCTCTCTAACAGCAAATCACTGTAATCTTCGTGCCTGGGGGCTGGCACCAGGGGACCGCGTACATGCAATTTCAATTTGATTCTCTTACCACAGTGACCCTATACTTCTCTACCGCTGCCTCATGCTGTCCATTTTTCTCGTGTGCAAACTCGCTCACACACTAACAGACGCACACACACCCCGACAGCTCCCGTGGGGCAGCTCGTGCATGAGCGCGGGAGAGAGAGACAGAGACAGAGAGAGAGAGAGAGAGAGAGAGAGAGAGAGAGAGAGAGAGAGAGAGACAGAGAAAACGAGGAGTGAAATGGACTGCAAAGTGTTTGGCCTTTTTGACACGTGCAGCAGCTCAAAGAGCCGTTATGATGAATGAATCAGCTTTGACATCATTGCAGCATGACCTCAATGTCACCAATGTATTGAACAATTTGTATAAATCATTCAACACTTCAATTAGAAAATAAGTGTGTAAATATGCAGGAGTCATCAAAGTGTGTGTGTGTTGGTGTGTGTGTGGGGGTGTTTGTGTGTGTGTGGGGGGGTTGTGTGTGTGGGGGTGTTTGTGTGTGTGGGGGTGCGTCTCGTTGGACCAGAGACGGACTACAGGCATGAGCTCAGAAAGACTTTCATTCTCTTACATACAGCTTTCATTTTCTCTCTCTGATATAAACACGAGTCTGTTTAAAAGTAGACACAAGTGTCCGTTCTCCCCTTTTTGATTTCCATACTGGTGACGTATCCGTTTAGAGTAAATGCGTCTGGTCAAATGTGGTAACGTGAAACACTATGAAAGAAAAGAGAAAAAAAAAAAAAAAAAAAAAAAAAAGAGTTGTTACTATTCAGTCATGACATGAGCTGCTTATCTTGTGCTTTTGTAAGCAAAGAATGTTACATAACTGAACACATTTTACTGGCATAACCCTGGTGCGTTATATCTACGCCGTGTAAGCAGAGTTCTTGTGCATCCCATTAGTGCAAATGGGTCTTTAATGTGAGCTAATTAGCGAGAGCACTAAAACACATCGACACCTCACCCCTATCTGTGCACACTCTCTAGTGTGCACTTCCACTTAACCTTCTGCTTTCTCATTACTGTTTGCTCGGTGCCCCAGAAGTCGCCGTGTTCCAAGAGCGACTGTGGTGCGCCGCACGTGTGCCGAGAGGCATTAAACTCAACAGCAGCCGAATCCAAGTCATGGCATTGAGCTATTTTTTTAATTAGGAATTACACCAAATAGCACTCGTTTAAATAATTAAACAATAGAAATAATGAATGAATAAATGAATGAATGCCATTAGTAAAACTAAAAGATGTTAAAGTTTAAAGTGAGTGCTCAGTGGTTCTTACATCAGTTTCAGATCAGGTTACGTAACGACATCAGGTGTCTGTGTATCATTCTCTTCCCTTTTCTCCTTTCAATCTTTCAATTCCTCGCTCGCTCTCTTTGACTGACGGCGAAGCAGTGGGCGGAGACTTTGCTCACTGAGGCGAGGCGAGGCTTCGGTGTTATAATAAAAAAAGTTAAATTGGATTTGTTCGTATTTGGGGGTGTAGGGGGGAGGGGGGGTTGTCTGGATTAGCATATCAATGCCTTAATACAAATCGCATTTTCGAGAGCATTGGGCACTAAGCAGCACGAAATTAATTCTGCATGATAGGCTGTAGGCCCTGCTCGGGTCGGGTGCCCTTCTCGCCTCCCGGTGAACCAGCCATCATCCATCTCTCCTCATACAGACGTGCATATATGACCAGGAAGAGAAAAAGAAGGAAAAAAAAAACTTCCGAAGACATCTGAGAACTCCAAAGGAATCTATCTGAAATGATTAAAAAAAAATGAAGGCGGGAAATAAATGTAAAGTTCAATAATCTTTCTTGGTTGGCCATACATATAAAGAGATTAATGGAAAATCGTGAAATCATTAATGCTGTATGTCTCCGAGTGTGATACTGCAGCTTGCTCTAATCTTAAATCTCTATTGTATCTACAGCTTCACCAGAATGAATAGACTTTCCTCTTGATCGTTTTTTCCTCTTTTTAATATTTGTCTGCTGAAGAGCCAGATTCATTCCGTTTAGCTGAGTGTGCCATGCGTGCGTACATTATACCTTAACCTCTTTCTCTTTGTATGTGTCTCTCTCTGGGTATGTGTCTCTCTCCGGGTATGTGTCTCTCTCCGGGTATGTGTTTCTCTCTCTGTGTGTCTCTGTGTGTGTGTCTGTGTCGGTCTCTCTCTCTCTCTCTCTCTCTCTGTGTGTGTGTCTCTCTCTCTCTCTCTCTCTCTCTCTCTCTCTCTCTCTCTCTCTCTCTCTCTCTCTCTCTCTCTCTCTCTCTCTGTGTGTGTGTCTCTCTCTCTCTCAAGGCCTCTATGTGGGTGTCTCTCTCTGTCTCTGTCTCTCTCTGTGTGTTTCTCTGTGTGTGTGTGTCTCTCACTCTGTCTCTCTGTGTCTCTGTGTGCGTGTCTCTCTCTCTCTGTGTGTGTGTGTGTGTGTGTGTGTGTGTGTGTGTATGTCTCTCTCTGTTTCTCTCTTTCTCTCTGTCTCTCTCTGCCTCTCTCTTTGTGTGCTATATAAAAATATTATACCTTTCAACACATTTCTATAATACATAATGTGGTACACCGCACCACTCCACATTGTACATGTTGTATTATAAAAGATCATTTTAAAAATAGAGAAGGCGCACACACACACACACACACGCACACACGCGCACACACACACACGCACACACACGCACATTCTGAAAATCCACGTATGAATTTTTTAAAGTATGAAATCTTCTCAGATATTCAAACTACCACAGCAGGAAATAATTCTCAAGAGGCTTCATGTAATGCAATAAATAAAAAATAAAAAAAACAAAGAGAGAGAGTGGACAAGTTATTACTGAGCAAGTGCAAGTCAAATGTACAGTCTAGTTCTAAGAACTAACAATGTAATAAAGACCGGAGAGACGCCTGTGTGTGTGTGTCTGTGTGTGCGTGTGTATTTGGCTAGCACCTTTTTTCACGACATGTTTAAATGTAAGAATATGTCTGATTTGTGCTGCTCTTTATGTGATCTGGGAAGCTTTTCCACTCACCTACATGCTCCCAGCTCTGAAAAGGTCACATATCATTTCTGCATGCTAATTAATCTGACTAAAAGCCAGTGTGTGTTGCAGCAGGCAGTGGGACTGGTAATGAGCAGCGAGTGTTAAAGCTGCAGCATCTCACACTAACATCAAAGCAGTTTGTACTTAAATATACTTTTGTTTTGAGAGAGTTAAATAAGGACTCATATAATAAGGACTTTTGCTGAGAGTTGAACGAGAGAAAGCAGAAAAGCTCTGGTGCTTTAGTCAGAAACTAAAGTATTTTTTAAAAATGGGGAAAAAATAAATTGAACAGAGTATGTAGTAGTAATGAGAGTAAACTTGTGTGAAAATACAAAAAGAAAAACATGCCAAAAGTGCAGCCTTTGGTTTAGTGTTTAAACGGACACCTTCTGGAATTGGCGAGTTATCTCACATGTTCTCGACTAGACAGCTTGTGTGGGCGAGTTGATTGATGTCAGCATACATAGCTAACATTAACTCTGTGGATAACTCTAACAGACCCGGACGTGCACCAGCATGCCGATGTCTCTGTGCAAAAAGGCGCGACTGTACTGACCAAGCTGAGGAAGAACTCGAGTGACCCCGGTGAACACTTTTGGGATGAACTAGAACGCTGACTGCATCCCAGGCCTCCTCGCCAGGAATCAGCGCCCGACTTCACTAATGCTCTTGAGGATGAACAAACAAATCCCTACAGCTACGCTTCCAGGTCCAGTGGAAAGCCGCCGTAGAAGAGTGGAGGTTATTACACAAGCAAAGGGAGTTTAAATCTGGAAAGGGATGTCCTGAGCATGTGTGTGGGATGGCCAGGGCTACATACCTTTGGCCGTACACAACACAGAGTCATCATATAAGTACATTTACCTGGCAGAAGATGGTCAAAATAGTTCAAATTGTACATGTTGTATAACTAATGGGAATGAAAAGAAAATCTTAAACAGCATACAAAAAATTTGATCACTGGCAGATTTTATTTTTTTTATTTGCAATTGCCACTGCCTTCAAGCAGTTCCTGACCGCACAGCTGGCAAGACTCATCTGCCCTCTACTCTCCTTATAAATGGTGGAAAAGCTCATTTTTGCTCTTTTTTAAAATCATAGTTTTTGGATGATTACTTATTAACTGCGATTCCTTTAACGGTAAATGAGCCCTGCCATGTAATCATCATCTACTGGGTTACTAATTTGTCCAAGCCTAAGTAGACGGTCTCTCCTGGTGAACCGACTCTAGACCACGTTCCCAGCCATTTTGTTCATGTGTACATCTATACCTAGCTATAGCATGTGCATGTATTCCAGTCTAAATCTCAGCACTGCCATGCACTTCACCGTCACAGTATGCATCTCTCGGTCCATATGAAGACGAGTAAACATCTCCACCTACCTTCCTCCAGTCTGCGAAGAAGTTGTCACGAAACACATCTTTAGTGGTGTACTCGTGATCCAGCATCTGAGCAAAGAACAAAGCCACTTCTTCTGCAGCCAAGCTCAGCTTCACAGGCTTGCCTACGGCACAAATACACGTGGAGCTTAACAAAATGTGGCTACAAATACGGCGAGGTGAAAAAAAACCATGCTGACTCTTTACTAAGTGGAAGCGATTAGGTGCTTAAGTGGGTCGGCATTTGATATCGAAAAACTATTTACGAGTGGAAGCAAGCTTGGAAAAAAAACGCCTCTGATTTATCTACCTAAAGTGCTTCTGAATTCAAAAGTATACCAGCAACAATTTAGGGTTTTATGTTCCTTTAAACAAAACGTACAATATTTTCACGGCAGTAAAAGCGGTCTCCATTACATTCGCTCACATTTATTTAGCGGTAGTCCGGCTTGATGACAGGGAGTGTAGAGTTTTATTATGCTTCTTGCGTTCTGAGGCGGTAACACCATCTTGTGAGTAATATGCTATTTGTTGTTATTTGCATTGCCCTCGTGGGTAAAAGACAAGGAGAAAGGATAATACATGGACAAACCTAACAGCTTAACTGAGCACGTATTTGCTTAAATGCATTCCTGGGAGCGGCTTCTGTGACAAGAATAATCAAAACTCCAAATTAAAAAAAAAAAAAAAAAAAAAAAAGGCAGCACGTTCTCAGTTACAAGCCAGACAAGACGAATGAGCTTTGCCCTCTGGACTAACCGCGTGCTTTAAAGGAAGCTTTTTATTGTCCGTGACAGAGTGGATATTAACTGAGGGAGCAAGTCTTCAGAGAGCAGCTGACCCAGACCACGGACAGGGCAAACCTCAGAATGGGCTCTGTGCCCAGTGAGAAAAAGAGATAGAAGGAAATTATGAATAAAAAAAATTGCAGTTCCTCGTGGCGATGAAAGTAAAAACCGTTCAGATCTTCAATATATTACTTATAACGCAATATAACACATTTACAGCATTTAGCAGACGCGCCCTTATCCAGAGCGACTTACATTTTTATCTTATTTTTTATACAACTGAGCAATTGAGGGTTAAGGGCCTTGCTCAGGGGCCCAACAGTGGCAGCTCGGTGGACGTAGGAATCGAACTCACAACCTTCCGATTGGTAGCCTTAACAGTTTCCCAACACCTTAACCACTAGGCTACCATTACTCCCATAATATTACTCCCATAATATTACCATACTATTACTCACAAATCTCTGAACCCAGGACCAAAACACTTTTTATAGTCAGTCAGTCAGAGATCAGTCCAATGGTTGGAACATGTTCCATTGAGAAGAAGAAGAAAAGAACAATTACACGCAGTGTGTCGACTTGCTTATCTGCCGTTTTAAAATTCAGAAGTATTTGAGCACTAAAATACAAAGTCTTACATCTTCCCCGGTTACACTTCAGGATCGCAAGCTTAAGCTTCTTCCAAACTTGTGCTAGCTAAGTGTGAGAGAATAAAAAAGGAGAAGGAAGAAAGAAAGATGCACCATCGTAGTAGAACTTGACGTTGTCTGGGAGTGGCTGGTACTCGGGAGGGAAATAAGGCCCATTGTGCTCTAGAAACTTCCACTTGATCCCATCTGCATACTTCTCCTCCTCCCACCTTGAATAAGAAGTGTGTGTTAGTTGAAGAGAAACTGACACACACACACACACACACACACACACACACATTACCAACGCCATCGCTGCTGCTCCTCTTCCTCCTTCTTCTTTATCTTTAGAGCCCTGGCTGCCTCGATCTCCTCCTTCGTCTTCTTAGTCTTCTTTGTCTTTACTGCGACAGGATGCTCCTCTTCCTCCTTCTTTACCTTCTGAAAGATTGAAGACATCTAAAGCCCATCATGTCTTATAATGCTTCAACATTGGTTATTTCATTTATTCATCAAAGCTGTGTAGTAACAAGATAAATAGGTTTGAGCTCATGGACCATCAAAACTAGCAGGGATTTGAGGGCAATCCCTATTTCTCTCTAGGTCTTATTTACATGTCGTACACATACGACACGCCTCTATTAATCCTCATAAACCTCGCATTTACACAAGACACGCCCTAAGCTACACAGTCTGAATGATTTGATGCAAAACATTTTTTTTTATTTTTTTTTTTTATCTTTAAATATTTAATTAGCTGCCAATTCTAATAAAAAAAGATTAAGATGCTAAATATAATGTTACAAGATGTGCTTCCGGTTCAAAAAACAATTAAACAAAGCTATATAGAAGATATAAGCTAGATAGAAGCAGAGACAGTGAGACAGAGGATGGGACGAAAACGCTTCATCATCCCTGCCTCAGACAGGAAACAACGCACGCGCACACGCGCACACGCGCACACACACACACACACACACACACACACACACACACACACACACACACACACACACACACACACCACTCTTTATGCTCTCTTTGACCCTGCTTCAGCACAGGATTTATAAGTATCAAAGTCAATGCAGGTCTTTAATAAAGTCAAGCAGTGGGGGTCAGGAGCATTTCTCTTTTTTTTTTTTTTTTTTTTGTTAAATAGACTTTACATTGAGCTCCAGCTTCAATCAAATACTTAATGACCGTTTAATTTGTTCACCAAATTGGCCCTTCCTGTAAAGCAGTCTGCTGAACGTCCGTCAACGGAATAATTCGGGGAAGAACTGGACAAAAACCCTCGTACAAATCAATTCTAGACACTCATTAGCCTGACTGACTAAATCACTTATTCACTGTGGGGCTCCATGGCAAGAGACCTCAGACGCTATAATCTTTATGGATTGTTTTAGAAGTCTATTAGCAGCAGCTCGGTATTATGTGGCCGCGTCTCGATGGCTCGGTGTCTGTTAAGTGGTGCGGTCTACCTTATTTTTTGCTTCCGCCTTTTTCTTCCTTTTCTCCGGACCGAAGCTTTCGTCCCCTTCCTGCGAAGCTTTCTTCTTCTTCTTCTTAGGCCTGATGGACGGTAAGCAAGGCAACTCATTTAACTCGATACAATACACACAAAATATAAAGTGACCTAATTATATTATTAGTATGTTTAAGGGTGGATATTAGCCTTAGCCATCACACACTGAGCAGCTGGACGATCCAGTGTACTGCCACTGTCCTGTGCTTTGGTTGCCAACAGACTAGTGTTAGCTAACAACACACAACACAACACCTTCTAGGACGTTGAGTGCATTAAGACAGACTGAACAAATAAGCTCTATTCCTGCAGAGAGGATGTGAAGCTCTGCTTAGATACATCTACATCATATTGTTTCTACTCAGTCCCTCCAGTATTTCAGTTTTTCAATCACAAAAAATAAGAAATGAATGAAAAAAGCAAGCAAAGTCTGCGATATAGTGAACTTTACGATTTTTCAAAGTTACGTCAGATTTTCTGCAGATTTAAGACCAAAACACCTCAGGTGGCCAGTCACAGGTCACCCAAGCCCAGATACACCACAGTCACACGAGACTTCCCAGCTATCCCAGTAATCATCTACCTGAGTTACTAAGGTTATTCTCAGCTGACAATGTGTCATGAAGTGAACGCCGTGCTTTCGTAACAATGCTGCCATTCTTTTGCTGAAATCACAGCAGCAGCAACACAAAACTATGAACTGAATGACACACGCCACTTTCCGTATGCGCCAAGTAAGTCGACGTCGACCAGAACACAAAGAGCCGCTGTGATCCTGTGTCAGGCTGAGTGATTTTTTCTAAACAAGGCTCAACAGCTGTATTTCTAAGCAGATTCACTGCACCGGTTGACTGCTTGCTGATGCTCACACATTCGGATGCAACGTGGTGGAAACAAGGAGGTTAAGCGAGGCTTCCTGTGAACTGAACGTGCCGATTTAACTCCGCTACGCTGTCGCTACACAAGCCGCAGGAGGTAAACAGGATTAACTGCAGACTAGCGGAAAGCAGAACATGCACTACTGATGCAGAAAAACAAATTAAAACAAGCTGAGCTAGGTTTCAACAAAGCTGTGAGGAAGAAATGTTTAGTAAAAATGCAGACCCCTGTAGAGGACGACAAGATAGGAAAAATGTCTCTTTAGATTCACAGAATACACAAAGCTATAAATACATCAGTCAAAAGAAAATGGGCAAAATGCATCCATCAACCTGCCCATCCATCCATCCATCCATCCATCAATCCATCAATCCATCCACCCATCTACCTATTCACCTGTCCACCCATCTATCTATCAACGTTGCCTACCATCTTACCATCCATCTGCCCATCTATCAATCCATCCAAATATACATCCATCCAAATATCCATAAATCCATCTATCCATCCTAATATCCATCTAACTATCTATCCATCCATCCAAATCAAGTCAAGTCTTACCATCCATCTGCTTATCTATCAATCCATCCAAATATCCATAAATCCATTCATCAATCCTAATATCCATCTACCTATCCATCCATCCATTGTGACGGTTTTAAGAACCAGCTTTACTCAAAAAAAAAAAAAAAAAAAAAAAATGCATGCAAATATTAGTTAAATTAATATTTAGTTCTAATGAGCAGGCCTGAGGCAAGGGTGGCAAAAAACCTCCCTAAGATATGATGAAGAAACCTTGAGAGGAACCAGGCTCAGAAGGGAACCCATCCTCATTTGGGTGACACTGGGCAGTAAATAACGGAAATGTAAATAATGTTATTTCTACAACTGTTTATAGTCGACTGGAATTGTGCAACCAAGAGCTCCTGAGGAACTAAAAGGTCAGGGTCATTTCTGAGTTTATTGTAGACTTCACAATACTTCCTTCCTATCGAGGTCTTCGAATGTTCACCGATGAAGACCCGAGCACAAAGACCACCGCAGCAGTGAGCAGCGCCTAGTGACGATAATGCACAAGCCAACATTTTTCTTTTTGTTCAGGTATACCACTCAACTGTTCCAGGATTTCAAATAGCCAATGTCATACTCTGTGTGTCAAGCTTATGTTAGTTATTCAAAGCATTTATTACTTACAGAGAAAGTGCAGTGGAGCTGGAAGGACCCTCGACTGACTCCAGCTTTCTTTTCCTTTTCTTCCCTTTCTTTTCCGGCATAAAGTCACCATCATTTGCCTCCTCCTTAATCCTGCCAATAGAGAAAATCAGGAAGGGGAAAAAAAGGGGGGAGGGGGGATTAAGCAGGAAATACTTATTAGGAGTTCATTACGTTTTGGAAAATCTAACAGACAACCAATCATTGTCTAATGGAAAGAACATAATTACTGCACTTAGACAATATTGCTTAATTGTCACTGATAATTATATAATTACAGCAATTAAATACTAGAATAATCGTAGGAAAGTAAGCCGTTATTGGCAGGTAGCGTGATTTGATAAAGGAGGGAGGCGACTGAATCAAATAAATGAATTATATTTACCGTAACACTGACCTCTTCTGGCAGAGAACTACTCCGAGTGCTTCATTATCTTAATACTTGACCTCGGGCCTGAAAAATCAGCCTCCCTCTGCCAATTACCAGCAGGGTCCGAGTTACATAAAGTCTGCTCTGATTGTGTCATTCAGTGATTAAAGAAACGTTCCATCACTGTCAGGGCAGACAGCGAGTGTGTGACAGAAAGTGCAAGTGCGACTGAGGGGTTTCTTTTTGTGATGCACGTCACCACCCCTTCACCTCGCCTCCTAAAAATAGATCTTTATTCCTGCCACGCCGCAGAAAGATGAAGAAATTAATGTCCGCTCTATGTATCCGGGGAGTTGTGCGTGTGTGTAGGGGAGGAAACCGTATGGAGACCGTCTACGACTGTAGACAGTAGGCGTCCAAATCACCAGAGTTAATTTGCATCAGGCTCAAGGGCATAAAAAAGTGTGACTGCATTTTCATTAGGAATGGATTCCGAGCGCACGTGATATAGATTGTGCCTTGGGCAAGACACGGTTAGTTCAGAAAAAGAAAAAAAAATCATTACCTTTTATCATCAGCTATTTCAAAGTCGGTACTCTCCTTTTTAGGACTCTTAACCTGAAGAAAAAGAAATAAGAAATAAGACCATATGAGATAAGGCGAAAGCAAGAATTAAAATACAACAGCACAGACACCATAACACAAGAAGTGTTTAAAAGGCTTGAAACAACAAGTTCAACTGATTTTCCCCTAAAACACGGCATGTCTTTTAAAGCTTTGTTAATGTGTGATAGAGAAGGTTGGTGGAACAGATGGTTACACACTAGCTCACACCTTTGGATAATTTAGTATAACAAAACCACCTACATGCATGTTTCTGTGACTTATTGCACGATGACGCAAACCGCACAGACACGACCGGGCTACAAAAGTTTTTAAGCTGTACTGCAGCCTAGTTTGAATATAAATAGCCACAATGTTTAAGATTAGGAGCCAAAACTTTCCATACAGATTAGTCACAATTATTTCGATTTAGAATTCCAGTTCCGCAGTGTTGGAGTTTACAAAGCTTGTATAAACAGTTTGCAAGGTTCCAGAAGTATGAAGAATTAATGACATTTAAAGGCTTCAGACTGGCAATTTAGGTAACTGGGATTTGCACCTGTGGTTTGAGAAAATCCAAGCAGTTGAACCAAATCCTCAGGAAAAAAAGAGAAGTCAGACTGAAGCTTGCAAGCGATAACCAAGATGAAGAGTCTTTTGGAGGAAGGTTCGCCGAGCACCATTCTGACTCTGAAGTGCGAGGGTGGCGGCATCATGTTATAAGGGTGTTTTGTTAGACTGGTGAACTTCACGTCAAGATAACATCGTGAAACAACACCTCAAGACACCATACACACTTGGTTGCAAGACGTTGTTTGTGAACGGAAAACGTTTTAAGAGACAGCAAAGTGGACACTGGAGTGGCCATCACAACAGCTTTATCTAAAGAGCACTGATCACTAAAAACACATGTCTGAGGAAGAAATGGAACGACTGTTCAGAAATGTTACACCAGTTCTGTCAGGACAAATGGGTAAAACCCCCCCCCCAAAAAAAAAAAAAAAAAAAAAACAAATTAAAAAATAAAAATAAAAATAAATAAATAAATAAAAACAATGTGTTTTGAGAAACTGCAACAATTCATGTATTAGCGATTCCAAACACAACGACAAAGTGTGTGTAACATTTCAACTTGCTGAAAATCTGATACTATAAATAAAAGCTAAAAAAAAAAAGATCATTTAGACATTTCGAAATGAGCTCTTCTGAAAATAAAAGTGATACCCTAACTGACATGACTGTCTTCACAACGACATATTGTTTAGTATGCACGTATGTACATAGTGTGTATTACTAAACAAATAACCGACCGGAACCCTGACGCGTGAATATAGCCTATACGTATTACAGCAGCTCTTTTTCTTTTACCTTTTATGATGTGAGGATAATGATTTCTTTCCGAAAACTGTCCATCCTTCAGGGACAGAAATAGAGCTGTGCTTGTGATACATTTAATTATACAGAAATGAAAAGATTGCCACCTTTTGCCCACTGGATTGAAGATTTCATTTTTTCATATTAAAAAAAATATTCAATAGAAACCCACCAAGACCTCTCATAAATGGTGTGACCCTTTTCGGAACTATAGAACAAAGGCTATTAAGTTGCCTGGCACTCCTGCGTTATCAAATAACGACTGATTACATGAGTATTCCATCCTGCCTGCTTTTGGTTGTGTTTTCTCGCTTGTGGCTCTGGATGTGTTTTTCAAATAAAAATCCGACACGACGGCATCGACGTATACTGCAATGTGTAAGTAAGGAAACGTGAAGTAAAGAAAAGTCTCTACAAGTGGGAAATATACAGTATTTGCGAGTGTGGTTTATGATCACGGAAATGCAGATTCCATTTATTTTTTTTTATCAGCCGGTATAACGAGCTTGTTCCCTGGATTGTGCATGACAATGCCACAGATCAAACGGTGATGTCTGGCTCCAAACACACCTGAGCAACCACATCATGGATGGCTTGATTATTAGCTCCTGAGCTGGATCAGTTGGGTTTGGCATAGCGAAAGCCTCAAACTCTGGAGGGCAGTGTTCTTTCAAGATGGCAGTCTGCTTTGTGCTACCTACACTACCTACCCTACCTACACTTTGTGCTACCTACACTATATAAACCCACTGGGTGCTTTCTTGGGAACACCGTAATGCTGAGTACAACAGGAACAAATCTTTGTAGCATAGATGATGGAAACATTTTTTTGTTTTGTTTGTTTTTTTTTTGAGATTCTGGCTCCATGTTGAAAAGTCTACATTGCACGTTTGACTCAGAAGGCCAATAAGGTTCAGTGAAGTTCACGTTGCTAAACCAGCCTGACTTGGGCTGTGCAAAATGAATGAAATTCAGATTTAATGGCTGAATGTGCCTGAATGTGCTAGGAATTTGTTGCAGGTTTCTACACATACTGTACAAACACTAAGATAAAGCACTGGACATGTACAAGACAGCTACCGCATGACGTGTTACGATACGACCACAATTGTGATATAGTAGTGATAGATAGTAGTAGTGAAATCACAATAGTGATTTTCAATTTGTTGGTCATGGTGTTCCCAAAACAGCATTCACTAAATTCCAGGGGTTTCATTACCACAACATAAAGTGGGCGTGGTTTCTAGAGGTCTTGGAAAAACACCCTCTTTCAAAAAAAAAAAAAAAAGCATACCTACGATGGATAATGAAGGACAAAACAGGTAGATTTTATATTTTATATCTATTATGCTTTATTATCTTACAGTTATAACCAAATAACCAAAAACTATGATTAGGGTTAGATTATCAAATAGGCCACGTCTGCCTGATGACGCAATATCTGTTACGCTGTTCTGAAATCCCTGGAAATAAGTGCATCCCTTCCCAAAACTGGTTGCCATGGTAATAACATTCATCCGCAGTCCAAATCACTTTTCTTGCTGCTAAAATGAAATATTCTGGTCGCTCTACCAAGACGTTCCATATTTACATAAACTTTTCTCAACTTTGTTGCATGACCAAATACATCCGGTCGTCCAAGTCGAGAGCTCTCGTTGGAAACGAATGGTCTCTGGTTGTTTGTCCCTGCGAGTCATTGCATGAGTCAAGGTAGCATTAAGAAAAATAAATGCTGCATCATCATGCTTGAAGTAGCCTTTAATTTGCATCTGTCCCGGTCATTACACCTCACACAGGAAGAGCAGAAGTGAGATTTTTCCTAAAAGAGCAAGTGCACTGATTTCATCGTGATTTCAAGTGGCCAATAATTTTGTCTTTGTTTCCTGAAATGTATATTTTTCGCATTACTTTTCCATTTATTTGAAGGTAACGGCTTACTATTTGTCTTGTGTTAAAACCTGGAGTTTACATTTATCATCAACCTCATCATTTAAAAATATCTGGGATGCTTCTTTGTGTGAGTGATTGAAGCTGTTCAAATAAATAATTGTTATTTATAGATGATTGACAGCTCTGTATCTATGATGCGAGGAACTTTCCTGGCTGTAGGCTGTATAGCTAATGATGGCGGTAAATCATCAGTGTCTCTTGGATGACAAATGTGTATATTATATTCCAAAGTGATTTAGGCCCGACCTATTTTATAAAAGTTTGTGTGAACCTTTTCTTCTTATGCTACTTTAATATCAGTAAAAATAGTAATTGTCATACAGCCAAACAGCCATTGGGAACTTTGGATAAGTTTCCTGGTGAGTCGTCTCATTTATCCTCCGTTTCCCCTTAACCTCGTGTACCAGGACACCACTACGACAACACTCAGAGTCTTTCCATGTGTGTGGATGAGCACAAGCTAGGCAACGATGGACAGACAAACAGCAGAGAAAGAGAAAGGTTGGCTTTCAGAAAACGTCTAGCTAGTGCTGATTAAAGCTGGTAGCTTTCAGAAATGGAAGCGTCAGTGCCACTCGATTAAATGATGTTGTATTCGAGTAGAGCTTTTCCGATCTCTGACTAGAAAAAAAAAAAAAATTATAAAACAGAAAAACGGCACCTCAATTTGGAATTCCTAGTCTGGAACTTGGGAATCTGGCACATCTGCTCAACTCTGAGCTCTGCAGGTGACTTCGGATCAACGTGGCAGCTCACGGATCAGACAGTAAACGAAGCAGCACTACTTACCTTTAAATGAGTTATACTTTATATACTGTAATAACTGCCTGGGATCGATCGATATACAGATATATCAGCATGATAAACCTAGAACACTGACTAAACAGCTGGTTGCTAAGAAAAGACAAAACCTGTAGTTTTCTTTCCTCCCCAGATTTTGCAGCTTGAACACACAGAGGTCAAAAATGGCAGAAATCCAAGTTCTGAGTTCCCACTTGTTTTCTTTAGATTACGACAAGGGCAGTAGGGACTGGAGATGAGTTGTCGGGAATTAGGCATAAACAATGTCCAGTAAATCTTCTAGTAGGCCTTCTAGCAGACCTTGGCCTGGTCCAGGTTAGCTTGATCAGGAGACGAGCATGCGGTGATTTTGAGCCGGTGATTGATGATGTTTTGCTTTTACATATCTTATTTACTTGAGTTCTGTCAATAAAACCTTGATATAATCAATGATGAGGGCCCTTCATCTCTCATGCTATATGCGGAGTGTTGGGTCTTGCTGCACAGCTGAGCACAATAAATTGTGAAAGCTGTTTTACGCCTGCCCGTGTCTACCGGTGTGATACTGTACTTTATACTTTAAATCTCTCAAACCTTAAAACTTCTACGACAGTCTACAAAAAAATTCTTTTGGCATTACTGATCTTTTTTTAGTAATCTTTTGGATTACTGATGCTCTTGTTAGCTTGTAAGTAGGAGGTGATTTCAAACAAGGAGGAAGAATATTGAGTCAAATATCCTAATACTCATGTATGCCCTTTTCTTTTAGTTTATTAATTTGGAGAAATAAAGGTGCTAAAAGGAGAAAAATTACTCTAGGAACTGAAGTACATAATTAAAAGGTGAACATCATTGGTCTTCAATTTCCAAAAAGGACAAGCAGAAGCCTCAGTTCAAGTTCCATTCATTGAACGAGTGGCATCGGGTGATTGGTTGGGATGAAAACCTGCTCCCACTCGCACTCTGCGGAAAATGCTGAAGAGCCACGATGTGCAACGTTCCTGAGCTGCTGAGAGTCTCTCTGGGTATCTGATTGTCAGAGCTATTAGGTTTGAACTTCTGGTACTGCTCAGTAAACCACGGTAGGTGATTAGGAGAGTAACGGCGTAACGGCACACGAAGGTCACAGCTGATCCGATACAAAGCCGCGTCATTACCAAACATTTTCTACAGCGCAAAACGTGGCGTTGTGTGAACTGGCTAAAACTTTCAACACTCATTATGGAATCTTAATGACAAACCCTTAGCATCAGTGCTGAGTAATATAGCACAATATATACATATCAAGTGACAGATACTTTCTAATATCATCTTTATAACCAAGATGACTTTTTGGCTGCCGAGTTAGGTCGATACCTTCCGGAACAAAACCGAACATTCATGTAGGAGCGCGACACGTAGGAAACCTCCCCACAACACGCCGACACAGAACAGGCAGCTGCTCAGCTAAAAGATAAAGAAATTGTAGATATTCAGGCAGGTATTGTCATTATAACGTGCTTTAATAGAATAAATCGGATACTGATCAGAATCCGTAAGTATCCCACAGACCGGTCATGAATGCATGCAGTTATATTGATTGTATGGATCATTCTGTATCAGTTTTAAAGAAAATATAGAAAAATATTGTATATAAATAAGTGGATTTCAGGAGTTTTTTTTTCCTGGTTGCTCAGCTGTAGTAACAGCACAGTAAAAGAAAGTTAGAATGTCTCTATATCTATGTCCAAAAAAAAAAAAAAACCAGCACAAAAAGGCCAGACAAAAAAGTCTTGTTATGGGAAAATAAGCTCATCATGATGCACACACATTTCTGATCTGAAGTGTGTCTGAAGCACTGAGCGGTTTATTTCTGATTCCGATCTAAGAAAAGTCACGCAGCTCTCCGTGGCCCAAATGATGGCTTTGAATACTGTTGTTTCCTCTATACCGACTAGAGTGCAGAAACTTCCCCAATGCTGTGGTGGTTTCTATAAAGTAGACTGATTCTGCAAGATTCTGTGTTTGTGTGTGTGTGTTTGATATCCACTAGTATTTCATTAGCTGTCACTAGCCTGTAGGAGCTTCCTGTGGTTACAAGCTACTTTTTCAGAGGTCATGTTTTCAATATGGAGATGTTTAAAACAATTGAGCGCTATGTACCGTATAATACAAGTCACACCCCTATATACTACATGTCATTCTATTTAGTTCAAAGAAAGGCCACAGAAACCCAGATCAGGTGATAAAATACATACACAAAATAAAATGCACACGTCTAAAGCGAGCAGGTGTGCAGTTCGATTCTTTAACTAGACAGCTAGCTGCCGCAGAGCAACATCGGAGTCAAAGCCACATGAAGAACTGTAGGGTGTGAGTAAGCTGAAATGGCTTTAAACACTTATTTCACAGACTGATGTGTTAAACATTATTCTTGGCTCCTGGCAGGAAGCCTAATGCCCCCTTCCATTAGATTTGTTCTGACACCACCTCTGTCTTTTACAGCTGAAAGACTGTCCATCAAAACATGTTTCCATTTCCTTGCTTTCTACAAAAGCTAAAGAAAAGCTGAAACAGAAAATCTAAAAAGCACAAATATTATTTATGTTAAGAAAAAATAAAAAAAAAATAAAAAATAAAAATAAACGAATTCACTGACCATCAGGTCCAGGTGCATTGTTCGTTCATTCATTCAAAGTTTGTGAGTCAATAAGATCCTTAATATAAGTATATATAAGAATATACACACACACACACACACACACATATATATATAATGCTAGATAATGCTAGATTATCGCCAGATAATTCAGGGATTGAAGGGCTGAACAAAGTGTACACAAGTTTCAAAATAACAGCTAGTTCTGCAAACTGAGAAAGACCTGTGGAGAGCAAGTAAGCTGAAACTGTTGTTTGTGAAGAAAAAATAACATCCTTTGCCCCCTGCTTGTAGCCTAATGCCCTGTCCATTAGATTTGCTCTGACACCACCTCCGTGGCTTACTCCTGAAAGATTGTCCATCATAACAACGCTCTTCAAATAATCCTGCCTCCTCGTTTTCTACCTTCTCGTTTCCCGACCCAAAAACCTAGCAGAAATAGAAAATGTGAAACCCCAGGGTTTCCTCAGTAACCTTCTATAAACTGAAGACTGAGTCTTAACCCAGCAGGGGCCAGCTTAAATCAAGCATGAAAAAAAGTGAGGCGAGCAAAGAAAACCGAGTCCTGCTGCACAGATAAGACGCTGGATGGTACATTAATCTAACTTGAAAGGACAGCTTACAGGTAGACCACTGAGAAGCAGCTGACTTTGACTCATTAAGCAGAAACCCTACGCTGGAGCACGCCGCCTGCGTCACTGCCGTCACGAGGCCGAGTCGTTTGCCAAGCGGTGTTGCGTTCCAGTATCAAAAATAACTAGCTGGCAGGACACAGCTACATAAGAGGAGTGCTGCATAATGGTAATGCCGTGCTGCTTTTACTCCCAAATTGACAGCTCTTAAATTGCCTGTGTAGATCAAGGCCAGTTATCTGTGTTTAACTAATTACGGCTCTGTAAAGTTGTCTGTAGGGTTTGTCACTCCAAAGCTTAATGTGGATCTATTCATTTAGCCACGTGTCCTTTTACAAGTCGGATGAAACGTTTCAGGGAATAAAAAAGTGAGCTTGGGGTAAACCTGTCAGAAATCAGAGCTGAGGAAACAGTTAGTGACTCGGATAAGTACCTTTTTCTGCATTTTGCCTTTCTGCGACTTCTCCGTGATTTTGGCCTTCACCTTCTTGACGTTCCTACAATGCAGATTTAAAAAAAAAAAGAAGAAAAAACACAAAAGTTTAAATGCAAAGAAGACTTGAAAAAAGGCATAGGTGATACAATATGCTGTGCTTTGCGTTTCACTGAGGTGCGTGACAGGTAACAAGGTGGCAGCTGAGCTCGACACAAGACGCCGGTGATAATGACAGCGACAGGTGTTGATTCTTCTTCCTTTTCGATTAATTACAAGCTCATGACTCTACCTACACTTCTTTTCCCCCTTTCCATATAACGTCTCGGATGTCAAGCTAAATTAATTTATTCATAAAAAGACGGGAGTACGACACGGCATATAATGAATGCAATCTCCCACCCACCCGCTTCACACTCGGTTAGATTAACGATTGCTCGTGCAAATCATTTATTGGGGAGCGCAATTAGTCTTGGGTGCTGACAGGGAAGGCGTTTCCCTCTGCAAAACATACCGTCGTGTACGATAATGTTCAGCTCTTGTTGTAGGTGAGGCTATTAATTCCAAGTTACTTTCTTTGAATAGCAAATATTACACCATCCATACATAAGTGCAGGGTACTGACAGCGGCTGAATGAAAAATTGTTTGAAATGTTTTGTTTGGAAATCACGTCACAGTGAGAGAAGTCGGTCAGAGGAAAAAAGACAGGATTTCCAGAGTCTTAATCTAACACGACCCATAATCTTTCTGGATCAGTAGTAATAATGGTCAACTAGGGGGAAAAAAATCTGTAATGCAAGTCTGAGCTTGTCGGGCTATCAGTCAGACATCGCTGTGCAGGAGAGTATTTGTTCCAATGTTTCTTACTATATGAACGAAGGCTATCTTTATAATCCGTTAGCTAATTACGGATCCATTAAAACGCTACAGCAAAGCATGCTGTAATAGGAAAATACTCCATTGACACCGTTATCACACTGAATTTGAATTTTTTCCCCAACCGCTCATACAGAACTGATTTATTCCTCTTATCCCACAGAAGTAAAGCCACAATAATCATTTTAATTTTTTTTTTTTTTTAAATGAAATGTTGTATTTCAACCCTTTTATTTTGTGTAACATTGTTGAGACAAGTTCTTTCTATCCATATCTGTTTTTTTAAGTCTCCAAAACTAGAACCATGGCTTATGTTACAAGAAAGAAAAGGAAGTCCAAATACTTCTGTCCCATAGAGGAAACACCACCGACTGGTGCAAATCTCTGACACAATAAAAAACCCGTCCTTAAAAAAAAAAAAAAAGCATTAAAACATCATTGGTATGTTTGTATTTGATAAATATAACATGTTCTCACTCATTTGTTATTAGACTTAGATTACGTCAAGCATCCGTCATGCCAATCCGTATGAAACAGCCGAAGCTGCCGTGATGGAAAGTGAATCAACACCTTCTGAAGAATCGGATTAAAAAGTTCAACGATGCTCTTGTTTAAGCGCATTTACAGACGTTTATTGCTAGTGTGACTGAACAAAGTGTGTAGGAGATCGAAGACGCCTTAGTACTTACGGGCGTACGTCTCCGCCGGAAAGGTCATAGGTCAGCGCAGACTCTTTGGCCTTCTCAGCCTTTACTTTCTTCGCTTTGTCCTCTTGAGCCATGGTTCAGATCTCAGGCTGGAGACAATCTGAGAATTATTTATCAAGAAAATAATGAATAAAATAAACAACAGTGATAAAGCATATTGATTATGATTCTCTAGTATTTTTTTCAACAGGTTTATTAGTTATTTTAAAAATGAGCTTGTTTAAGATAAAACCTCTAAAAGTACCTATTAAATTTTTAACTAGCTAATTAGCTTTGTGTTAATAGGTATAAAAGACACCTAGTACAATACACAGTGCACGTGGTAGTGCACTAGGGCACATGTAGTGGTTTAGGATGCGTCCGCGTATCGATTGTGTGGTTTTTTTTTTGGTTTTTTTTATTCGCAATTAAATTCATTTTAAGGTACTTATTTCTGACTAAGACAACATATAGATAACCTGTACATATTAAAAAGGCATTGTTTTTATTTTATTAGCGACGAAAAAAGCTCAATTATGGATAACTATCCAGGTCTCATCGACATTAGCATGCATGTCAGGTCAGTTGTCGCTAGTTTACAGTTAAACAATAAACCGGGATTAAAAGTAATACGACATACTGCAGGATGTGCAGTTTTGAAAATAACTAAAATCCAACCAATGTAGGATTGAAAATAGATTCTATCGAAAATATGAGAGCTAAGTGGTCTGTGTAAATGATACCGAGCTGATTAGCTTCCACTCACAGCTTCTCCACGGGGTTCAGAAGAAACAGCTGAAACGGATTGTGGGATTGGAGCTGACTTTGTAAACTACACACACTCCACTGACAAACAGGACTGATTACAGAACATAATAGTTTTTAGTCTTCTTACAGTAGTGCTCTTTACAACAAAACCAATAGGTTTAATGGGGGTTTATTTGCATACTTTGAAAACGATAGATAGATAGATAGATAGATAGATAGATAGATAGATAGATAGATAGATAGATAGATAATGACAATATAATGCCAATATGTTTGCTTTGACAAAAACAAACACAAAAATCTTAGTTTATTTCAGCCATTTCCATTAACCTCCCAATGGAATTATTGACAGGGTTGCCAGATCTACATCAAATCGTTTTTTGTGTAAGGTTTTGAGCTGTCTGTTCGGTGAATTATTATTATTATTATTATTATTATAATTATTATTATCATTTTAGAAGTTTTATTTTCACTTCGTATGCTTAAGTTATTTGTGTCATTACTCACGGACAAGAGCGAACGTTTTCCAAGTCGAAATCGCGTCCCTGGCAACACCCTCCTGAGCGCGTCCTCTTTAAGAACCCGGAAGTGCTTTACGTTTCCATGAAGTCAAAGCGGTTTATTTTGGTATTAAGCAGCGGTTTGTTTATATATAGCGTGTGTCATGATAGCGAGCAGATTTTTTGCGTCTATGCGGTTCACAAGGACCTGGCGACATAGCTGTGTTACTGATCCTATAAAGAGCTTCAGACTGTGGACCTGGCGTTTATGTTCCTCCGTCTCAGGACACAGTAATAATAATAATAATAATAAACACATGAGGGTCGTTATGGAGGACGTGCTGCGGAGGACTGTGGCTCCAGTACCGAATTATGAGACTAGAGATAAATCTCCTCCACCTCCTGACTCCAACAGCCTGGACTTCATCCACTACTACAGAAATCTGGGGAAGGAGCAGAGACTCGTGTTCCTGGAAATGCTGGCCAGGGATTATGGAGTGGATCACAGAGGAGCTGCAGAGATGGCAAGGAAACTGGTCGACACCCAGTTAAGGGACTTGGCTACTATATTACAGGCAGAAGACAGACTGCGTTACAGTTTAACTCCAATATACAAACAATTACTGAACCACATTAGCAGGGTGGAGGGAGGGGTGAAGTTTCTGGTGGACCTCCGAGCTGATGTTCTTGACTTTACCTCCAAAGTTACTGACAGCCCGCACTTGAGGGTAAAAAATTCTCATTTCCAGTCTTTGCACCGACTGTTAACATTTAACATTGTCGCCTTTTGCACAGAAATAACTTGTACAAGTGCCTGAGAGTGTTTACATAACACCACTAGTGCCCCTTAACCTACTTCAGCCTCTAGTGTCCTGTTACATGATGTTGTAAAGGAACATGAGCTCAGAAGGTGCCTGACTTTTACCCTACTTCAGTAGTGAAAGTTCAACTGTTTCACCTTCTGTGGTATTACACTATAACACTGTAACTTAAAAATGCAATTTTATGTCATTATGGATGAAGTCACTCTATGACCTAAAATATTTAAATTAATATTTAAAAAAAAAACTACAATTATAAGTAAAAGATTGCGTTATTTTGCCAAAATCACGTTACTCAACAAAATGTGACATTATTGCAGGAAATATTTGATACATGTACAAGCTAAATGTAATAAAGAAACATAACTTTTTTTTTTTTTTTTTTTTTTTTTGCAATTTTTTAAAATGTATAAATAAATGTTACTTATTTATTTATAAAGTTAACAACAGTGTTAATGGTATTGCATTAATATACAAACATTATGAAAGATTCTTAATTCTAATTATATTCTCAATTCTAAATTCCCAATATTTAGAATTCTTAGCGCATTCACTTGAGTGACATCGGTCCAGGGTACAAATCAGAATCAGAATCAGGTTTATTGGTGTGTTTATAAGTGTGTTTTTACACACACCAGGAATTTGGTTCCAGCTGTTTGTGACTCTCAAAAGTACAGACATGAATAACACTATACTATACATTTAGCTTGGACTATACAACACAATACAGACGATGTGAGAGAATATAGACAGGATGAGTATTAAATATGAATACGGAATATGTGACTGATCAGTTATGCACATAAAGTGTGAGAGTGCATGATACATGCATATAACAGTATTAGCTTCTTGTGCATATAACAGTATTGTGCAATATTATGCATTTTGTACAATATGCAGCAGCAGTAGTGTGTGTAACATATTCCAGCATATTGAATATCTGCAGGATGGATAATGCTGTTATGCAAAATACTATCTGGCTTCTATTATTTGAGCAGTTCCCATTTGAGAACTTGATACTGAGCTGAGACACTTGAATCTTCTTTGACGCAGGCTGGTCAGGAACCAAGGTCCTAACTATATTCTCTATTTTGTCCTTTGGCAAAATAACACAAAGTATTTATTGTGACACGATCATTTCAAATAACAGTAAAAAAGAAAGAAATTGTCTTGTTATAATGTGATACTTTCACATTACGTAATATCTTCATGTAATAATGTTGCATTATTCATATAAATATTGAATATATAAATATATAAATATTTGACTTTTTTTTTTTTTACAGTTCATGTGTGGCAGCACAGAACTTCCACAGAATGCAATCGCACGTTGCAAATAATTTTTTTGGTCATGAGTTGAGTTCAGAGATACTAGATGTATTACCATTTCCATTGGTGGCATCTTTGAGTGTGACAGTTGGCGTGGTTTAGGTTTGGTGTGATAAGTGGTTAAGGCGTTGGACTACTGATCCGAAGGTCATGGGTTCGAATACCAGGTCCACCAAGCTGCCACTGCTGGGCCCCTGAGCAAGGCCCTTAACCCTCAATTGCTCAGTTGTATAAATTGAAATAACAATGTAAGTCACTCTGGATAAGAGCGTCTGCTAAATGCCAAAAATGTAAATGTTTGAAAGCTACCGATATTACAAAAGCATAGAATTATGTGAATTGTCATAGGACAGCTATACAGTCATAACAAAATGTGCTAAGGAACAGAAGAAAAGTAACTTAGTTTAAAAGTTAAGTACTAACTTGCGTATTAGTTAGGACTGGTTTAGCACTCAGAAATATCATCTCACTTGAGTTTTCGATAACATGGTATAATCATTTATTTAATTTCCTCATGGTGTGGCCAAAGTAGAGAAAGTTCTAAGTGGTGAAGAGCCAGGCAGAATGTCATTTGGTCTGCTTCTTAAACATCATTTCTTGTTCTCATTTCATAAAAATGAGCCTCTCAGTATTTTTCCATGATTACAGTGGGATTTCATTTCAATGCCTTAACCATAGTCTGACATTCAAACTGAATCACACTCGATAATATGCTCAAAAGCTCCATTAAAAACTTGATTGAAGGACGATTAAAATGTGCATGGTCAATAAAGGGGTTTAAACTTATAATTGACAGGAAGGCAGACCCTTCAAAGCAAGCGTGAAATGATTTAAAGGCACTTCCAGAGCAGTCTGTGCATCATCATGAATCATCTTGCATCACATGACATCGTTCTTAGAGATGTTAAATTTTGTGCACTGAGGCAAGGGTAAAGCTGTTTGATGTTTTGACTACGTGAACATTTTTAGAAAATTTTGTTGGGCAAACATTTTGACCTGCTTGTATTGCATATTAAATTCCAAGTACTGAGGCATATTAGGCTTCTTCATAGATAGTGTTTCACCCCAAGCCATCTGATAAAATATTAATCTAGTCTTTGACAATTATAAGGCTCTTATATGTAAATTTTTGTTTCTATTTATCCAATACAAGTCATATTTCCAATTCATCATATTCATAATTGGAGAAAATCTCTGGTGCATTCCTATACAGAACCTACAGTATCCACATAAGACAACAGACACAGTATAGATGTAGGACTCGTTCATGGGATTTAGCAGACACCCTTTTATCCAGAGCAAGCTTAATTTTTATCTCAACTGAGAATTAGAAGGCCATGGGATTTGAACTCACAACCTTCTGATTGGTAGTCCAACGCCTTAACTCATTACACAGGAAACATCCACATAATGCATTAGTAGTACACGGTGTGGATGGATTTCTTTCTATTACCCACTGTTTGTGTTTTGTGCTGCATGTAGCTGATTTTTAAATCGCAGCAATCATATTCCACCTTTAGTCTAAATTACTAACATACATTTCTAGAGGCTTCATAAGCACTCATGTAAGTCTCTGGATCAGAGTGTCTGCCAAATGCTGCATGTGTGAAAGTAAATATATGTTTGGACACAGAATACAGTATGCTCTGAACATTCATTAGATGTTCTAGTAGTACATGCATGCCAGGACCTTCAGCAATGATATAAAGTGACATCATGACATGACATTTGACCATTATCGTATGACCGACCTTCTCCTGACCTAATACACATGTAGGACTTTGTGTACAATTTTGTCTTTGTAAGCGCTTTGTAAAACTGTTTAAGGTCAAAACTACAGGTAACCTTTCCTTTCGTTCACAGCTGCACTGATTATATTTCATCATTTTTTTTGGAAACCTGTGACTTAAGTTGGGTTCCCTTGTTTGTTTACTAGCCTTGTTATCTCTAACTGTTCTTTTGCTCAGTGTGGCACTCACTTATGGGGTGTGCCATTCCTCCATTCTCCCTGGTGGAGCTGGACAGTCCTCAAGGCAAATCTGCACTGACCCACCACTGACCTCTGTGTCCACCTTTACCACTGTTTCTGCCTACATTGTACAGAATATGAACAGACCACAGAGTTCCCTGAGACCTGCTGCTTGTTGTAGTGGACAGAATACTTTAGCAGCTTCAAATAGCTTGATTGTCCAAAAGGGAAGAAAAAGATTTATTGTCCTTGGTCAGGTTACCTGTGGGTATGACCATCCGTCGAGAAGAGTTGAGGATTACTCCTGAATGCAGGAAGCTCTGATAAATGTCCATGTAAGCTCTCAGCCTACTGCAGTAAGTCCAAGCACTGAATGTGTATGTGGTGCCCATCGCACCATTTCATAGCACAGCTGATTAAGTGTCTCTGGGAGCTCATTAACATGTCATAGACTTCCTAAAGCAAGCAAGAAGCTATTGTCTGCCACACTTCCCCAAGAGCGAGGAGTGGGATCTCACCCTTGTAATGTCGAGTACCTCAACATGTACCTGAGGTACCTCACCTCAGCCTTATCTAGGATGATGAAATGTGTCTCTCTAAGGACTGCCTTTTTGCTAGTAGTACCTTTAGCAAAAAGTGTGGAACAACAAACATTCATTGGTGATTAGCTCACCTTTCACAAGTCGGTGGCCAGATTGTCATCTGTTGTGACCTTGTGCTTGATTCTGGGGTACAGTTACATATGCTAACTAATCGGCTGGCTGATGTTGCTGTGTTTAATGAAAGGGATCCAGGAAGGGGCTCATTTTCTTCTAGAACCTGAGGATGGGTTGTGGTATCTATGTGGATTTTCCTCATGGTCTTAAAAAGAGTTATTTATCTGTAGTGGGTGAGAGACACAAGGAGTTCCCCTGTCTAAACAGATACTGGCTGACTGGATGGTGGTTGTCATCATTGATAGCCTACAGTGCCAAATGACAGCAGTGTTCATCATAATGGGCAGATCTTTGAAGGCAAATATAATAACAGCCACTGGAAAGGGGAGGGGATATGAGTCTCTTGCTCTCTGTAGACACATTTAAAGTATGACATGGCAAAAAACAATTCAAAAACATTGCCAACGGATTAATCGAAAAATAATATCCAGAGGAAAACCCAGCCTATATTAGATAAATTACTTATTTATTATGTATTATATTCACCTCAGAATACTATATCACTAACGCCTCAAACTAATTCTGAGAACACTGCAGTTTAGAACATTTTGGCACGATACCAGTTATCCAAGGTGTTGGATGAGCCACGTTAGCAAATGCAAAAAAGTGAAAGGTGCATAATTTTAAAAGTTCTGTCAGTTGTCCTGACGTTTAAAGTGGAATAATATCCTGTAAGTGCTTAGACATCATTTCTCTGTCAAAAGTAGGGTTGATTTCTTTTTTTTTTTCCTCTCCCCCCAAATAAAAGGTAAGTGGAAATGTGGTTTGTGAAGGCTCTGGGCCAGGCACAAAACACAAACTAGACTTGTGATTGACAGAAAAGAGAACCAACTTGCAGATTGTACTGCTATAAATGTCTTGGTGCTCAGGGGCTTCTCTCCTGCACGGCTCCTCTGGCTACAACTGATGGGACATTTCACTGTGTACGGCTCCAAATGTATCAGCCCTAATAGACAATGGAGTGTTTTCTCACCTTATTTACAGAACAGAAATCAGCTGAAGTATAGAATAATTGGTGTATTGTTAATAGTTATGCACTGGACGTCTACCGAAGCCTCGTACTCTTTTTCAGATGATATTTTCTACTTATGTCTTGGAAGAGTGTAACATGGCCTCTAGGTTGTAGTGAGTCAGTAGTGACTATAGTGTTACTGTGGATAATGTAATGATGAAGGTTGCTTTGTGTTCTTTGATTTCCATACAACTGGAATTTAAATTTAAACTATGTTTTTTAAATCTTTAAAATCTTTAGTATCTTATTCACACTAGCACGTAACGCCAGAGCAGTTATTTTCTCTGTATGTGCATGACATTGACAGTTTCTGCAATGCTGGGATGTGACAAAACGGCAGTGTAACAAGTGACATTTCAATTGCCATTTTCTCAATTTTATGCAAATTAGGTATGGCATGGAAAAGTGTCAATTGTAAGTGACTGGCTTTAATGATTCCTTTTTTTCTGCAGTTATTTCCCATTTAAGTGGTTGCTGAACTCCCACAAGGGAATACAAGACACTTATCACTTGCTAGTGTGAACATAGGGCAACACTTATACAGTTTTTTTATTTTTAATAAATAAATAGCTTTTTTTTTCTTCCTTAATTTGGTCAACCAATTTGGTTCCTATCCATCCGTCTGTCTTCCACTATTGCACTACAAGATCCAAGATGGCAACGCGGCAGTAGCACGCAGCGGCCACTCCGGATACAATATGGTGCTGTTTACGTTTTTTAGCCTGACTGTTGCTGGTACATGGACACCAGAGTCAGCAGTGTTCATGTATACAACCGCCAGAAATGAATAAAATACAGAAGTCGTGCAACAACCAACCTGCACGATGATGTGTTGGAAAGTCTTTGTGACTTTCAGTTTCAGTTGAAATTGAAAAATACAGAAGTCGTGCAACAACCAACCTGCACGAGGATGTGTCAGAAAGGCTTCACGACCTCAGCTTGCTGCGAAGACCAGGCCTCAGAACAGCTAGCGGATGTCTTCACTGACATCTTCAACATTTCCCTGAGCAGCTCTGTTGTTCCAACCTGCCTCTAGACAACCACCATTGTCCCCGTCCCAAAGAAGTTTACAGTGTCCTGCCTCAATGATTATCGTCCCATCGCACTCACACCCATCGTCATAAAGTGCTCCGAGAAGCTTGTCATGAGGCACATCAAGACCCAGTTACCACCCTCACTGGACCCCCTACAGTTCGCGTATCTTCCAAACCACTCCACAGACGATGCCATTGCCACAGCCCTTCATTTAGCTCTCACCCACCTAGACAATAAAGACACTTACTTACGAATGCTGTTCATAGACTTTAGTCCAGCATTTAACGCATCTGATTGAGAAGCTGAGCCTGCTGGGACTGAACACCTCCTTCTGCAACTGGATCCTGGACTTCCTGACTGGGAGACCTCAGTCAGTCTGGATCAGGACTGACTCCAGCACCACCACACTGAGCACTGGAGCCTTTCAGGGCTGTGTGCTCAGCCCACTGCTGTTCACCTTGCTGACTCACAACTGTGCAGCAAATCACAGTTCAAACCATATCATCATGTTCGCCGATGACACAACCGTGGTGGGTCTCGGCAAGAACGACGAGTCGGCATACAGATGTTTTATGTAGCACCATGGTCCTGGAGAAGCGTTGCCTCATTTCACTGTGTACTGCAACGGCCATATATGATTGAAACGACAATAAAAGCTTCTTGACTCTTGACTATTACACACTACCAGCCAGACAGGGTGAAGGGTACCATGTGCTTTCTCCAAGGCCAGACAAAGTTTCTTTTGGAACTGCTGCTCATGCTACATCACAGGGCAGCGAAACACAGTCGGACAAAAACTTTATTCACTCTCTTGAGCTCAAGCTTGCTGTAGTCGACAGAGGAAAAATAGTATAGCGAGTTTTGCTGCCTTGACTCAGATGTCACGAACTTGACTAGCTTTTTTTCAGCTTCTAATGACACCATACAGTTTTTGAGAAGTTCTCTCACTGTAGTATACTTTGACTCTATCCCTTGAGCCTCCATGGGATCTTTTTAATAAACCCGAGGTAATGCTGTATTGGCATGACAGTGATGGAGAACTTAAGGGCAATTTAAGGAGGGAATGTTAAAATACAGGCCATTTCCTACTTTTAAGTTTGTGTGCCTGTTTCTAGAGATTTGTGATGGTGTTATTAACAGACTACTATTTTAATGTAGAGCTTAATATCTCTCCTAAGAATCAGCATACACACAGGACGGCTGTTCGAATAGATTTCACCGACCAGCGTGCCTAAGGGTTTATGTACAATGATGTTCACATGTCTGTGCCTCTATGTGATTGTGCACAAGAGTGCAATTCTGTGAACTTCTTTAGATATGTAAGCTGACCCACTGGAGTGGCGTGACTCCTTGCAGAAATTGCGTTGTTTACCACAGAACTGCTCTCTCTCTCTCTCTCTGTCTCTGTCTCTCTCTCTCTCTCACTCTCTCTCTGTCTCTCTCTCTCTCTCTGTCTCTCAGTCTCTCACAGTAGATCTAATAACATCAGCTGAAGGGCAAACAAACAGGCCTAGAGTGCAGTAGCCTGCAGAGAGAAATCTGATTTGTCTAAATCCGAAACTCAACATGCCAGCCTTCAGAAGATCAGAAACCGGCTGTGAAATATTAATGCACTGAGAAGCCGTGAGATTTTACATATGCATCAGACGTAACGTAATCCGGGGCAAATGAAATTAGTGTTGAATTAGTTTACTTGAATAAATTCTTTGATTTCCATACTAGAGAGAGATTTCATTAGATAACATACACATCCTGTCAACTAATGAAGAGTTGTTAGCTGATTTGGAAAGCTATAGAAACAGGCTCTTGTAGGATTGAATTAAATCTGTGTGTGTGTATGTGTGTCTGTGTGTGTGTATGTGTGTGTGTGTGTGTTTTTAGGATCTTAACAGCACTTTGAAGAGCCTCCTGTCTGAGTGGTTCTCTGTTGGGCTTCTCTGTTTAGAGAGGATCACATGGCAGTCCCCTTGTGAGCTCCTTCAGAAGATCAGCCAGTAAGATTCCCTCTTCTCTACAGAATGCTCAGCATGATGATCCAAGGCCTTGACATAGTGCTTTATTATTATTATTATTATTATTACTATCATTATAATTAACTAGGAATCATATGTAGTCTGTGACTGATTGCTGATCAGTGTGCTTGTATATTAACAGGTATGAAGCGGTGCACCCGGTGCGTAACTGGACAGACATAAAGCGCAGAGTCGGACCTTACAGACGTTGCTACTCCTTCACACATGCCTCCATGCCTGGAGAACCTCTAGTAGTCTTACACGTAGCCCTTACACAAGATATATCGGATAACATCCAGGTTAGCAAACACGAATTCACCGTCACCTTGCACTTTATTTATTCATACACTGTTTATTCATACTCACTATCACTTTACTGACAGTCATCTATATTGTTTGTTGGTTAGAGTATTGTGAGAGAGTTCACCACACTGGATGCAGTAGAGGAAGTGGACAAGATCAATACCGCTATCTTCTACTCCATCTCCTCCACCCAGGCTGGTCTGCAGGGGGTGGAGCTCGGCAATTACCTCATCAAGAGGGTGGTACGAGAGCTGCAGGTTAGTGTGATGATGATCTCTGTAGATAAATTCCGAGACGTAGCACACGTTGTATGCGTGGTGGCCTGGGAAAAACTTTCACATGGGGAATTGTTTTCTATTAGGCCGTCCTTAAAAATATTTTGGTTTGCAGTAACAGAAGAAAAAATAAAAGGGTCGGTAGGTAGGTCTATTTTTTTTTTTTTCAAGTTTCAATGTAAAAAAAAAAATTTTGGTGATGAAAAAATTACAATTTTGGTGATGGTGATTACGTAGGTATGAATTTAAACAAATTAGCATATCGTGACGTCACTGACTGGGTCTTCAACCTTCGGTCGAACACACCATTCACATTTCTGCTGTAAAAAGAGAAACATTGTGCAGAAGTATTATTTGCTGTTATGCGTGTGTGTCCAAAGTTGCTGTGTGACGCGTTCCCAAAAAAAAAAAAAAAACCTGGACGTGCTCCGAGAATTTCTTATTTTCATTTTCGAAACTTGTGTTGGTTGGTCCAATCGATTTGTGCAATAGATTTTTGAACAATAGAATTTGTATTAGTTGTTTGAAGAGTTAAAAAAAAATAATTGGTCGGTCTTAACGCAAATTTATAACCAGCAAGTCGGTCGGACTTAAAGCAAAAAAAAAAATAAAAAATTGAGTCGGTCCTAAATTGACAGGGTCGGTCGGGTTACGGCAAACAAGAATATTTTTAAGGATGGCCTTATGTATGTTTTTTGGAAACTACAGGCTTTCCTGAGATAGGTTTCTGTTTAAAGAGTTTTAAAATCTTGTTCCTTTCAAAAAAAAAAAAAAAAAAAGGGGGAGATTAGATTTTATTTCAGTTCCACTGAAAAACAGCAATATACCGATTGGTCTAAAGTCAAGAGCTATGTATTGATTTATTTGTGTTTAATTTGACATATGATAAATAGCATGTAAAACTCAATATGACCATAGAAGGAACATCAGCTTTCAGTCGTTTGGTTTCAAAGCTGAAAAGTTAATAACTACATTTCAAAATTGTTTAAATTAAATATCTCTTCTTAAAGTTGAGGAGTTGAAGTATATTATTGGCAGAAATATATCATTTTAGTCCAAACATTTTGCCAGAACATTCAGTCACAGCACCATCCAAGGCTTTTAAAAATATTATACCCACTCAATTGCAAAATATTAACTACACTTACTTCATAGAGACACTCACTGTGCGTGATACACAATAATAACACTCTTCCATGTGATACTCTTGTACCATGTCACCGTCACTGCTGGCACAGTGTCACTGCATTCACTGAATCAGGATCACATGGATGTTCCATGCTGGCCAAGTGGGGTCAAGGTAATCAGATGAATGATGCATTACAGCAGCTGGACAGTAATTGTATACCTACAACGTGTACCAAATAAAATAACCAGTAGGAGCATATATATAATCATGCGTATCTAATATTAAGTTTATCCTGCCTGTGTTTTTTTTCCTGTAATGAATACACATACATAGTATTTCAGCCACTCGTTGAAAGACGACCTATTTAATCATGCTGAGACGGTCTCTGCGCGCATGAACCAGTATGATCCTCTCTAAAAGTCACCTTGATTGCAGATAATGCTTTATGATCATTAAAAAAATAGTTATCAAAGTGAGTTACTATGATCATGATCGTCAAAAATAAAAATGTCCCAGCTGCCCAAAAAGTGCTAGGACTGTCTTCAGTGGATACTCTTAATGTTTAGGATAAAAGTCAATAATGTCGATGTTCAGTGAATTGAAATTTTCCCTCTATAAACTGACCCCTCCCAAACATGTAGATATGTTTGATATAAAGATACACCCTTGTGTTTAAAGTTTAGATGACGAAATTAAATACGTGGATGTATCGTGACATACTGTGTGCAATTTAATCTTTTTTTTAATGAGATGAATCTGTGCGTCCTGTGCCAGAGATTTAAAGCTGGAATCAATTTATATTTTGGAGCTCTTTTTAACCACAACCTTAACCACGTTTCATAATATTTGGCCGAGTTCTCCTCATATTTTCCAGCTGCTGATGAAATGCCAGCTTGGTTGAGAAACTCTGGTCTTTGTGGCACCTCAGAACAAAATAAATGATGGATCAGAAGGTCACTCCAGCTAACCATCAATCATTTCAAACCAGAAAGCTCTCCTTCTTGCTCTTTCTCTTTGTACCATGATTATTGACTATCTTGTTAGTAAATGTCCCAGATTTCTACAGGAGGATGTGAGTCCTGGGGTCATGAGTCATGAGTCTTTATGATTTCAGCAGCAGATCTTTAGTATAAATTTACAGTATCTAGGTGAGATTATCCACAGAAGCAGCAGTGTCTTGGACATCAACTCATTACATTTTTTGGGATGTTCCAACCATAATATATCCATGTAAGACCATCTATAGGAACCGAATGTGAATAACAAGCAGAAGAATTAGATCAGGAGAGTGAGAGCAGCCACAGGAGAATAAATGAGACTCCTCCGAGCACTGCCGCTCAACACCACCCAGAGTTTAACACGACTGAACACATCTTCAATCGCCTTCATAATTCTTCTGACACTCAGCAAGACAGAAGAACATACAAATACAAAACTAATGACATTTTCACATGACGTTTTTACTAATATTGAAAAATCAAGAAGCTCTACTTCTGGAGACGTATGCTCGCTTTACTGAATGGAGGTAGAATGGAGCCGGGAGAGTGCAAAACATGAGGCACTCTGGTTTATAGATTCAAATGACTTTTTTTTTTCCATTTGCTTTAAAAATGCTGAAGAAATAAAGAGCAGTGTGGATGCTTGTGTAATGGAGGTTAAGAGCTCTTAGGAGAGAGCTGTAGGATTTGCCACTCACTATCTAACAGCTGAATGAGGGGGCATGGGAAATGGGATGGGGGCAAACACTGGGCTGATGGGTATAATTTCATGCAGATGATCCACATCCGTGCGACTAGCCGTCGTGCTGCGGTGAGAGAGCTGGTTGTCTGTATGTGGATTTTAGCACGGTGAAGATACATGATGTTTTCATGTTTTTAGACCAGTGTTCTTGTAAATTCCATGTTGAACTGCTATACCGTTATTCTGACTTCTCATTACTCCTTATATTGACTTGGATGATCTTTTTCACAGCACGGATCTGACCGTAGTTTCAGCTGTAACTTAAATGACAGATTTATATTAATGCACTTGTTTATATTAAAACATTATCCGTTCTATTCTTCCTATAACAGTTCATACGCACAGAATTGTCTGGCAGAAGCTCCACCATAATCTAAGGCTAATCATAAAGAGTTAGAGTCAGACAAAAATACGGATTATTGACGTGGGGAAACTTTCTGTTAGAAGAGGTTTATGTAAAATTTATGGAAAAAGATCAGCAGTGCTTGCACTTTGTAACAGTCAGTAAGTTTCCCCACACTGGAGAGTCTTCAGAAAGGATATCGCTTTCCGTTTGCTGAGTCCCACGTTTAACTTAAAGAGAAAAAACACAGGACATGCTGATGAGAGACTTTTTATAGCTTCTATACTTTAAATGATAACAGGAACAAACTTGTCTGCATTAAATATAGCTTTAAACAGTTAAAAAGTGTGATTTGAAGTTTATTAAAATAATGAAGTCAACAAATCATTGTGGGAAAGACAAAAATACTCCACTTTGGTACGTTTTCAGGCCAAACTCTCAGCCTGGAATTGGATTGGAGTTGGTTTAATGAGATCTGTAGTCAAAATAACTATATCGACCTTTAACCTTTTTTGCAATGTGCCATAAAGATTGTGATGTGTGCATTGCTACGTTCGCACATAGAAGCGACAAGATCATTCATTTTCAGCAAGAGATTTCAACATATTGTGACATGAGTGACAGTGACCGTCGGCGACCGGACGTGGACGTGCCCAGAGATGAACAAAGCTGAGTAAAGTTGAACTTTTGGAAATTCGCAAATATGGAGCGACTGACAGCAGCTACCAATTGGAGTGAAGACAGTCGAGTTTGATGCTTCTCCTTTATCTAATATATGGCGAACTGGTGAATTTTAGATTCAAATTTTATATGCAAATGCCAAATCTCCCTCCAGAATGTAGATTAGGAATGCTAGTTGCACCACCCACTGATAAATGTTATTACCATGGCACACCAAATGATAACTTTAACAAAAAAATTACAGTATATGTAGCATAACACAGAGAGTGCATACTTTATGAGAGAGAGAGAGAGAGAGAGAGAGAGAGTTATGGGATGAAGGTGACTGCCAGTGGGGAATAGCTACACTGATGGATGCCAGACGGAGGGCAAAAAAAAATGTTTAGTTGCCTTGCAATGTTGTACTCATGAGGCACCTCTGCCTCTTCTTTATCTCACTTTTTTTTACATCTCTCTATCTTTCTCTCTCTCTCTCTCTCTCTCTCTCTCTCTCTCTCTCTCTCTCTCTCTCTCAGGCCTGAGGATTTGCAGTAAAGTTAGCTGATGAATAGAAAATGACCCCCAGACACATTATCCTCACTTCCTCTACAAGCTTGATGGATAGCAGGCTGATAAATGATAGAGAGACATAAGGAGGGGGGAAAAAACAGATTTAGTCTTTCCCTTCAGGGAACAAGCTGACAGTCTGGCTTGGTTTGTTGTCTGCTTCAGACTCAAATATAGACCAGAGAGAGAGTGAGTGTGAACGAAGGTGGGTATGTCTCATATTAGTCCAAGTGAAGTGAGGAAAAAAGAAAAGCAGAGGTGTTGATTTGGCTAAGCCAGGTTGTCAGAGTATACATTCAGAGCTGTATAATAGTCCTGGCAGCACAGAGGAAGCTGTTCTGTGAAAGGATCATGATGTGTGTTTTGACTGTACAAAAGGCTTCCACTTTTAATAGCCACTCAAAAATACACCCACGTCACTTCTTCTTAACATTAGATGTTTATTGTTGGTCCTCTTGCATGTGAACACTATGTAGACACTACAGGTCTGCTTTTCCATGTACAAGGTGTGATAATCGTCCTCTGGTCTTCATTACAAAGGTCTTATTGGAACAAAACAGCTGAGTATCCGTGTGGAATTTGTAGTCGTAGTAAAAAAAAAGTAGTCTGCAAATTTAAAGTCTCTTATTTTATTTATTTTTTTTTATTTCTCACACAAACACAGCACAGTAGTTACACCTTTTCAAGTTCTTTGTTGTATGTGCAAAGATCCTGTTTTTCAAATCCCAAATTAAGAAGCTCATACTCTCACCGTCTCATTTCTGTGACAGTGCATAACACATTCACACACCCGTATCAAACATCGTAAAGTCACTGACAAATTTTGCACATCCGCGAATCGGTATGCAAAATTCATGCGATTGGAGTTGTAGAGTATTTTTTCACACATGCATTTTTTTTTTTCCTCTCATATTTTTCAAGCACAAACACAAGTCAATAACTCCAGCAGCTTGAATCTACCGCTGCGGGCCTCACCTCAATGCTGTTTTTCACACACAAATGACACAAGCTCTGCAAACTCTCAATTTTGCACCACATAGCTCTGTGAACTATGGTGCAAAGGGGATTTTTGCACCTGTAGAGCCAGGGGTGGGCACTGTTTTAGGAAGCGGAGAACTTTTGGCCAATCAAAACAGCTCTTGTGGGCATGTGATGTGTCCCTCAAGAACAGGGAGAAAATAAAAACTCCAAGCAGATTGTGACATTAAAGTCAGGCAGAGTAACACTGGCTTTTTATAGACTGTTGTTACTGTTGTTACTCAGAATGGTCTATCAAGCATAAGGACACATGAATGGCACTGGGGACATGATTGGCACTGGTGACTCAGAGGCTAAAAATGCAGATCAGATGCTTATCAGAAGGTTGGCGGTTCGAAGCCCAAAGCCTTTAACCCTCTCTGCGTTAGGTTTGCTGCATCATACATATCTGACCCTGTGCTCTGTCCCCAGCTTCTTAACAGATTGAGATAGGATAAGAAAATAATTTCACTATCCGATAATTTACATTATATGCGACAAATAAAGGCCGCATCATCTTCTTCTGTGTCGCTGAAACTGTCCGTTTTTATTTCCTCAGCTCCCATTCAAGGTATACAGCATCGATATGAATGTATTCAGTCAGGGTCTTAAGCAGCACATGCAATTCAGGAAACAATCTACTTTATACATCATAAAAAATAAGCAGGTAGAAAATAGCAGCTACTGAAGATGAATCATGTGAACATGATTCATGTGAACTAGAATGATTTGTTAAGCGCCATCATTTGTATGCCCATCATCACAGAGATTCCTGGTGTGACATTTGGTACAGCACATTTCCTGCACATCAGGACATCAGCACACAATCAAATGCAAAGTAAAAATTTTATTCCTTTCTTTAAACGGCTAAAATTAGCGTTGAAGGTACCGATTTTAACTTCAAAATTTGTAGGTAGAAAGTCACTTTTGTCAAACGCTGATGAATGACTGCCTGGCATGAAGGTGTTTACACGTTGCAACCATTTGTAATGGAGTTGTGTATATACGGTTTTATGAAGATCTAATACAGATGATGTTTTGACAAACCCATCAAGTGTGACATATCACAACGTAACCTAATTTAACAATAACAAGCCAGAAATAAACAAGGTGAAAATGATTGAATGTGTACATTACCTAAGGTAATATGCAAATCAATTAAAAAAACATTCTATAATTTTCCCTAATCAAATAATCATTTAATTAGATCACGACGAACACGACTGATTGAACATGATCTAGTAAAACACATGATATTGAGATTGATTGATTTCACATTTCTTCCTTTTTTGCTCTTTCTACAGAGTGAATTTCCTCATATGGCTCAGTTCTCCAGTCTCTCTCCTATCCCTGGCTTTACATCATGGCTGCAGGGTTTCCTGGCTCAGTACAGGAAGGAGGGCTGTGTCACTGAGCTGTTCTCTGAACATGAGTGGACGGAAGTGGAGGAGGCGACAGGAAGAGTTTCTGGTGCTGCTGCCCTCGATGCCCTGCGTGCCCTCCTCGCATCTGGAGACTGGCATCGTTCGGAACGCTTGACACGTGCTCTGGAGCCGGTCCTGATGCGCCTGTGTGCCTGGTATCTGTATGGAGAGAAACGACGTGGTTATGCCCTCAACCCTGTCGCCAACTTTCACCTCCAGAACGGCGCCACCCTCTGGAGGCTCAACTGGCATGCCGATACTAGCCCTAGAGGCATCGCCAACTCGTGCGGCATCATGGTCAACTATCGGTATTTCCTGCAGGATACTGCCATCAACAGCAGAACCTACCTGCACAACAAAGTCATCACAGCCTCGGACCACGTGCTCAACCTCGTCGAACAGTTCCAGAAGAAAAGCAAACTCTGAACAAATTAATCAGAACAATACAAGTTTTACACAAGTTTTATAAGAGGAGACCGCAAGCTTTGGACTCATAGTTCCAGAATGAAATCTAGTTATACAGTCTAATCTAATCTAATCTAATCTGATAGTTAGCAGAGAATCTGCTCAGCTGTTTAGCCATGTGCAAGTTGAAAAGCACAATGGTGATGAATTTGGAGCATAAGAGAATTTGGATGTATAAGAGCTGGGCAGAGTAAAGAACGAAACTAAAGTCTCTTTAGATGGAGACAAGCTCCAACTGGGATCTCCAATACCTGGTAGTCGAACAGGAGGATTTTCCCTTTGAGTTTACACAGTCGGCACTGAAAGCTTCCACAGTACCACTATAAGATTGAGTACTTGCTTATTTTTCTCATGATTATAAGCATTAAGTCAACACACCAAATGATGGTTCTTATCAACAAAAGCTTTCCGAAAGTGAACTGTATGGATATCACTATTAGACAGGTTAACTTTAAAAAAAAAAAAAAAAAAGCCATGTTGTTTAAAGCATGCAGGTTTTATATGAGGGATTATTTAGGTTTTTAAATGGTTTGAGCTTCAGTTGTAAACACAAATTTATCACAAAATGTTTTAACATGATCCTCTTGTAGGTAAAAACATAAACAGTCCAGTTTTTCAGTCCATTCATTCATTTCAAAATTTGCTTGTGTGGTTCCTTTCAGCACAAATAACACAAGTATTATTTCACTGCAGACTTGTGTGGTTTTGAAAGACTAGGAGTAACGAGGTGAGGAGAATCTATCAGAGCCTGTCATGTCCCTACTTCACATTGTGCGTTTGAGAGAACGAGGCAGAGCGAGTGGGCGGAGCCTGCTGGAAGAAATGAGGCTTTGATTTCTTTATTTCTGCGATGTCCATTAGGCTGAAGCGCTCGCACATGTCATGCCAGCCCTTATTCTTTTTTTCTCCTCATATACCAAGAGAAGTATGGCGGATAAGTGAACAATTTATAAGAATGTGTTTTTGCTTCAGCCTAGATTTATGTATATATTGATTCATTTGTAATAAACGATGGTCTGCAATCACCTCATTTATTCACTCGTTTTTCTTACCCAGCAAACACTAAGTGCTTTCAGTGCTTGATAAAAATTAGATTTAGGAGATGGATTGTAATGTATCTTAAGTAAACCATGCGAGTAAGCAAACACATTTGTATCAGCGTTAGATGGCATCCATGACAGCTTTTTCTATCTGCGTTTGGTAAGATTTACCACTCTGCAGCCATCTTTATTCCTTCTCCTCCTATGGAGCCTGACGAGACGTCGACGCTCACGTATCTTTTGTGACTCGATTGTCCTGTAAAAACATGTCAGTTGACTGTGAAATGGAATTTTTCTTCTATACTTTAAGCTGTACTGCCCTTGAAACGAACGACGTTCGAAATAAAGTTGAAATCAATTGACACATTTATGATATTCACTTTAACGGCGCAGAAGGAGGAAGAACAAAGCTGCAGTTTAAAGCGTGTCTTTAGGGAGCCTCTCTTACTTGGAGTGAGAAAGTGGAGAGTCAATGTGATGGAGCAATGTAGTGTTGCAGGCCCAGTGCTGTGTTAGTACACTTGAACACATCAAGGGCTTCACTGAAAGGTAAATGGTGACGGAGTTACTATGGTAACTGCCAGGATATTCCATCTCATATCTTCCATTCCTCTTTAGACATCAATTCATCCTAATCTGAAGCCAATTTTTTATGTATGCCGATGCTTTATCATCCGACCCGAACGGATTCCTTATAATTTCTCTGACATTCTGGAGCTTGATCAAGTGATATTGAAGCTTGCACCTTCACCAGATGAAAATTTTCTGTTATTGCATAGCTCTTTTAGCGAAGAACCAGACAATGCCATGGAATATTCTCTGTGTTATTGCTGCATGAACAGATCTGTATTTGGGTAAATCCATGGCAGCGTGGTGCACATCAGAGACTGGAGCTGTATTGTAGCCTAACAGATCAGTTGAGGATCCAGACAGCACCACTTGAGAGAGAATCGGCTTATTTGAAGTAGAGCGCTGAAGAAAAGATGTTTTCCTTTGCTCTTCCCTTAAGGATTACTGAGGCTGTCATTCAGCTGAGAACTGTCTCTTTTTCACACACAACATCCTGCTGAGATTTAATAATGAAAGCTACTTACAGTTAAATTTGTGATGAATTTGTGATTTTTTTTTTTTCGCTAGCTCAAACAGAATACAGAACTTCAATACTGATTTGAGCCTTTGTGCTATGAAGTGCTCCATTAATGAGCTACTGTGTCTTCAGCAGGATCTAGTAAGTTTTTACACCAGTGGCAGTTTTGATAAGCTTTTGTCCATCCCTATGTGTACGTGTCAGCCGCTCCATGTCTGATGGACAAGTTCAATCTGTTCCCTTCCTTTTATCCATAAAATCGTATGAACACCGAACACAGCAATCCAACATGCTCGTCAATACAATGCACCATATAATTATTGCGTGCTCTGTGATTCACTTAGCTGCAGTTCAGCACAAGTAACTCTAACTGACAGACAAATGAAGGTCCACTGCAGCCACACTTTATGGCCAAAAAGGTTTCTGACCATCACACCAATATATGATATAAAATATCCCTTTCCACATTTAGGAAAGCTTGAAGTGTCTACAACTGCTGGATGCGATATTACAGGATTCAATATCCATTAATTTATCATTATTTATTAATCTTAAAACAATTCCATTAACAGCACAGCAAAACAAATGCATAATTGTACATGTCACATGTTATTACAATGTAGTAATTAGAGGATGCAGATGTTTTGGCATCCCAGTACATTTACACCAAGGATCCAAAGGAACAGGGTTGATGGTTTTATCTCACACACCTAAAAGACAAATTATATAAAAATAAAATTTGTTCCACTTCAACAGGAATACCTGTACACCTGGTCATTCATATAATCCAGTCAGCGAATTGTGTGGTAGAAACAGAATTCATAAAATCCTGAGAGGAGGAAAATCTCCAAATTGTTTAAACAACAAGGCTATAGCCACTCGAATAATCACTCTTTACTCAACTGTGCTGAGCAGAAAAGATCTCATAAAGCACAACACATCAAACCCTAAGGAAGATGGGCTACAACAGCTGAGGATCACATGAGCACAACAGAATCCTTTCATCAACCACCAGTTCAGCCAACACAAAATAGCATTAATATAAAATCTTTATTCTATATTACAATCCAAATGCTTTCCTGCTCCTTCTCCACCACACAAGCAAAGCATTGTGTTATTCCTTTATCTGACATAAAGCATGTTTCTCAGAAGTCACTAAACTATTCTAAGTTACAACTGGCAACTGGCAATGAACTGGCAAGACATCCAAGAAGCTAAATGTGTGTTCTGCTTTATGACATCACTATTTATTTGGACTTTTTCAATTCACCTTATGTCTAGTTCCAAGATTTGCTGGAGCAGAATGGGCTAAAAGAGCAAATGTAGAATAAGGCTTTACAAGATGGGAGTAGACAATATCAACAAGTTCATCAGCACAGCTTCTGTGGCCAGCAATCTGCACATTACATTTTAGTGCTAATTTGTTAATAAGTAATTACCGTGCGGATTGATTAGGAGGTGTTTTACACCCATTTATAATGGCTTTGCGATTGCAGTCAAGTTAACCATGTACTAAGAAATGTTTGAATGCCTCATCACAATGTCTCCCAACAAGACATAAATCAACCTTTTTCCTATCACTCCCCAAATTACACAGCGCTTTCTACACAAATGGACAATATTATGGCTCTGCCAGCTATGTATTAATGTCACCTGCGGTTTTCCAGATTGCACAGTTTAATCATGCTTTTGAAAGATGTATTCAGACCACGCAGAGCATGCAGGGACATTATGGCAAAGCATGCAGAAGATAGATCGGCCAGTTGCCTGAATGAACAATACGTTTAATATCTTGGCAGTTTCACCCATAAGTCATTGAGGCAGAAGATTTAACTGAAAAGGTTACCATGAAATGAAGGCTTAGGAAATAAAGGTGAGAAAAGATTTTTTTTTTTTTATGCTGTTTAATAAGACTTGGCAGTTGCTCATGAGAATGACTGAAATGAAAAGAGAGAAAGGAAAAAAATAGAAAAGCAAAAAAAAAGGTCTTTTCTTTCCTTTAGAGGAGAAGAATTGATTGAAATTATATACGTGATGTATTCAGGGGTTATGGTCAGAGATTTAGGTAAAATTCCTTTTTAACCTGAATATTACATTTACCTCTAACTCATAAGTTTGAACTATGCCTGGGATATATGAAATACTGATCTGCAAACATGGAAGCATGAAACTAAAGGGAATTCCAGTCCCCAGTTTAATTAATATTTATAACTCTATTTTCATGATCAAAACGCAAGCAAAAGATCCTGGAGTTGCCATCGTTGGAAGAATTTTTTTATTTTCTATGAACGTAAAAATGCAGGCAGTAAAATGGCACTGGATGACATTAGCGGTAAAAGCAGGTGGGGTTTGAATAAAAACAATGAGACTCAGTTTATTCAGAAATAGTTTGCAGGCGCATTTGGTATTCATGAAAATCCAGTCTCCAGGGAGTTTTGGGAGGGTGTGTTGGTGATGAGAGGCGTATGAGTGTGTGAGAGAGGGATGAGCATGTAAGTAAGTCTTCTGGCCAGCAGTTACTATATTTCTCTAATTTGCCTGTAAATTTTTCAGGTGCTATGATGCTGCTAAATAATATTGGTATAAACATGACTCCTAATAACTTCCACTTCTGCCTGTGAGAAATTCCTTTTCCTTTGGTGGTTTTGTCCTCATTTTCTGCTTTCAGCTCTCTATGCGCTTTACCTTTCATGAGTTTTGTGGGTGTCACTAAATGCAAAGGAGCTGTGACCTGAGCACACTTTGCACATGAGCTTTGCACATGACAACCATTCATCAACATGAATATATGAAACATGAATATTCAATTCAATTCAATTCAAGTTTATTTGTATAGCGCTTTTTACAATTGACATCGTCTCAAAGCAGCTTTAAACATAGAATAAAAGTTTAATATAAAGAATAATATAAAGATTAATAGAATAATCTATTAAAGATTAATAGAATATGAAAGAAATCGTCTGTAAATCTGACCCACGTTTTTCATTTGGTTTGTTTTTACATGCAGCGTTACAAAAAGAAAAAGATTGAGAAAAGAAATGAGACCTATTATGAAGACGTGTGGTTAGGAAATAGGCAATCAGCTCCTCTTAATCCCCTTAACACTAGAGTCTTGTATTTAAAATGTTATTTTAATTAGAGAGCAGGACTCAGCTCTTATGTCTTTCATTCGCAAATAAACAATCGTACAGTGCAACCTTTGTCATGCTGTAGAGTTAAATAACTTTCGATATCGACATCATGACAAGCTTGCACCGTAGCAACTGTAGCTTCATGTAATAGTAGTTGATAATCTTGCTAATTAAGGACAATAGCCCCTATTTCACTCCTTTCAAAATCATTTGTATTCTTTGACAACCCATAATATCACATACAGTTCTATGCAGATTTGCATCTAACAGGCTAAAGATTTGTCTCTTTTCCTGTTCCAAAAAAAAAAAGTATCTTTAGGCTCTAGCATGCTGTACACTAGATATTAGCATTAGTGCAAACAGTGCTGCATGCAAGTGCTAGTAAGGTTAAAGTGCAGCTAATGCCTGAGCCTTGCTCGATAAATAATTGGGTTGTAGGCCTGCAGGTGTGTCAGATGTTACAATTCTTTCTGCATTGAGTTGCACTTTTGCCCTGTATAGCAATGGCGAAAGCTCTGCTCACAGCAAGGACATTAATTCAATCTATCTGTCCTGCCTTTAAGGCTTACACAGGCTATAAACTGAAATTTACAGCATGTTCACAATTCTTCCAAAACACACACATACAGTCGCACACAGACACACACACACACACACACACACACATACACACACACACACACACACACACACCAAAAAGCAAATCTATTCGACCTTTCTATTACCACTCTTAGCTTTTGTGTCACCGAATTTATCTTGCTCTGTGTTCATGTCTTTCTAACAAGTATTAAAGTCTTAACTTAAGCGTTTCTCTTTTTCCTATTTAAATGCTGTACTGAATGTAAAATGAGTGCAAACTTACTGCTGTAATTTATTCTTTTAGGATTAATACCAGGGTGGAAAATAGTTCTTTGTTACTGCATGTTACTCAAGTGCTAGTTTTAGATGATTTATACTTAAATATAAAGTCATTTCCAAAAGAAGAAAAATAAACTCTCAGTTTTATCTTGACTACTTTTATTTTTTATCTTGACCTTACCTTTTTTTAGACACAATCAGGTTTAGAACTCGAACATCCCCTTCAGACAGCTTTCTCTTGTTGGATGTGGTTTGTCCTTTGTGGTAATATGCTGACATTACCCTATACCCTATATACCACGCCTCTCAATACACTATAAATATTTTCTGTCCTGGTCACAGATGGGCTAGTGAGATGCACATCTGTGATGTGAGATATTGTGAACTCTGATATGTCTCCCATTATGTTGTGTGGATTACAATATTTTATGTACAGTTGTGTTATTGCTCAAGCCATGTCTATATAGAACAGAATAGAAGCCTTTATATTTGTCATATATACATTACAGCACAGTGAAATTCTTTCTTTGCGTATCCCAACTTTGGTTTGTTGAGGTTGCGGTCAGAGTGCAGGGTCAGCCATGATACAGCGCCCCCTAGAGTAGTGATGGTTAAGGGCCTTTCTCAAGGGCCCAACAGTGGCAGCTTGAACCCTGATCCTCTGGTCAACAACCCAGAGCCTTAACCACTTGACTTAACCAACAATATATTGACCAGTATTTCTTCTAACAATTTAAGGTTTCGCTTGATATGCTTACTAATTTAGCTGGTTAATTGACTAGTTTGGTTTTGTAAATGAGCACATTAAATTAGCCAAAGTGTATAATTATGTATAACAGCTTGTTAAATTATCTAGTTTGCAAAGTTCTCTTTTATTGATTAGCATTTAGTTCAAAAGTATTATACAACTTTAGCTAACCAGCAAGCCAAATTCCATGTTTGCCAGAGTTCAAATATTTCCCTTATGACTGATTGCTTAACAAACTGGCTAGTGATGTGTCAAAATGAACTTTGTCCTCTCTTTTTACGTAGGTCTAGTGTCTCTACATTTTATCTGTCCCTGACTAATGTTTAGGCTTATTGTGTGCAGTCACCAGACACATGACAGAGGAGGTATTTTATCAGGAAATTACTCATCCAGGATATTGTTGATAAGCCGAATACATTCCTCAACACATTATCAAGAGGGTCTAGGGGTGTTGTATACACAGCCATCACTCTCTGCTTTCCTCTGAATGTGGGACAATGAAATGAAAAAGTGTTAAAGGAAGGACAGAAGGATTTGTTTTGACAGACGTGTGTTAGATTTTACGCATGCCTCACAGGGCCTGGTGTCACAGATCTGTCTTAATTACAGGCATTCTAGGAGCAGCCCTGTTTGTTTCTGTGCCTAATGAGTTAGATGGGATTAAACACCGTGCTCTGGGCCAATTAATGCACCGATTCCCAAAACGCAGAAGTCTTTGGCCACACACACAAGTAGCTCTCTAAAAAAAGGCGCAAATAAGAAATCACTTTGAGGGACTAGACATTACCATATTATAATAACCTTACCCTATCTTAAGGATGATAATTCCTCACATGGAAAGATATTTGATGTCTTTGGAGTTTATGATGCCAGTTTTATTTTTAGACCCTTCAGTGTTCAGTTTTCCACATTTTAGTTAAAACGTTTTCATGTATTTATTTTTTATTTTTATCATTTATTTTCCACATGTAATGCATCCATTTCCCCCCCCCAATTCATTAATTTTTCACATACATGGCATATGTTTTGATTTTTCTCATGATTAATTTATTTTCACCTTTGGTTTTCCACATCTAATTGTGGCACAGGTTTCTGATGCAACCCTCCTATTTTATTCAGGCTTGTCACCGGAATAGAGAGTTAACCCCTCAGCGTCTGGGTTGGTTTCCTGCCTGGGAATTGAACCCAGACCACGGCAATGAGAGCTCCAGATCCTGTAGCTGGTTCCCAAGTACAGTATATCTGCTAAGAATTAAAGTGTAAGTTTAGCACAGTGTTTCTTTAAGTGCAGTTTGGGGATACAGATGGGTCCATTAAGCTTACTCAGCAAATCTGTGATTTGTTACTGTTCGCTCGAATCAAATAGGTTTAATCAAACCTCTAAAAAATTCTAGCATTAAAAACCTCAATCCAAAAATCCAAAAAAGTTTGAATAATGAGACTAATATTTGAAAATTTGAGTCTAATATTTATATAATGCACCAAACCATCAGAGGATTTTTCTTTATAGTTAAAGGGCTCCAAGTCTGCAAGACACTTGAGAACCGCTGATGAGTAGTAAAAAAGTGTTAGATATTAATTAACAACCAAAGTTTAAAGCTGGAATTTTTGTATGCAGATCAGATTTCACTGCGGCCTTCAGACTATGAATTATTCAGAATCAGTTACTTCAAGGGAAACATTTTAAGTTGTCACTTTGCTTTAAGGAGTCAAACAAAACAATACACACCTACTAAACACAAAAAAACTGTTAGCTATATGTCAGGCCTTGGCCTCGCTTGCTAAGAGAAAAGACTGGTCTCTGAAGCAGAAACGATCAGCTCCTGGCTGGTCTCAAGAATTACAAGACTAAATGTCCGCTATTCTTCCCGTCTGTCCTCATTAAGTCTCATTAAAGCAGAGATTCGTGAAGGAATTTGAGATAGCACAGACACGCATTTGTTAGAGAGCAAGTGACACTATTAGTGTCAGGAGATGGAGCTCGTGATTTCCAGGGGCAGGATATGAAATCCTGTTTCATGGCCTTACCCAATTCTCTCTCTGAGATTAAAAAAAAATAAAAAATTATGTAGGATTCCATTACCAGTACTTTCACGCTGGCTTTCTTTAAACGCCAGCATTGCCACGCCGACCTGCCAGATAAATTAAAAGCATTTAAAGATGTCTAATGCGCTCATCTGCGTCTTTATCCATCTGGCTGGAGAAAAAGGAGGTGTTGTTCCAGGCGTGACCACCTTCTGCTCTTTTTAAATGACATATAGTCTGCGCACACTCAGACTCACGCAGGCAGGTGGAATAAGTGGATTTAATTAGTTCTATCCTTAGCGTTCAAGGTTAGTGCGGCCTTATGATAGCAATTAACTACACACCGAGAGAAGGGTAGACTATTAGACATGTGAGGAATATCAAAAGTGATTGGCTATTTATTAAAAATGGGACAAACTGAAGAGTTAAAAGAAAAACAATGTGAGAGAGATGGATGTACAATAATACATCAGAAATGATTTTCCAAAACTCAAGAAAAAAAAATGACAGATTAATAGAATGAAGAAAATAAGTCTAAACAAAGTAGTCATTGATATATTGTCCATCATTTCGCTCAGGAATTGTAAAATTCCAGATAACATGCATTTCAATGCTCTGACTAAATACAGCATATGAATCTTTCTCATCCGCTGAATCAGAGGAACACTGAAAGCTTTTTATATAAAAAGTGTTTGTAGAGCAATGTCTCGAAAACACAATACCGCATACAGGAAGCACAAGCATGATAGAAATGATAGCTGCCTGTAGAAATCTGTTTCCTGCCTTTCTTTTGTGAAACGTTTTTTGTTATCACGCTGCCTTAAATGTCTTCTATTATTTTGCAAGGATGAAAACATGAAGAGCTGAGAGTTTGATCATTGCATACCAAAACCTGAAAGTTTTTTGAAACAGTGCTGTTATGTGCTGTTCTACTTTTGCACTGATTCACGTTCACAAACTACAACCGAGACCCTGGGATTAACCTGAAGAGTGTGATTATTTATTTGTGTTTGTGTTGAGACTCTTTGTTGACTGGAATACAGCCCATTATTTTAGAGTGTCCAATTCCCTCAGGAAATCTAAAAACATCTCCCTCTGCTGCTTACCCATCATCTCCTCTTTATTGTGTCCTGTACCTGCATTAGACTTAATCAGGACTTTTATTTTAGAGAAATATCACTCAGATAAACTTGCCAGAAAGGTCAGAACTAGAGAACAGACATAACCGTAATGTATCGTCGTCTACAGCACTGCTGTCTCTCCTCCTTTAAGAGCCTCTGTAAATGCGTCTGGACCACAAATACCACCGGCAGCCTCGAGCTTCCTGTCCATTACAGAAAGAATGGCCCATAAAACATCTGATTCCAATTAGCAGAAGAAAACTGTCCATAATGACTATTTGATTTACATCTTCAATATTGGACTACATGGCCTAGCCAAGGTCAATAGCACTCAAAACTCAGAATGAACATTAGATGGGGCTATAACTGAGCTCAATAAAAGGCTATTAACCCTGTTAAAGTGTTCGTTTGTCTTCTTATTTACTTACCAATAAGCTTGCCTTCAATTGAAAAAAGCTTTTTGGCCAGTAACTAGTAGGATATAGTTACTGAGTAATGAGAACTGTTATTGCACATATGGTGAACCACTGAGTGCAAAACTTTGCATACACTTGGAATAAACTGAAAAACACAAACAATTACTTTATACTAATGAAACTTTTAGCATTCAGGGTTGCAAAAAACTTCCTCTTTTATTATTAGTACAAAAAAACTGTATACTTTAAGACGTCAGCCTTAAAAAACACAACAAGGTGATATCAGGTAAAAAAAAAAAAAAAAAAAACATTTTTTTTTTTTACATGTGAACACAAAAGGAATGTCATTTCTATAAGAATAAAAGAGTTCCTTCATTACTTATAACAAAGAATATAAAATATATATACAGCAATTACCTTTCTTAGGGTAATAGAAAATGAAATTAAATGTAACATTTAATTTATAGCAACAAACAAAAGAGGAAAAGAATTTACTGTATCTTAATTTTACATGGAAATCATTAATAGCAGAAAAATGTGCACATTTCCTTTCATACGTATATGTATAAGATAAACAATTCATTTGAATTGAATTGAGAGAAGCAATCATTTGCATTTAACCACACATGTTGTGCAGGAGCAGAAATGTTTTTGGTTGTGCAATCAAAATTATTTTTGTAGTAACAGCTATGAAATAATTTAGCCAAGACCCACAGACCAAGCTTAAAGAAAGAAAGAAAGAAAGAAAGAAAGAAAGAAAGAAAGAAAAAAGAACAGATGACCTTGTTTTTCTTTTTTTCTTTTTTTTAGCCAAGACACACAAACCAAGCTTAAAGACAGGAAGAAAGAAAGAAAGAAAGAAAGAAAGAAAGAAAGAAAGAAAGAAAGAAAGAAAGGATGACCTTGTCTTTCTTTTTTTTTTAGTCAATACACACAAGCCAACCATAAAGAAAGAAAGAAAGAAAGAAAAATAAGAATAGATGACCTTGTCTTTCTTTTTTTTTGCCAAGACACACAAACCAAGCTTTAAGACAGGAAGAAAGAAAGAAAGAAAGAAAGAAAGAAAGAAAGAAAGAAAGAAAAATAAGAACGGATGACCTTGTCTTTCTTTTTTCCCTTTTTTTTTTAGCCAACACACACAAACCAAGCTGAAAGAAAGAAAGAAAGAAAGAAAGAAAGAAAGAAAGAAAGAAAGAAAGACCTTGTTAGGATCAGTCTTTCTTTCTTTTTTTTTTTTTTTTTAGCCAAGACCAAGCTTAAAGTAAGAAAAACGAAAGAAAGAATAAGTACGGATGACCTTGTTATGATCAGTCTTTCTTTTTTTTTTTTTTTTTATCTTTGTCTATTTTACACTGAGGCTTTGGTAATGTGATTCCGTACAGTAAAATGTTCCCGCACCGCTTCTTATCTACACAGCAGGCAGCAGAAACACGGTGGGTTTTGGTGCTCACTGTTCACTGGCACCGCACTGAAAGCAGAGCTGTGTGATCACTTAAAATCTTTTGAAGAAGACATGAATTGATTCATCCACGCCGTCCTCTACAGAGATGAGCTTTCTACGCAAGAGCATTATCCATTTCTGTGTTATGCCTCTTCATTTCAGTTTCTTTCTTTGAAACAAAATTGCAGAGCACTCCTTGATTCTTCCTTTGGGCAACAAACGTATGTGCACAAACATTACCAGACAACACACATATTCAAGAAATCTGAGTTGAAAAAGCTTTATAAATGCCCAAAGATGCTGTTGTGGTGTAATCCACTTCCCACATTAGTGTACATGTTATATAGTGTGGTGATGCTTCAGCAGCAAGAAAACGACGCATGGCTGGATTTATCTCTTCAACTTTCTAACGTATGCATGTGGGTATATACATCGTAAAAGGAAATAACTGTAACTGGTCAATAAGCAGCAGGTTATTTGCAGTCTTGTCTTCAAATTGTCTCCTGGATTAATATGCTATGTTTGCTCACAAGTGTGAAGCATGTTCCTAAATTTACAGGATTTTGCCAAAAAGGAACATTAGTTATATAGGTATAGAAATGAAATAAATGCACAGTGACTAATATATTGCATTTAAAACCCTATCTATGAAAGTATTTGACTTCAGGATTTATAAATTCCTATTGGAATATCCTCTATCCTAACTAATTTAGAGTTTAATTCAGGGACTAGTTAATGCAGAGAGAAGGCATAAGCTTTTAGACTAAGGCATCACACAACATAATTCATTTCATCAGTGGCCAAAAAAAAAGAAACGAACACACACACACACACACACACACACACACACACACACACACACACACACACACACACACACACACACGGTTATATCTTCAAAGTATATAATGATATCAAACCCAATGATATTCTGCTCTGTGAGATACCCCAAGTGCTTGTTCATTATCATCTAAAATTTAAAGGTGTTATGCTAAAACTCGGTGTAATCACAACAGAGGTAAAAACATCTCAAACTGAAAGTGTCACCCACATTTTGCTGACTAATTTTATTTCAGACTTGCTGCAAAAAATATTTCATTCTTATCGGTCGATTTCCTTTTCACCAGTGGAATGGTCAAAGGGATTTTAAGCATCCAGCAGAACTACATAACATACCACACAATTAGAAAATAATAAATAGTTGTAGGAGATCAGAAGTAGCAACATCTAAACACAATAATTAGGTTAAGTACTAAATTACAGATATTGTGACAAATCAAATAAAGAAGACCTACTGTAAGTAATATAGACTTCGCTTGGATTCGGTTGTTAATTGGCTGTATTTTCATTACTGTTGTGTGACATTAATGGTTGTGTGGTGCAGTGGTGTAACTGGGGGACATGATCTAAAACATAAAAAGCAAAAAAAGTGAGGTTTTGATGTTAGCTCCTAATAACAAAAGAGCAACGATGTCTTTTCTTACTGATTGTTTTTCAGCACTAATTATTGAGAATCCAGTGAAGAAGTTGAGAAAACTTCAAATGTTGGGCTGAAGGTTGCTGCTGCTGATGTTTAGATATGTGCTATTAAAATGTTCTCTGTGGAGTTCAGATCCTCAGGCTCCATACTTACAAGGTGAATAAGCCACTCAATGGCCTTCGGCACCCTCGTACGTATAAAAAACATCCATCCGGCATGCATTCAGCACATATTCAGAGCATCAGACAGGCAATTTTGCATTAAATTAGAGCCATTTACTGATGATTTAGTGTAATTTCCTATAGGAATTGGGTCAATTTGCTATAGGATTAAATAGATCCTCATTGAATAGGGTCAATCTTGAATAAGAATGGATGTTTTTCCAATAATATTTAGTCAATTACCTAGCATTAGATAAATGGATGAGGGGATTTGAGACTGCTAGATTCAAATATAGCAGAATAATTGGCAGCAGAGTGTCTCCAGATCAACACGGTAACCTCAGTACTCAGGACACTTTCTTTCACTCCAGTCCATTACAGCGACATAATTAACTCAGCATGGGTCAGAACCTGAAATAGCACTTACACAGAATACTTTTTTTCCAATGCAAACATTCATTACTGCTAGAACTTCTACACTTGTGGTCTGTATCTCCCTTTTAAGTTTTATTAAGTCGATTAACGGAGCAGAGCTTTCATACCTGTGGTTCTCTTTCCCTTCTGTATGAGGTGTACCTGAATGTCTTATTCCTCACAGAGACAAAAACAGGTTACTAAATGATCACAGATTTCTTTATTGTTCTTCGCCATTCCCATGTTTAATTTCCTACAGAGAGACCTGATTAGTGACCTGAATAGTATCTGATGTGGACTGTATTAAATATGCTCAGTACAATACAAAAGCAATAATTTACGTGATTATGGTCAACATTTCATTTAGATATTCCCGTATATGGTCACATCATAACTAATGATATTCTCTGGTGGACAGAGAATACAACAGAAATCCATTTAGATAAATAATGGAATAGCAGACTCCCACATGCTCTCAGTTCAATATAAGCTTTTCAAGCTGCATTAGTGTATTTTTCTATAAAGGAAAGCCATCTTTCTGTTGAGGTAAATCGTGTAATGTGATAATAAGCTCCAACACAGTGATGAGCTCAATCCCACACATAAACACTCAAGTTTAAAGTACCAGAGTCTGTGTTACTATTTTCTCACTATATTTAAATATATATTTGGGAATATTTCTTAAACATAAATATGTCAGTTAATTTTCTAAATAAGGAAATGGATAATTTTACTACAATACCTTTCTATGTTTGACACCGTTGTAATATGCTACAATATTACATAACCCTTTCATAATGTGCCAAAAGAAAGCAAAAGAAAAAAATAAATAAAAGTAAAATATTTATTGTTATTTCTCACCTGCTAAATTACAAAACATCTCAGAATTTTCATAGAAATAACTCAAAGAACCAAGTCACAGAACCAACTTTTAAATGGAACACCAAGTGGATAACTATGGTAAGAAATGTGATGTTGCTTTCATTTTTCATTCGTTCATTCATTCATTCATTCATTCATGAATTGACATACATATAACAAGTCAAATGGAGCTCACTTTGTGCACAGGATCATTGTAATACTGTAAAATGTTGGACGGAAACTACGCGGTTACTACGCAACATCCTATACAATTGCATACTTCAAACTTTGTAGGAAGAACCACACATGGGTGTGATTGTAAGGTGTTTAAAAACTTTTGCCCGTATAGTGTGTACTGTACTTTACCTTCGACTTAAATTTGAATACTTTCTGTTGTCTATGCAGCCTTGATGAGAGCTATTTTAATCCTTCCTCAGCTCTGTTAGCTTCTAATGAAAGAGTATAATCAAGCTATGTAGTAGTCAGTACTGCCCTGTGTCCTTGGCCTGCACATGAACAATTTAGCTTATCCTGCGCCATAATGGCTTCGTGATAATAAATTAAAATACAGTGTTTGGAAACTTTGAGATGACTGCAGCAAAGTCTTGTGCTATCGACACACTAAGGTTAAGAAAAGTATCATATTACACAAATACTGTATAGGCATGACCATGAGAAGTGCAGATAAAATGGAGAGAATAACTTTGAGGAGCAGGGGGGAAAATTCACACCTAAACACATTCCTTAGCTTAAACTCTTTTTGCACTGTGAACTCTTTGTGATCTCATGGGTCTCCTCTTGAATTCATTCTGACATACAGATGTGATAACAGACCTTCTTGAATATTTAACAAATCCTTAATTCCCCAAATCTGGGGAAAGTCTCCCCAAAGTCTCCCCAAATCTGATTTGGATATTATTTACAGGTCAGGGTTTCACCTGGGGAGTAACGCAGCACTGCTACAATCACGTCAGCTAAAGCAAGCAAAGTAAACCCTGCTCTGCCTTTTTTGCAAAGATCTGTGAGAATGGGAAAGAAGGCCACGGTCTAAGGCTCAAGTTGGACCTCTCAGATGTGTGAAGTGTTTTTTTAGGTCAGTCTTTGTGTATGTGAGACGGTTCAATGTATGTATGCGCTAAAGTTGCACGCTGATGGATGATCCCATGCTGAGCCATTCTTATTAAATTACACATCACCTGAAAGATGCTCACTTTGGATAAAAAGAATTTTAAAATAGGTTCTGAAATACAAAAGCTTTCCATCTTCTTGTATTGTGCATGCCCATAATTTGTCAGGCTCTAGTTTACATAACATCATAATCATAGTGAGATTGAAAAGACTGAAATATGTAGATTTTTCCCCAGCAATATTCTGATATATCTCTGACAAAACCGGTGTCATGTTACATCAACTGCACATCTTACAGCTCTGGTGTCAAATGAAGTGTTAATTAAAATAAAGAAAGAATTTGTCATTTTGAGTGACAAAAAAACCTTTTCAGAAATTCTGTATGTTTGATCACTGTTGGCTTTACAAAGTTCAAGTTTTTTTGTTTCTCCTCTTCTCCAGGTTCATCATACTATCTACAGACCAGCTCGCCATCTAAATGGTAGCTTGGTGCTTAAAACATCTGCTCATTTGTGTAAAATTATATAACTGTAAGTAGATTTGGTTAAGGATGGCTGCCAAATAACATAAATGTAAATGTAAATATTATATGACAGTAACCAACTGAGGAGGTTGTACACTTACAACTTACAACCAACCGCAACTACTGCTGATGCTGTGTCACAGGGTTCATTTAAAGGAAAGCATTATCTGTAATATCCTCACACACAGATATTGCTCCGGTGGCTCTGGGTGGCATTGTTCGGTTAGGACTTGCACTCTTTAGTAGGATGAACACTTTTCTATCACATTTTGAGGACAGCCACAATATTTTTTTAACTGCATAATAAAAAAAACATACAGTTTTCTACAGTGATTGGTGTATAAAATACTTACATACAGTAATTAAAACCAGATGAATCAAATTCATTCCCCAAGTTTCCTTCCTCTAAACCAAGTTTTTTTTTAATTATTGTCTATTTTTGGGTTAAACCAAAATTAGTTCCTTAAAAATTGCTGTATGGTGATGAAAGATGGTCTAAACGAAAAGCTCCAAAAGAACTTTTTTTTCAGCACCTTACAAATGAAATATTTCATAAATATACCGGTTAATGTTCTAAAAATAGTAAATGGCTGATTTTACTACAATACCTTTCTTTGTTAGATAGTGCAATATTACTTTGTAAAATAGTGTAATATTACACGTTTTGTCATAATCCATAAATGTTCTAGTTGTAAAAAAATATAGCTCTTTTTCAATTGTTCCTTCATTTGGAGAACCCTGATTAATGCATGCTGCCAAATAGAATATGGATGTACCAAGTGACTGCTGCATATGTACGCTTCAGCAATGAGTCAGTCAGTTAGTCAGTGAATGAACATCTCTCTTCTATGTAAATGCCTCTGGTGTAATAGACTGCTGTAATATGAACGTTAGGATAAGCTTCTTAAAGTCTGTCAGAAGAACAAAAAATGAAAAAAAAACAAAAAACAGTTGAACAGAGTTTGAACATTAAACAGAATAGAAGGGTAGGGTGAAGGGATATAAAAGAAAGCCACAACTCGCTATAACAAGCTTCCAGAGGAGAGTAGGAACGACTGGATTACACTCTTTCAGAAATAGGTAGCGCCAAGCTCCATTCAAGCTTAATTAACTGTGGATTAGCTGGAGCTTTCAGTGGCTTACTTCCAGACATGACATGAGAATCATTCGGCACTGTCCCAGACATGTGGACCATGACCTGCTCATCACCAAAATGAGATGCACTGGATTTGGGGCATCTGTGTGTGTTTGTGTATGCGTAGATCTAGATTTGCTAACTAAACCATTTGCTTTGTTTTCTTTGTAACATCTGAGAGAGGAATTAAAAATACCAAAAGAATTAAGAATACACCTCCCATGATCTTCAGTTGATGAATCTCTGCATCCAACGCTTCTAATCCATTGTCTGTATTTAGTTTAGCTTATACCTGTCAGCAGGGTGGGAAGACATTTGTAGGGAAGGGGACTGCCAATGAATGGAAAAATATGGGGTAATTGGTTGGATAGTGGAATAATGTGAAATAAAGACTATATGACTTGTTTGTGCAACCATCAGTCATGTCATGTTTTTCCTCAAATTGTAGGCAACAAAAATCAACTGAATTATTTCCTACTGGTTGAATAGCATAAAGTTCATTCATTCATCTTCTACCGCTTATCCGAACTACCTCGGGTCACGGGGAGCCTGTGCCCATCTCAGGCGTCATTGGGCATCAAGGCAGGATACACCCTGGACGGAGTGCCAACCCATCGCAGGGCACACACACTCGCATTCACTCACGCAATCACACACTACGGACAATTTTCCAGAGATGCCAATCAACCTACCATGCATGTCTTTGGACCGGGGGAGGAAACCGGAGTACCCGGAGGAAACCCCCAAGGCACAGGGAGAACATGCAAACTCCACACACACAAGGTGGAGGCGGGAATCGAACCCCGACCCTGGAGGTGTGAGGCGAACGTGCTAACCAATAAGCCACCGTGCCTCCCCCCAGCATAAAGTTTTTCAATGTATTCTATCCTATAGGTAATAGAACATCTACTGTATGATGTTCACTGATGCTGGCCTACAAAGCCAACAATGGACCAGCTCCCTCTTACCTCAAAGCCCTCATCACTCCTCGCACTGCACCCCGCACTCTCCGATCTACCATCACTGCTCGACTGGCTCCACCATCTCTCAGGGTAAGAGGCAAGTATAATACAAGACTCTTCTCTGCACTGGCACCAAAGTGGTGGAATGAACTTCCCCTAGAGGTCCAGACAGCTGAGTCACTGGCTATTTTCAAGCGGCGGTTGAAGACCTAATTATTCAGGAAACACTTCAACTAGCACTTCTTTCCCTATCTTTTGCATTATAAAAAAAAAAAAAAAAAAAACAAAAAAAACGGACACTTTTTCACTGTAACTTTGAACAAAAGTTTTAAATTCATGGTATCTTAAGTATGTAACCTTGTGAGCCAGCATTAATGTATTCAATGCTAGAGACTTAAGCACTTATGTACGTCGCTCTGGATAAAGGCGTCTGCCAAATGCAATGTAAATGTAAATGTATGATCCACGTCTGTGAAAGCACACTCAAAACAAGCACACACTGCAGAGTATCCAGTATCTCAGTTCTGTTTGTAGATTATGGGCTTGATTTAGATGTTTTACTCAATTCTGATTTCTTTTTTTCTTGATATCATGATTGTTTATCACCTGACCTCACATCTGTCTCTGAAAACTTAAGTATGTCTAGAATTTTGGATTTGCTTTTGCCATTAACAAAATGTCTACATCTGTGCTGTCTGATACATGATCTCTGCATGTCCATCCTGATTTTCTCAAGGTTCTTCAGGCTCCCACAAACGTGCTGATAGGTGGATTGCCTAGATTCATTTGGTTCCAGATGTGAGTGTGAGGGCATGGTGCTCTCCATGCTCTGCAGCTACTACTATCCACTATTCTTGCTCTCATGACTTCAGAGTGTTGTTCAGCTGGTACAAGGGTTTTAGTAAAACAACAAAACCTGAACTTGCATCTGTCTGTCTACTTAATGACAATTTTTCCTAATTATAAAATAAACTAAACCAGCAGCTGGGTTTTAAAGGATCCCCACTTTCATCCAATCACCAAGTGATTATCGTTAATGAGTAAAAAATGAACAAGAAGCAATTAACAGAGGCAGACGCAAATAGACAGACAGATGACCTTACACATGCATTCACATGTACCCAGAGGTGAGAAAAGTGCGCTGTTGTACACAAGGCTCATTTTATCCCTGGATCTGACTGATGTGAGGTGTCGACATGCAGTTAGTTGATGGTTGGCCTCTATTAAAGGAAACTGCAACTATTCCTGCTTTCTCCAACTCAGCACTAATAACGGCTTACAGTCATTTCTCTAGCATCCCCATTACCCACTAGTTCTAACAAACAACCACACAGAAACAAAGAATCTCCACCACTGTGAAGATCACTGGCAGAAAAACAAAAAGTAGAAAAGAAGAGAATGACAAAATGCAGAGATGGAGACAGAGAGTACAACGAGTGTGGCAAAGCCTTTAGCTTTTTGATTATGGCTAAAGGGCAGTTTACAGCCGAATGGTGTGACTGCGAGATAGTGTGAGTAAACAGGGTGAATAATTTAGTGGAGGGGATAATGAGAATGATTTTTTTCTTCTTTGTTGTCTCTTTTGCTATGTCTGGTCTTTAAAGATAGCCAGAGAACTCACTGAAATGTGTGTTTATCACCATGGCGGCAGATACTGCTAGCGCAAATTTTTGGAGGGCCAGGCGGACTTATGCCCATACACATGTACATGCACAAACACACCCTCTTTCACTCTCTCTCTGGTAGTGCACACACACACACACACACACACACACACACACACACACACACACACACATAAACACGCACTACCACTGAGAGAAAATAATGATTTATACAAGTCCAGAGCAGTTCAATAAATGAGGACTCAAGAGGTGCCATTATCTAGATGCCCTCCAGAGCTCTAATAGTAACACTACAGCTACATGCTGACTTATACACAACCAGGTTTCAGTCCTAAAAGAATCATGCATGACAGAATTGCTCATGAATGGCATACAATACAGTTTATAAATAATTTGGCAGTGAAATTATTCAAAACGACAAGGTGATTAAGTTTAGCAGTAATTTAGCTTTAATTTGTGGCTAGTTATCTTAAATCTAGCTAAATATTTGCTGCTAATACCATAAAGTGAACAGTAGATAAGAGGTACCATGTTACAGGGATTCCACTCAGAGTAAAGATTTGAGTACCAAGAATGAGATATAAGGAATTAGCGTGTGAATCATTCATTTACATTCTTCCAGTGTAGTTCACTACCCCAGTACATGCATCTCTACCTAACTAACTAACATACTAAAGAGCATTACAAAAACAAAGGAAACAAATCTCGTATTTTTTAAGGCATATGTAATGTTTGATTTTTGGCATATGTAATGTTTGATTTTTGTCATCCTTATCAGTTTATTTAATTTGTTAGTGATTTTTGTGAAAATACAATAACATCACCAATGGTCATAAGTAATGGTAACAAGACACTAGGGCTGAATTCTTCCTACCCCAGACTGTAGATTCATGCATATTATAAGAGAAATTCATGTTGGGTGACTACATAGAGTCAAACACCTGTTAGACTTGATCTTTATTGGGGTGGAAAACATTTAGCCTGCTTCACCTTCACATGCGCAACACATCATGTGCAGTGACTGTGAAGGCCCATGTGATGAACACAGTGATAATTTACCGTATCATGATTTTTTTTCTTTTCCAAAATACCAATGGAAAAGAAACACACCATCAAAAAAAGAAAAATATTAACAAATGGACAGACAACCGGATAGTTATTTTTCTTGCCTTTTTTCCGTTTGGTTTGAACAGATGTTACAAAAGAGGGAGAGCATTTCTGACTGGTGTACTGAAAAAACAGGACAAGAACCCTGTAGAGAAGTCTGGCTTTAATCTTGTAACTTTACAATACCTCACATCATTCATAATGATCTAGCAAAGAGACCTACATTTACATTTAGTCAATAGATTTTAGATATTAGTCCTAACATCTACTGAATAATCAAAATACATTTTCTAATAATTATGTGGTTTGCTAAACTCCATTATGTCAGTAATTCCACTACAGTCTCAATGCAGATATAATCACAATTAAGTCTACAGTCATGCTGCTGTGCCAATTTGCATTTGCATTCTATTAGACTGAAGTGAATGAACGAATGAATCCCTCACACTTTGTTCTTCATCTGCCTTCTGTCATGTTATGGACCATAAACGCAAGCAGTGCTACAGCATGTCATAAAACATTGTGCCGCCCAGTTCACTGCGACACTGAATGATTTTACTAAGTCTTTTCTGCACTGTCTGCTTACGAGCATTAAAATATTGTTCCTTGAACACACATGCGAAAATCTACAGGTGGTTAAAAGAGTCAGTATTACTCTTCACTTGACAGAGCATTGTGGTTCTAGTTAGGATGTTGATACACTTTTTCAAGTCCTCATCAGGATGAAATATCTCATTTGCTGTGGCCCGTCAGGCTGGGGGGTGGGATCGATCGCTCCTATGATGTGTGTATGCAGGCATGGCAGGGCTTAAGCCCAGAGAGATGTGTAATATATGGATTAGAGTTAAGGCTGGCCTCCTGACAGCCTCATTTATCTTCCAGCATGACAGGACCGAGCCCAAGTGTAGCCTTTTCTAGACTTTTAACACTTTTATTCAAACATGTCCATGTCCATGTCCATGAGAACACTTACTTTTTCTTTATCTGCTTGAAAATGTGTGTTTTGAGTATTTTCTGTCTGGCAAGACTGTGATGGATTGCATGTCCTAGTAGAATTTTGTTGAGCTTGTGTTGGCATGGAGGGAGGCGATGCGAAGCAGTCCTGTTCCGCTTATCGATCTGCGTTTTTTCCTCTAAATCCCACACCACATGCTCACAGACACCCATCCCACATAGAAAAACATGCATGAAGGTGTGTGTGTGTGTGTGTGTGTGTGTGTGTGAATCATTCACACCATCACACATTCACAGTACACAAATGTAAAAAAGAACAATCTCTTTCACACCTTAATAAATAAAGGAGTCCTAGCATTAAGACTAGCATTAAACAGAATTAAGAGCAGATAAAATGCTTATTAGAAATTATGTGATGGACTCTTTATAATATTCTCACACAAATCACTACAGACCATAGTGACTAAAGCTGCATTCACAAGATCATTTTTTGGCATCTGGAAGAATACTCATTGATATGCATTGCTGGTTTGTTGTCTATGTAATTTCTTTTTCCTTTTCTGGCAAAGATAAAGTTTTTTTTGTATATTCAATATGAGAATTATTAACAGAGCATGCTGTTCAATTTGGCATGATATGTATAGAACTATCCTGAAGAAAAACAAGGTTGATTATCTTATAGCCATTAATATTCATCTCTAATTGCTGGGGTGCACATAAATAGCATAAATAAAAACAAAAACAAATCTGCTTTTCTCAGCAGAACAAAATTTCACTGTATTGCCAATCACTCAGTTAAAGATTAATAGGCTTCAGTGCATCATTTTACCGAGATGATTTTTAGCATTTAATAATTGTTAGATGGTGTTTTTAAGATTTGACTTCTGCCTTTTTAAGGTGAATGAGTGTTAATTCCCGTGACTACATTTTTATTAGGAAGTAGAGGCAGAACAAATCAGCAGACAAAGACAAGACAAAATCACAAATGGGTCAGACATTAAGCAAATTGATCAATACAAACCAATCATAATTAATCTTAAGGACAAAATCAAAAAATAACACCGGATTAACAAAAGGCAAAACCACCAGTTAGAAATCAATAGCCCTTTAGATCTAATCAGTAAGCCACCACTGCCCATTACGCACTGTCTCTAGCTTTGAGCAACCAGGCATTAAAAAAGGTTTCCAGAAATCACCAAGCCTCTACAAATTGTTCTTCTTGAGATTGTTCTGTCTACTTGAGTCTAACTCTACATGTCTGATGTGTACTTGAGATGTCCTTGAATATCCCAAATAGCACCACACAATCAATTCCTTGTGCAATTTAGCACAAACCGCAGAATATTGAATAAACCGATGTTCCTGCAAAACAGTGAGCTTTTGCTCAGTGGTGTGAATTCCCCTCCTGATGTCTTTGATAGAATCACAATTTCCCATTACTGTACAGTCTGGAGCATGTAATGTCCTGGATAGCAAAGCATGTAGCGCTTCACTTATCATCCTCTTCCACAGCAATCAACTGGTATTAAAATAGCACTGCAAGCCTCAATTAAACAAAAATTTCTTCACTAGCAGAAAACTTGGGTGCAGGAAGCAAAGTGTTGTTTCCCTCTCGATCTCAAAAGGCCAAAATGACCTGAATGCAACATTATGTCATCCGTGAAGAAGTGTGGAGGAAGTGAACAGGAACAGATTGAGTTGTGTGCTAAGAATGTTAGCAGAATGTTTCTTCACACTCTTAAAAATAAAGGTGGCAGAAATGTTTCTCTGTGTGACTGAATCAGGAACCCAGTATCTATGAGCTGGCAAAGCTAAGCAGTACCACGGTTCTGCCTGAGCTAAAAAGACCCCCAACATACATGTTATCATTATAACTGTAAGGGGTTTTATTGTATTAATTCTAAGGAAATTCCATATTATTCACTTTTTTAGGATGAAGACAATCAATGCATTTAGTGTAAATATAGAAAGAAACATACTAGAGATTAAAGAAAAAGAGAAATATTATTAACTGAACATTTTTACCCACTGTGCATGCTTTGTCATTATAGCAAAGGCAAAAATAAGAATCATGGACCAAAAGTTTCTATAAGAAACCTAAATAATTCATTAGGAACAACAAATCCATGTTCTCTGGTTTCCTCCCACTGATCAAAAAAATGCAAGTAGGCATGAAGTAGGTGTGAAGGTCTATGGTGTACCAAAATATACAAGCATTCCATACAGGACAAAGTCTCCAAATTTGAAAACATTGTGACTGGGATAATACCAAGGTTACACAGCGGCCCTGACCAGGATAAAGTGATCACTGCAGATGAATGAATAAAAGTTGTTCTTCTATGATGCTTTGTATGGTCACCATCATCACCCCATCACACTAGTGACATCCTCTTTTCTGGCTCGTGATTGCCCACAAATACTATATAAATGATTGCACATGCACTAACGTGCTCTCACTTCAGTTCTACTTTGTACTTTCACATTTTTCTTTCTGCTTACCCCTTGTCAAACAGACAAATCCCTAGAATATCTCAGTGTATTCATGCAGAATTTCACTCTCACTACCACTGGAGGTCAAAACAGACAGTGCCTGTGCACCCTCCTAAAGCAAATTTGTCACTGCCAGCAATGAAACACACAACAAAAAATGCTGTCACAGAACTTACCTGTGTTTCCTACAGCTCGCTGAACAGGGCCACTTGGAACCATCGATCAGGCAAATATGTTTGGAAGCACTTATGTGTACTTTTTGAAATGTTTCCCAAGACACTTCATCCCCCAGAACATAACAAATGCATTACAAATCTTATTCCACCAATCTCTTTAGGATTGCACCAATTCTCATTCAAAACACCCACTCAAATGTCTCACTCAAACATTTGTCCTAAAGAAAATTCCTCTGGCCCAGTAAAATAAAAATACTCCTAATGTGCTTACTTTGCATTTGTGGTATCTATCTCTGTATTCATCATATGTATCCACTATCTTGGGTATGAATACCTTCCTTTTAGCATTTTAAGATGATCCCTCATGTGCATCATAAAGTGTAAGCACTCTCAAAAATAAGGCAATAAGACTGTAGTTCCAGGGGTATTCTTATTATTAAAGCATAGCCCTTTGGAGCCAGCTTAAATAGATAAAGGATTTGGATATCTTAGTAATTTGTGAAGAGCCTTGGCTACATCTCATTTAGTGTTACATAACACTGGCAGGTGTGTGTATATTTATGTTTAATTTATGTCACGGTTACTGAGAATGGTTTTTACTGATAGCGATGCCAACTCGCTGCCTACATAATCTGCCCCATGTGACAACTAAATATATTCTTAGTATAAAATCCAGGCTATAATGTTACATCAATGCAGAGATCAGCTTTACAAAGCAGTTCTCCAAGCTTGGTCTGGAAAATCTGTTGGAAAATTCTCACATTCATCAGATCATTGATAAACTGACTTTGATTTGTTGGTTTATTTTGGTATATATCCAGTAAATCATAACAGTTCAATCGGTATTTTTCTTAAATTGTACCTGTGCTGGCTTTAGCCAGCCTGCACTGTATCGACATAGATTCTGACAGTGTGTGTGTGTGTGCATAAGCTCTAAATAACACACTTTCATATGCTTACATCTCAGTAATATTTCCCATTCGATTTCCTTAGCCGCTAAGACGATTAGCGCTGTAATATGTGACAGCACTGTTTGTGAGAAATTGCCTATAGTTTCCTATTTTCTAACCAGCAGTGAATAGTAATCTAATACAGATGCAAGCAGCTAGTCATACTTTTGCATGTACAGCAATACTATATAACACACTGTTGTAGAAAAGATGCTTCATTTTAGTTGATTTGGTTTCTGTTTTTTCATCTGAAATGCAACAGCTAATCTGGGCCTATTTTGGCCATTCTACAACCGCAAATCAGAAAACACAACAACAAATAAAAACAATCAGGGCTTTAAGTAGGGCTTTAGTACATCACATGTTTGTTGCTGAATGGACATGGCATATGTCTATCATAATGAAAAAGATATTAATATATTCAGTCTGTTATTTAGTTAAACTAAATAAAACCATTTAATGATATACTTTATGTTTATTATAGCGAGAAGAAATTCTTAGACTTGTTAAGTATAAGTTGTCTAATCTAAAATATATAATCTTATGAATGGGTAAAAATAATCATGAATAAATGCACCAGTAGATTCAAAGAAGTTAATATATTTTCTTACTGTAAACTGTATTTAGCAGATTTGAATATTGTGTTTTGTTGCAGTGTTTTTAAGGTTTGCTGCTACCAAAACTGTCATAAATGAACAATGGCAATAGTTTTATACCAAACTGTATGTATCCTTGCTGTTCAGCATGGATGTAAATCCCCTTAGTGCAGCAAGTGATTAAATTTAGCAGGTTCTGTGAAATAGTTTCTATAAAATGTAACTGACCTTTCTTTATAACAGTTTTGAGAAAATATACAATTCTATTATATGTGTACATTCTCAAAGTATATTGGTCCAAGGCTTCTTTTTTTATCGCCATAAAGCAAAGGTTTTGGATGAATCTGTTAGTGCTTACTATTAGTATTTTAATACGGGTGAAAGTATTCCTGCAGTAGACTCTCTGAAGAGCTCATGAAATAAAAGTATGCTAAAATAAATGCAATTTTATTCATTTATTACCTGCTATCGTTTCAGGTAAAGGCATCAAATTGCTCACATTTTCTCTGTCCAATTAGTTATTTAAGCCTTTTGTACTATCTTAGACTATTATGGACAATTATGTTCACTTTTCACAAGCTTTCAGCTTCTATGATATTAAGTAGAATTATACTGCTCTTAAAAGGCTCTTCATTCACTCCCAAAGTTCCAAATGAATGCCTGTCATTTTTCTGAGACTTTTGTTTTTAAGTTATGTGAAGAGGTTTACTGTTATATAAAAGTGTGGACAATGCTGACAATGTGTGAACATGTTTTCAGACACATACAACATACCACTCAGCATATTAAGGTATCTATCTATCTATCTATCTATCTATCTATCTATCTATCTATCTATCTATCTATCTATCTATCTATCGAGAGAGAGAGAGAGAGAGAGAGAGAGAGAGAGAGAGAGAGAGAGAGAGAGAATCTGAGCAAAGATGAAACACAGTGAAACAGACAAAAAGAGAGAAATGAGAGTCATAGAGTGAGACAAGTTATTACTGATTATTTATTAACACCATTCCTTCCTTTTTTCTTCTTTCTATGCTACTTTGGCAAGACTGTGAGCCAGTATTGAATTTTAGCTAATTGAAATTAAGCAAATTTGAACTGAATTAAATTGAGAGAAAGTGAAAGACAGAGATAGAGAGAGAAAAACGAGATAGAGAGAGAAAGAGAGACATTTAGACATACAACCAGAAAGAAACTAAGAGAGTTTCATAGGGGATTATATACTAAAAACATCAGACTGAGACCAAACACCTCCATTTCAATCAAAACAAGAGCTCATGGAGATTTACCACAGATGTTTATGGTTCAAAAACATTTCAGAAACACCCTGACGATCATTATAACCCATTATACTTCCAGTTGATTATTATTTTTTTCATTAGAGCAGTTGATGTGTCATTTAAAGCTACATTAATCTACACTGTTTATTATTTTATAGGTACTGATACAGAGTTTAATGGCATTGAACTTCATTAGTTGTTTGGAATGCATACATGGCTGCATCACAGACACCATTTTAACAGTTGGTGTGACAGGATGGCATTGTAGCATGGGAGTAAAACAGATGCTGGTGATTCCTCGCAAACCAGCAAATGAAGAAAGAATGCTCACATGATTTGATTAGAACCCTCAGTGGGGTCTACAGAGAGGAGACTTAATTAAAAATCATCTTGATGGAAAATGCACAGGAAAATATCATTTGTTAGGCGATGCAGTGCAGCTGAGAATCTGACAATCAAGGGACACCAAAGGGAAAAAAATCAACTCTCTAACTAACTGCCTGATCTAAATTGAAAAATGATAATAATTTGTCTGCTATGGCCACTAGGGCCAAGGTCAGACGCAAACTCTATTAAGTTTCAACCAGTTTGTTTCATCACTTCCCCTCAACATCAACTGTCACTTATCAAAGTAAACATTAATATCTTCTAAGATTAGGCCCTGCAGCACAATGAGAAGGCCAGGTGCAAGTCAAAACATGTCAAAAGGCAGGCCAGGATGAGAACAGGCTCGGGATACTAGGCTACAACTATACAAAACAAAGACATAGGCATGACAGGAAATAGGCAAGACACTGGTACACAACTACAAAGACTGTGAAATATACTCATTTTCAATAAATACACAAATCAAGAACTAAACAGTAAACAGGTGAGTTCTATCACAAAGCAAATAGGAAACAGAAAGACGGGACAAGAATCAAAACAAAGACACGTGGCAACATTATGAAAACAAGGCAGAACTTAAACTAATCACATGCGGAACTGAACTCATGCGACCAGTTACCGAGTGTTATGCGCAGCACCGTAGCACGAGGCGGAGATTCATGACGCACAGTCACACTTTAGTCTCTTGGTGCAGCTGGCCAGCCAAATACAGCATGCTACTGAAATAGAGCGATTTGAAATACCCATTAAAAATAACGAGCCAGCTATTTTCACCGCCTGTTAGTGGAAAACAATCCATATTGCAGTGCTATCACACCAAGCCAAGTGAAAGGGCCACAATTGCAGAAGGGAAATTTATTTAATGACCTCCTGTTGTGCTTAGCTAAGAGATGCATTATAGTGCCAAATAGAGTAGTTTGGAACGTTTTATGAGGAAATTATTTCTGTGATGTGCAGATGGACTTTAACAAATCACCAGTGATGTGGAGAGAGTGATCACAGGTAATTTACCTTTAAAGCTACTCTGTCAACAGAAATGGCATAAGATGGTCATGATGTATGTGATTATTAACTTGATGTGCATGAAAGAGCGTTATTGCATAAATCTTATTTTTACACATCATAGTTTATTTCATAGTAAAGCATGTATATTTTCTTCACACGGATGAGAAGCCAGAATGATTCTGAATTTTATCATAATTGGTCATTAAAAAACCTTGAAACCTTGAAAATGTTCAAAATGATAATTGCAGAGATAAAAAGAAAAAAGAACAAATAACAGAATTAGACAAAAAAAATATTTTTTGAATGCTTAAAGTAGCATTCATTAAATATTAGTGTCAAACTGCTGAACATTCTTCAAACTCAATTAATTCATTAATTCAGCATGATGGCAGGTTGAAAACAATAGTTTGGTACTACAATTAACAGTGGCACTACATTACATGTGAAAAAGGTTGTGGAAACCTGACAGTCACATACATATGTAAATTTTCCCAAACTTACAATCACAAAGTTAAAAAAGACACAGCTGTATGTACTCTAGCATTAAAGATGTACTCTTTTCGGTGGCAATCTAATACAACTAGGGAGTTTGATCTATTTTTGCTGTGTTTTCTTCAAATTCATCAATGCAAACAAGGAAAGTTTTTACCTATAACATGGTTCTGCTTCAATTATGGATCTGTTATTTGTACATCTGTGTAATTCATACTTTGATCACTTTTATTTTCTCCTGGAACTAAACCAGAAAAAAAAAAAAAACCTCAGTACAGTACTTCTTTCTCCACCACCATCTTCTGTTTTTTTTTCTTCTTCTTCCTTAAATAGTAGCAATTTATCATCAAACATACTATATGTTTCAACTATATATATGATATAAAAATTTCAAGGTGTATTGCTACCTTTGACACAAAAATCCAACACAATCCCCACATGTTAAAGCTAAAAATACAACTACACATTAATCTGTTTACATACATATATACTATGGCAGTTATTCTGGAGTTGACTGAAAGTATTCACTGAAAGAATGAAGTGTAATTAGAGCTCCTTTCATAGAGTATATTTACTGTATGGCTCAGGCTTAAAGGAAAACATGCATTGCAGAAATAGTTATATCCATCCAAAAGGAACAATAATTTAAGCTAGGAAAATTCTCTACTCTCAAGGGTGTGGATGGAGCTTATGGAAAAGCTCATTGTTTGATTTTCTCAGTCAGGTTTATTCTCAGCGAGTGTATTAAACATGCTAATCTCCTCAGTGCTATTTGCCGGAACAAGGATATAAACAGCTCAGAATATCAGGAAGAGGGACAGGGTGGGGAGTATGGGTGTTTGTTCACTTTGCTTTAATGAATGTAATGGTAGCAGCCCATGGATTAACTAGCATGCCACCATGCACATGCACATTACCCAGAATTCACTTCAATCTTCTGCCATCACAAGCAGATTATTCTGATGCCTTCTTGCTGAGGCATGGGCTCCCTCGGGTGCATGACATTCAATTTTAACAATTAGCATTATCTTTCAGGCAAATGACTGCTCAGATGTTGCAGTATGCAATAAATATTTCAGCGGCACTTACACCTTCAGGAGATACTTAAACCTTTATCTTTTTACGGGTAAACCTTTCTTTTTTTAATGTCTGTCAAAAGAACAATAAAGTTCTTGCCAATTATGGACAGACCCACAAGGGCGTTCCCAGTGGATGATGTGAAAGCTAAAATGCCAGTGTACCCAATTTCGGTTACACATTTCTACATGTTACTATCAAACCATCAAATCTAAAGGTACAACCATCCACAAAAACATCTGATTACGGAAACAAAAACCTTTAGAACCCATCACAGCATTTATACAAAAATAATGAGAAAACATATCATAATACAAATACGTAGCAAGCTATTTAATTACGCTAATTCCATTCATTTTTTTAGCTAAATAGATAAACAAAATCACCAACAAATATACACTTTGTTTACATATTAAATACACTTGCTTAGCAAAAGAAATTTAAATCACACTTTAATGGAACCATCACTACATTAAACCACAGCAGAGTCACCATATTACTGCTGTTATTCTTGTTGCCATCTGTATTTTTTTTTTACTTGAGTGTGTACACATTTTCTATTTGATGGGAAAATAATGTGCACTTAGTTTGTGTGTGTAGCCATTATTATTATTATTATTATTATTATTATTATTATTATTATTATTATTAGTAGTAGTAGTAGTAGTAGTAGTAGTAGTAGTGGTAGTAGTAGTAGTTTTTTTTAAACAACAGTTTTTGTAGTATTTGTGGTGGTAAAAATAGTTAAGAAAACTTCCATCCATTTTCTACCGCTTATCTGGGGCCGGGTTGCGGGGGCAGCAGTCTAAGCAAGGACGCCCAGACTTCCCTCTCCCCAGACACTTCCTCCAGCTCTTCCGGGGGAATACCGAGGCGTTCCCAGGCCAGCCGAGAGACATAGTCCCTCCAGCGTGTCCTAGGTCTTCCCCGGGGCCTCCTCCCGGTTGGACATGCCCGGAACACCTCCCCAGGGAGGCGTCCAGGAGGCATCTGGAACAGATGCCCGAGCCACCTTAGCTGACTCCTCTCGATGTGGAGGAGCAGCGGCTCTACTCTGAGCTCCTCCCGGGTGACCGAGCTCCTCACCCTGTCTCTAAGGGAGCGCCCAGCCACCCTGCGGAGGAAACTCATTTCGGCCGCCTGTATCCGGGATCTTGTCCTTTCGGTCATGACCCAAAGCTCATGACCATAGGTGAGGGTAGGAACGTAGATCGACTGGTAAATAGAGAGCTTCGCCTTGCGGCTCAGCTCTTTCTTCACCACAACAGACCGGTACATCGACCGCATCACTGCAGAAGATGCACCGATCCGCCTGTCGATCTCCCGCTCCATCCTTCCCTCACTCGTGAACAAGACCCCAAGATACTTAAACTCCTCCACTTGAGGCAGGAGCTCTCCACCAACCTGAAGGGGGCAAGCCACCCTTTTCCGGTTGAGAACCATGGCCTCAGACTTGGATGTGCTGATTCTCATCCCCACCGCTTCACACTCGGCTGCAAACCGTCCCAGTGCACGCTGAAGGTCCTGATTTGAGGAAGCCAACAGGACAACATCATCTGCAAAAAGCATAGACGAAATCCTGTGGTCCCCAAACCAGACTCCCTCCGGCCCCCGACTGCGCCTAGAAATCCTGTCCATATAGATAATGAACAGGACCGGTGACAAAGGGCAGCCCTGCCGGAGTCCAACATGCACTGGGAACAAGTCTGACTTACTGCCGGCAATGCGAACCAAACTCCTGCTCCGGTCATATAGGGACCGGACAGCCCTTAGCAGAGGGCCCCGGACCCCATACTCCCAGAGCACCCCCCACAGGTCACCACGAGGGACACAGTCGAATGCCTTCTCCAGATCCACAAAGCACATGTGGACTGGTTAGGCAAACTCCCATGAACCCTCCAGCAACCTGGCGAGGGTATAGAGATGGTCCAGTGTTCCACGACCGGGACGAAACCCGCATTGTTCCTCCTGAATCTGAGGTTCGACTATCGGCCGAATTCTCCTCTCCAGTACCCTGGCATAGACTTTTCCGGGGAGGCTGAGGAGTGTGATCCCCCTGTAGTTGGAACACACCCTCCGGTCCCCCTTCTTAAACAGAGGGACCACCACCCCAGTCTGCCAGTCCAGAGGCACTGTCCCCAGCCTCCATGCGACATTGCAGAGGCGTGTCAACCAAGACAGCCCCACAACATCCAGAGACTTGAGGTACTCAGGGCGGATCTCATCCACCCCCGGTGCCTTGCCACTGAGGAGCTTCTCAACTACCTCAGTGACCTCAGCTTAGGGGATCGACGAGTCCACAGCTGAGCCCTCAGCCTCTGCTTCCTCAATGGAAGACATGTCGGTGGGGTTGAGGAGAACCTCGAAGTACTCCTTCCACCGTCCGAGGATGTCCCCAGTCGAAGTCAGCAGATTCCCACTCCCACTGTAAACAGTGTGAGCAGGGCACTGCTTCCCCCTCCTGAGGCGCCGGACGGTTTGCCAGAATTTCTTCGAGGCCAACCGATAGTCCTTCTCCATGGCCTCACCGAACTCCTCCCAGACCCGAGTTTTTGCCTCCGCAACCACCCGGGCTGAAGCTCGCTTGGCCCTCCGGTACCTATCAGCTGCCTCCGGAGTCCCCTGAGCCAACCAGGCTCGATAGGACTCCTTCTTCAGCTTGATGGCATCCCTTACTTCCGGGGTCCACCACCGGGTTCGGGGATTGCCGCCACGACAGGCACCGGAGACCTTACGGCCACAGCTCCGAGTGGCTGCATCGACAATGGAGGTGGAGAACATGGTCCACTCGGACTCAATGTCTCCAACCTCCCTCGGGATCTGGTTGAAGCTCTGCCGGAGGTGGGAGTTGAAGTTCTCTCTGACTGGAGACTCTGTCAAACGTTCCCAGCAGACCCTCACAGAACGTTTGGGTCTGCCAAGTCTGTCCAACTTCCTCCCCCACCATCGGATCCAACTCACCACCAGGTGGTGATCAGTTGACAGCTCCGCCCCTCTCTTCACCCGAGTGTCCAAGACATACGGCCGGAGGTCAGATGAAACAACCACAAAGTCGATCATTGACCTCCGACCTAGGGTGTCCTGGTACCATGTGTACTGATGGACACCCTTATGCTTGAACATGGTGTTCGTTATGGACAAACTGTGACTAGCACAGAAGTCCAATAACAGAACACCACTCGGGTTCAGGTCGGGGGGGCCGTTCCTCGCAATCACGCCCCTCCAGGTGTCACTGTCGCTGCCCACATGAGCGTTGAAGTCCCCCAGTAGAACGATGGAGTCCCCGGTTGGAGCACTTTCCAGCACCCCTTCCAGAGACGCCAAGAAGGTCGGGTACTCTACACTGCCATTTGGCCCGTAAGCACAAATAACAGTGAGAGACCTATCCCCGACCCGCAGGCGCAGGGAAACGACCCTCTCGTTCACTGGGGTGAACTCCAACACATGGTTGCTGAGCTGGGGGGCTATGAGCAAGCCCACACCAGCCCGCCGCCTCTCACCGCGGGCAACTCCAGAGTAGTAGAGAGTCCAGCCTCTCTCAAGGAGTTGGGTTCCAGAGCCCAAGCTGTGCGTGGAGGCAAGCCCAACTATCTCTAGTCGGTATCTCTCAACCTCCCGCACCAGCTCAGGCTCCTTTCCCCCCAGCGTGGTGACATTCCATGTCCCTAGAGCCAGATTCCGTGTCCGGGGATTGGGTCGCCGAGGCCCCCGCCTTCGACTGCCACCCAATCCACATTGCACCAGCCCCTTACGGTCCCTCCTGCAGGTGGTGGGCCCACAGGAGATCGGCCCCACGTTAAGAAAACTTTCAGTGCCCAAAAGAGCAAACATAGAAGTGTCTGTTTTGTGAGTAACAGCTCCCTTAAAGCACTAGTTCCTACAACATTGAGTGCTTTAAAAGAACACACTCAAAGCATGGTAGGTACACCTTAATGAAACCTCCAATACAAACTTGTGTCAGAGCAAGATATACAGTATGAACTATATGGAGAGGAGAAATCAATAGATTTTTCAGTTTCAAAGAGATAAAGGCCAATGCAACCATTTAAAGCAAGTCCGGATTTGTCAGACCGCAGCCTGAAGCACATATTATCAGATAACCTTGATTACCTCACTCATATAAATGGGGCTAATATCTAGAGAAGGTATTCAATCGATGCTCATCCATGCTGAGAGAAGAATTTCCTGCTCAGACTTCCAACAGATCTGTCATGGAGGTGATTACTGCTTAAGAAAAGGAACTCTTAAAAGAAGCATTAATAGGATCAGGACTTTTAGTTTATTTTAGTACCATATATTATTGATTAATAATAACAGATGATTATATTGTGCATTAACACCATATAAATATGAACAGTGATCTCATAGGCATAATTAATGTATGGCAGGGAAGCAGCGTGAGCTCAGTGAATTTTTACAAAATGCATTTGCAATGCTACTTTGCTGTATTTATTTGTGAACACAGAAACTAATCATTTCAATCAATCACAGTTCATTAATTTGTCCTCAATAACCACTTTGCTGGTCATGGTTGTGGAAGAACTGAAGCATATCCCAAGAACCATTGGGCACGAGGGAGTAAAAAACCATAAATAGGATTCAAGCCCATCATAAAGCATCATGAACACACTCACTGACACCTAAAAGCAGTTTACAATACCTGGAGATATAAGACAGTACTCGCCGCACTCTATTTTACACTATCCTGTAAGCGCCTGTCAATCAGATGCGTGTATACACTTGCATCTACTTGCATGTTAAATGGAAGTGAATAAATTGTAATCATTATTTTTTCATGCCCTGGCATCTTGGGAGAGAATCAAGCTATGACCTGTGATAAATAATGCATCCAACGATGCCACATTTACTGTATGTGTTTTCATACTGGGTTAGATGCAGACTGGGAAAGATGAAATTACAGCAGCTACAGACACAGTATAAAGGCTCTGTGAAAGGATGTGTTTCAAGGATAGGTGAGTCATGTTCTCTGTAAAAGGCAAATGCAATACAAAGACAACACTTTATATTACATAATTTCACGCCTGGTAGATACAAATCTGGCAGCAAAGCTGGCAAGTCTCTATTTTATTTATTTGTTTTTTTTATCTTCTTTATTTGTTATTTATTTATTTTACAGTTTATTGTTGATTAGCTGCATTCTTTTTCAACACACACCCCTAATCCATAACATAAAGTATTTTATATACACCAAATGATCGATTCTGTGGTAGTTGAGTGTTTTTGGTTGAGAACGCTTTGATTTTGCAAACAAATTATGACTCTTATAGGTAGGAAAAAGTTTTTTCACCTCTCAAAGGTGGGGTCTCCGTTGTTTGAAAGCTAATGTTGACATTTGAAATCACCAAAATAAACACGCCCCTAACCCAAATTGGGTCCCACCTCTGTATTGATAGCTCCGCCCACACATACATACGTAACCTAGGCAACTAATGGAAAGAAATGTGTCTTTATCATAGCTGAAGGGAAGAACAATACAATTGCAGATAAACAAACAAGCAAAAATGAAACACAATCATAATCATGCAAAGGACGGCATATATTAGTTCTGTGAAACAAAGAGAAGGAATCGAGAAGGAAAAAAGCAACCTTGGCGTCTTAAGTAAAGTTATTCACAGATTCGAGTTTCCCAAGTCAATAACTCCTGAGCTAAACGCTGTTACTACACACATGCATACCGAACACTCTCTCAGCCCATATTGACAAGACACGCCCCTTTCTGCTCATTGGCTACACGTTTGTCTTGATTTTTGTTTTGTTTGTCGTCCCGACTCAGTTTTCTGAAGCATTTCTCAAACAACGGAGACCCTACCTTTAAGCTTACTGTTTTTTGCTGCGCTCATGTATACCCCATTTTTTCTTATTACTTTAGGGTTAGGGTTTGTCAGTATATTACTATAATAATATCTGACAAGTTTTAGTTTTCTAAATGAATGAGCGGTTGTATTGCAGATGTTTCTCAAACATCTAACATAACATATTGTGACTATGCATACTGGGATGAGCACAGAACAGTCTTTATGACAACAGTAGTATTTTCAGTACAAATCTTTAGTATCGAGGTGAGGATATCAACAGTTGAATGTGTAGGTCTTGGGCATGAACTGACTTTGGGAATTATTTTCTCCAGTAAGCAGTCTAAGAGGCTTTTTTTTCTCACTGTCACTCACCTCTGGGTCAGAGTATTTTGTGTGTGTGTGATAATATGTGTAATCCAGTGTGCTGGCAGTTTCTTAATACAGAGAGGGACATTATACCTTTATCCTTTATTAGTTTCCAGGAATCAGACTTACCTGGACATGTAATTAAATCATTGCAATTGGTTTAATCTCCTCTGTGCTACTGATAAGGTGATAAGTGCAAAGTCACTTGATGAAGTGTGTTTCAGTGATGGATTGTGTGTGAGTTGCTAGTTATTGGTGCTGTGATCATGTTTATCTTCAGCATTCGATCTGGTTTCTACAAACAAAATATCCTAACAGTGTTCATGAAAATGCGCATTGGTGTGTTAGTCTATGTTGGTAATTGTTGTGGAACTTTGGTAGACTCTGTCCTGGTGGTCTGCTGATTGGCTGGCTCTCTTTTCCCAGGCAAGTAGATAATGAGACGCATGTAATCAATTATTCATGAGTCTGCGTTGTTACCACAGCATCGTGCACTCCACATAACACAAACGTGTTGACGCAATCCCATTCTCCATAATTACCTCCAGCTTGTGTGTACAGTATGTGTGGGTGGTGGCTGACACAGGGAGATGGAGGACCATGTCTACACTTCTCTAAGCAAGAAACACCCAGGCACCCAGGTGCCTACACAAGCACACTTTTTTTTTTTTTTTTTTTACCATTGTATGAAAGTCCCAGCTAACACATTCTCAGGTGAGAATGGAATTCTGCCCACTAGAACAATATGCTAACAGGTGTGGAGTCATCTCCCTCTTTCTTGTTCTTGCCTGTCTTAGACTCGATGAAATGTTCTTTTGGAGACCAAGCTTAGGTGTCAGGTAGTTCTCATTCACCATAGAGAATGGCGCTTCTGCATTCTCAGATCAAGATACGGTGACTCAGAGGTCCAGATAGCGGGCAGGATCATAGAAATATGAGAGCGGAGATAGATAAAAGCTTAAAGCCTGCAGACCCATGCTCATTGCTACTAGTTATAGATAAAGTCTAAATGAGGACAGAGGGCAGAGATATAGTTCTCTGCATCACAAACACTCAAACATAGAAAAGTGTGTTCTGGTGTGTTGATAAAATGAAGTCACTGGCATTCTCACGTCCCTTTTCGTCTGGAAATCTGCAAAAACAATTAAGTCTCAGACAGCTGCTGCTTATCCCCAGGGTCTGATATACTTGTAACTACCTGCATATACTTCTTTCAAAACTTTTTTCTTTGTGGTATACTGTGGTTATTTCTGCAAATAAAACCACTCAAAATTTTAAGACTTGACAGTTAAATATTATTTTTACATTCATTAAACTTTTAATATTCTGAAAATAAACTGAAATAGTGCAAAACACATTTAATATTATACATTATTGTCTGGGGGGCACGGTGTCTTAGAGGTTAACACGTTTGCCTCACACCTCCTGGGTTGGGGGTTCGATTCCCGCCTCCGCCTTGTGTGTGTGGAGTTTGCATGTTCTCCCCGTGCCTCGGGGGTTTCCTCCGGGTACTCCGGTTTCCTCCCCCGGTCCAAAGACATGCATGGCAGGTTGATTGGCATCTCTGGAAAATTGTCCATAGTGTGTGATTGCGTGAGTGAATGAGAGTGTGTGTGTGCCCTGAGATGGGTTGGCACTCCGTCCAGGGTGTATCCTGCCTTGATGCCCGATGACGTCTGACAGGCCCCCCTGTGACCTGAGGTAGTTTGGATAAGCGGTAGAAAATGAATGAATGAATGAATGAATGAATGAATGAATATTATTGTCTGTATCTGTATTTTATAATGAATTAAATTAAGCACTTACTCTTACCCTATGCCCACAGGAAAAACACCAGAAGTAGATAATATAGGTGATGATTATATAAACATAGGCTGTGAATACCTTCTCCTCTTCCTCTGCTACATCACGAATTCATAATTGATAAATCCCGCTCATGCAGTTTTGTTTTGAACCTCCTTATGATATTTTCTAATGAAATTATTTGGTGCTATTCCCAAAAAATAAAATAAAAATAGTTGCCTAAATTAACCCACTGCAATCATGGACAGGCAATAACTAAGCTTCGAGTTAATGAAGACAGGTTCAAGTTAATTAATGTGTTTTTTTGTTCCTCAAGCTTTATGGTTGTTCTCTTGGTCAGAGCCCATGACTTGTATTGTCTCAGCTAGGTGCTACAGTATATGGACGTTTTCTGGCAAGCATTCTAAAAATTCTCCTATTTGATTTTGTATTCATTTAGAACACATTAATTGTTTATTTCCAAATGATGACCCCTGTACTAAATGTATGTGTAAAGATTTACACCATAATATTGTCTAAAGCACAGGTTCCCAGCCCAAGTTGAGGTGTATACGTTGTCTTACACATCTGGGAGCGGAAAGACACGAAAATGTACAGACCAGTCTGGAACTCTTGAGCCATTGTTGGAAGAATAGGCACATACTGTTCAGTATATACACTTGATGTCCAAATGATTAACACTTTTCCATCCATTGACCTCAGATACCTGAGGTTTGTCAGGTTTGACATTTCTCCTCTAAACTCTACTACTCATATCACCTTGTTTTAGATCTCTATCAAGCATGCCACAGTCACAAATCAATCTTAATCAAATCTTACACTTTAGTGTTTCTAATAATTTGGTCAAGGAGTACTTGGATCTTTGTCTAAAATAGGAATCTTTGTTGCAAGATTCTTCTACGTGGACAAGCCAAAGAACAACATTTTAGATTTTTTTTTTTCTAAGATTAAACGAAGTACCCAAAGTGTACAATAATCTCATGCGGTTACTCTAAAATATTATTCAGGGGGAAAAAGAGTAGAGGAAAAATATAGAGAAACACAGAAGTAGGAGCTGACAGATTGAAGAACAATCATGACTCCTATGTTCACTTTTATATGTCCAGAGATGAACTGCTTTTTATTAACCTGTTGCCAACAAAGTGAGACTGATGTGAACAGAGTATATAGTCAGTCAGTCACACTAAACAGACTGATACACACACACACACACACACACACACAAACCATTGACTGAGCTGTAGCACTTGGTGATGTCAACCTTTTAAAGCAGAATGTCTCACCTAATGGTTTCAAAAACACAGGCTAATTTTTATTCTTTCTTTCTTTCTTTCTTTCTTTCTTTCTTTCTTTCTTTCTTTCTTTCTTTCTTTCTTTCTTTCTTTCTTGGCAAGTAGTTGTAGAAGAGATAATAAATTTCAGAAGAGATAATGAATACACAATGATCTGAATATATGTATAAAAAAAGAAAATGTAGGGCAGCAATGGATGGTTCAGACATGTGTGTCTGTAAAACACAGAGTAGATCGGTTGGTAATGAGAGAGACTTGACTCTCTCTATCATCTTAAGGGTGGGTGCTCACAGAGGATTTCACAGCCCAAGGGAGACAAATCCGCACTAAGTCACCTATGAAAGCGGGATAGAAGGAGGGAGATTCCTTCATGCTACAAATCAGTGAACTGAAAATTGTGTGTCCTTGATGACAGAGAAGTGAACCGTCACCTCACAGTTACATACTGGAACTAAGCATATAAAACACAGGGAGTATATACCACACAATATAAAACTACAGAACAGGGTCAATACCACGTGCACTGCATTCCGATCAGAAGGCTGGTCCCTAGGTAGACAGTATTTTAGGGCAGCTTTTACACTTACATAAAAGCTGTCCTATTTGGAAAGTTGCTGCTTTCTGAGCCCCTGCATGTCAGATTTGTGTCATATCCCACAAATCCCTGAATCAAAAGACTTGACAAACTTAGTAAGCCAAACTGTTGATACAATACTAAAAGTGAATTGCTTATTTCGTAACAAAAAGACATATTTAAGATAAGAGATTAAGAGAATATCTTTCATGTTGAAAATAAATCCCTTAAAACCTGAATATTAAGCTTATTATATGAAATATTTTGCAACTACATTATAACTAATAGGAAAATTGAGCAGTTATAGGAGTGAGGTTTAAAAGTCTGAACCTGCTGACAAGTAGATATTTAGCATATGAAGTACTGTTCTTTATAAGACTATTATCAAGGGACACTAGAAGTATTCACCTAGGAATTATTTCTGCACTTGGATATATGTCAAGCTACACGACGAGAATACCTATTGTTAAAAACACAAGACATCTAACATAGATTTAAATTTACAGTAGGTGTTCCACAAGGCTCTGTTTTAGGGCTACTTTTGTTGTTTCCCCTGACTTGTTCATTATAGTTCTAGATCTAGACAGAGATCTTTGTAAAGTTGCTTTGTAATAATATATATTGTTAAACGTTTAATACAAGTCTGAATTTATTTAAATTTAGCTCGTAATGTCATATCCAGTAAAGTTATCCTGCTAGTTACTGTACTGTAGCTGTTCCAGCAAAAGGAGTCTAGTTGTGTCAGTATCAGACACTTATTAGTTTAGGAAAGCAAGCCATTAAACAGACAGTAGTAAATAAGCAGTTGATATGCATCCAGTGCTCTAAAAGTATGATGCATGGTAAAAGTGTGGGTGACCACAATACCTCAAAGCCTTCATTCTGGGAAATGTGCTACCCAATGTGAAGGGTACCATTGAACAATGTCACCACTAAAGCTATCCCCAGAATAGAATAGAGCTATACTGTACACTGCATATACTGTAACATATAGAAACTAAGCATTTCATAAACTACAAATAACATTCTCATAAAAAGTTGCATCACCACATGATAGTCAACAGTAGTGGAAAGTCCTAAATTTCTTTGCATCAGCAAGGGCCAAATCTTAGAAAGAATTATGCTTTAGAGATCCCTGTAGCCTGGGAGCAGATCTGAGCACGAACATTTCATAAAGCTGGCTCTCTTCCATTGCCTGCAGTGATCAAAATCAAAGCCATGTTCCAATTATGTTTCATTACTCTGATCCTAATGATGCACCATGATCTTTTATTGATTTAAAGTCAGCTTGCCACTGTTCCCATATCGAAATGCTGTGTGCTTTGTGCTCCCATGGAGAATATTTTCCAAGACAGGCCTGAGACTGTATAAAATTAGCTGAAAAAGGCCCTGGCTCTATTATTTACATAGTGTGATTAAGAATTGATGGAGCACAAAATGAGGGGGAATTCACAATGAGACTACTATTGTAAAGAGGAGAGCGCTGTAAAAAAGAAAAAAACATTAATGTGTTTCAGGGTTTGCCTCATATTTTTAAGCATTACTCAGGTATAGTACTAGCTTGTTGAGTTAAGGGATCAGTCCATGGCAGATTTTTATTTCTAGTTTCTTATTCTTTTCCTAGTTTGGAAAACTGTTCTCCATCCAGCACTCTGGCTCTAAAAAACTACCTGCAAAGAGCTGTCATTTCATTGTGAGTAACTGCAGACAAAAGAATATAGACAAATGCAAGTATTTTGAAGTTCCTTTAACAATAGTGGAAACCATCATCAAATCATCAACATGAAGAATAGCTATCAAATCAATCAGCTGTGTTCTTCAGCTTCAGAAATATGCTCATAAATGGCAATACATGCATCCTGGAGATGATTTTTACATTGTGTTCCATGTGTGACTGTATTGCTGTTGCAGTATTGTGTCTCCATGTGCTTCATGTGCTTTCAGGATCGTAAGGACTGATCAGAGTGCTTACTTTTATTCTTTGGCTTGACACATCAATGTGAAATTGAAATTTTTCCACAAAGCCATAACAGCTCTCCTTGTGGAATCTCTTAATTTTCAAGCCATTACCTCACCATTAGAATCCATTTGCTTTTCAGCATTACAATGTGATGCTCATATTTCATGCTGTCGGCTTGGAAAAAAGTACTTACCCTGCACCAACCATACCTCGAGCTGTCCTTGAATAAATAAAAAAAAAATCCAGAGTGGTGGGAAGTACAGTAACGGCTTTATTAAATTAGTGCAAAAGACACACATAACTCATTCATAACGTCATTGTTTACTTTGCTTCATAAGGACTTAAGGGGTCTATCCCACAAATCCACAAACATTTTGTTATTTTTTTTTCTTTCTTTTTTTGATCCACTTCTCACAAGAGCAAAATACGAACCGACAAACCGACAGCCTTGTTTGACCTCTCTGCGGGAGACGAGGGGACACTGAGACAAGTGTCATACCAACAGAGCCATGAAAATGCAGGTTAGCCAGACAATCAGTCTGTAAACCAGTTGAGGACTCCAGATTCAGCTAATCATTCTTGGAAAATTAAAACTGGAGTTAATACATGAAAAAGAGGAAATACATCAACAGCACTGAAAACAGTGTCTAAAATATGCAAAAAGATACAGTTTTTCGTCTTTTATTTGGGAGGGGTAATTGACTGCAGTCAAATTACATAAGTTAATCAATAAATTTGTACAATGGTAAAAAATAAAATATATATATAGTGTACCCCCACCATTTCACACCATTACTATAAAGATATATTCCACTCCATAACAACTAATGCAATAAAAAACAAAACAAAAAATAAAGACTCCAGAGCTTTGACTTTAAACTTTGAAGGCTTTTGGCTACCACCTTGCCCTAAGAAACCACAGTCACGGCAGACTAAACACGCCTTACGTCCTCGCCTTACATTAGTAAACAAAGTCGTACAGTACTCTTTGACCAGAGACAAATAAAATACATCAGAAAGTCTAATTGCTTCTTTTCCCCCATCCGGCACATCCTTATCCAGTGAGAGTTCATTCAGGCAGTAGCATCCATGCCAGCTTCCATTGGTATGAGAGAGAAAATTGAAGCAGGAAAAAGAAAAAGAGAGAGAGGAAGAGAGAGGGGTGGAGGAGACAGAGATGAGTAAATTACGATGGTGCTGGACAAAATAAACTGGGGGTCTGGAGTTAAAGGTATCTTCTGAAATGTGGTGAAAGGTCCTTGCCAGTTGCCTCAGTCTTGGTTTGATGGGGGCACAGACTGGGAGATGCTCGTCAGTGTTGTAAGAGGGCAACAGAGAGATTGATCTTTACAAGCCTGATAGGAAGACAGCGAGAGAGAAAGAGAGAGAGGGAGAGGAGAATAAAGAGTAAACAATGGGCATTTTAAGCAGACTGGGTTTATCAAAGATCAAAAGACAATCACAGCCATATCACTTTAAAGTTATGATTAAAAACCATCGAAGATCTTAAGACTTCAAAAGTTTTTCAACTTTTGATGCGCATTCTGTAGACAACTGACGTAAACATGCCAATGCATTATTGATGTTTTGACTTTGTGTGTTGGCTCAGAGGGTGGAGGGGTGGAAGAAGGGTTAGAAGTGTAACAAATGGAATTTGCGCATTTGGCATCTATCTATCTATTTATTTATTGAACTTATTTAAAGTTGTGTGTTCCACTGGGGTGGTCCTTCAAATAGCCACCTCATACTGTAGCTCCTAAGTCAAGGATTGTTTTGCATGTTCTCCCCATGTCCATGTGTTGTTGTTTTTTTAGCCAGACTATCTGGTTTCCTCCCACCACTCAGTATGGGAACTGGCTAAATTAAATTGGCCCTTGGTGTGAATAAATGTGTGACTGTGTGCCGTGTGTATGCAGGATATGTACCTGCTCCACCACAACAATGACCAAGATATAGTTACTGAAAATGATTGAGTGTTTTGCTGGGTTTTTTTTTCTATACCTCTTTGTGCTGTCCATCTGTGTGTGAGGTGCAGTATACCTGCAGATTGGCTGGTATTTCTATTCATATTTAAGCATATCGTAGGCATAAATTTGAAGCAAACAAATGAACTGAAATAGTGTAAAAAAAGGTCATATCAGTCCTATTAAACACGTTTTAGCATTAGTTTTAGCAGTAATGTAAAGTAATAGGAAAAGTATTCATTCACTGAAAAGCACCAGTGGCAATTTAAATGTCCGGTGTGACCTTTGCTTACAATTCTCTATCTATTAAACTTATTCATATTATACAAGAATTGTTCATGAGTCCCAATCCAGAGGGACATGACACTCCATTTCCTCTAACACTAAGAGAATGCTACAACATTTAAAACCGAACTTTGGTAAAGGCTACTGACAAATGAATCCACTCATGTACAAAAGTAATATCGAGGGTAGACTTCCCGCATCTTTTACTAGTGTCATTATTATTATTATTTCTTTTTCCATCTTCCCCTCTCTGTCTCTCGCTCCTGTTTTTCTCCTGGGCTGCATTCACAAAATAAGATTAAGGACCAGTTTTGAAAAATGCAAGCTGTAATTTTGCTAGACGTTCAGAAATGAATTGGCCTGTAGGCTTGAGAAATGCTAGACCGATCGAAGCATGCCAGATCTGATGGGGGGAATATTTAATAGGAAAGACTATTGATTTCCCCCCTCTTTTATGTGTTTTTCTTTCCATCTAGGCACTTTTGTATTTTGGACCTAAGTGAATATGAAAGGGAAATAAAAATTGAACACTGCTCAGAAGCACAGAGCAAATCTCTTCTGTTTCAGAAATGCTTTTCGCAAATGACTCCTGCACCCTTTATTCACACACAGAGAACCAGAGACACACAAGGTAATTGTTTCAGCTTAGGCAAAAAGTGTGAGAAACATAAAAATCCATAAGCAAATCTATTCACCCTACTTCTCTGAGATGCAGTAAAGTCACCTTACACCTACACACATATCTATACACACACACACACAGCCAGGAGAACAGTGGAGGAAAGTGCAGAGCTAACATCTGCCACAGCACTGAAACGTGGAGAAAATGAACGATTGAGGGGGCAGGACGAAATAGTGTTTGATCTAATTAGGATCATCCTGATTGGAAGAAAGTGGTTGTGGCAGCAGTCAGCTGGAGTTGAAGAAAACATGATAACATGTGACCCCTGTGCTCCAGCGCAGCAGCCCGCTCACATAATACACAATCTTTCTTCCTTTTCTTTTAGACAGAGAGATCTTACACAATCTATCTGTAGATCTCAAAAGAAAATACTACAGCAGATGGCTGTCAAAGTTGGTGTTCAGGGACCTTGGCAAAGTTTCATCTTTAAAACTTTAGAGTGAGCCAATTAGAAACTCTAAATATATCTGGCTACACTACATTAAAGACACTAACATTTTAACAAAAGTACTGTATAACATTTCCACATAATCCACAGCACGGTTTTCCATTTACCTTTTACCAAATAACTGCCTTTAAAACGAAACCACAAACAAATCCCTCAAATTTAACCTGGTGTTAATTAATTCACAGAAAAAGCCACAGTGAGGTGCACCATGTGTACCACAGAGGGATTAGAAATAAGGAAATGCTACTAAATGTCATTCTGATGGGTTTCTTCTCTTTCCTTCGAGATATGGTTCCTCTGTAGTCAAAGTAGATTAAAAGCGTAAAAGCGGTTGTCTTGGTAGAAAAGGGGATTTAAAAGTTCAGCATAGTGCCAGTGGCTCAGTTGTGTGATGGATGAAGCTTGGACTTATTTCCCTGTTTGTGGATTAATTACATTTCAGCCCTCCAAGAATCGTTTATCAGATTAGCGGTGGCTTTAAAAGACTTGAACATTTCTGATCTACTGCTTCCCAGTTGCCAGATACTGCCTTTCTGGTATACTCATGGTACCAGCTTTGTATTTTATAGTTACTGGGGTTATTTTTATCAGCTCATAATCTATTGTAATATGTGGAAATTAGTAAATAAATGGAAGACTTAAAGGTTTGGTTTTTCTGTAAAAGCAGAGAAAGAAATTCCCCTTTGGCTGTGAATTATTGGATTATGACAAAACTTGTCTCAACCTGTAGCCATGGGCCACTATCTGATATTTTTGTATGCTTTTCTGGCCACAAGCTTCAGAGAAATGATGGCTGCAATCTTATAATCTCTCTGTACTTCTATTCATATTCACCAATGGAGATTTATATAAATTGAAATAAATCAAAAGTATACATAAAAGCTCAGCCATGACGAGTCTCAAATTAAAGTTTAAGCATTTATTGATGTATTGATGGAGATGGAATGTAGGTAGGTTTGATGTTGGTGGATAAAGCTGCTACTACACAGAGCTGCTGCTATAGCTGCTGCTGCTGCTGCTGGGTGAGTGCTAAGACTTCCCATGGACCTGCTGAAACACAGAGATATTGAGAAATGAGCTGCTGCTGTGAGTCAAGCTGGAGGAACTCCCTGTAGCAGATCTGAGCAGGTGGTTCAGGAAAGGAAGAGGGTGAGAAGTGAATTGTCTTTCTGCATGCCGGGCCCTAGCCCTGATGGTAATATAGGGGCTATAAGGATGAGGAAGTGTGGTGATAAGTCATGCCAAGGGCATTTGCAGAACCAATTAGTGTGGCAGAATGAGTTTCATGGCTGAACTATGCATTTCTTAGTAATTTCTAAGTTAGTGGTATGTAAACAAAATTACCTATATTTGTTTTGCATATTTGCTAATGCGCTAATGTTGGTCATATATCAGTTGAATTGCCTCTTACTGTGAAAGTTTTATTTCTTGAACATGTTTATTGGCGAGATTATATAGACTTACATTATATCAACCAAAATCGGACACTTAAAGACTTGAAAAAGATCTGGTTATTTTTTCTAATCTTTAACTGCCCGGTTTTACTAAGTCAGTGGATGTTTTAGCCTCAGATTCCTGTTCTTGGCTACAAGCAGTGGAACCTGATGTGGTCCTCTGCAGCTGTAGCTCATCCACCTGAAGGTTTGATGTGTTGTGCATACTCAGATGCTTTTCTGCTCACCATGGTTATAAAGATGATTTAGAAGATGTGAAGATGATTATTTGAGTTACTATAGACCTTCTGTTCATGACTTCATTCTGCTCTGATCTCTCTCTTCATCAAGGCGTTTCATCCTGCAGACCCTCTGCTCACAGAATGTATATTTGTTTTTCATACCATTCTGGGTAATATCTAGAGACAGTTATGTGTTTAAATCCCAGAAGAGAGTATCGACAACAATGCCACAGTTAAAGTCACAGAACATAAACCTTTTCCCCATTGTGCTTTTGACCTATATCTGCAGGAATTTATACATTGTGCTTCTGCCACATAATTGGTTGATTAGATAAATGGGGCATACAGGTAGGTGTGCAATTAGGTGTTCTCTACAGGAAGTGTGATATATTTGCCACATGAATATATTGCTGTTACATCAAATCATTCCCTGCTCTGTTCTCTGTGCAGATTCTAATCATACCTACAGGGGGCACTGTTGCTATCTCTGTTGTGTGTGAATTCCACAGCACAAACCACCATTCAGCATTTGTGGCCATGTGCACCATAGGAAATCTAGGCTCACAGGGGGAGATGCAGCACAGCTTCATTTGTTTGCACATGAGATAACCGTGGTTGCATTCATTGACTGTTTATCGAACCTCGCTATCTGATCAGCCCGTAACCGGGGCTGAGCGACGCTGGGAGGACTGTAATGACTAGCTGCCTTTTCTTACGGTCTCTCAAAGCTCAGCATGCCTAGATTTGGAGTATTCAGTTGCGATAGATCACAAGTTCTCTGATCTCTGAGGACAAATGAATAAAATGATACATGTTTGTTTTTGGAAAAAACCAAGTCAGTGTATTCAAAGAGCGACAAACCTGCACAGTGGGGACCAACAGTGATAGCGTGTGTGTGGTAGTGAAGCCAGAACTAATCGGTCATGTTGCACAGTGCTCACGATGTGCTGCTGTGTGTAATTAGAGGGCGGCAGGAGTGGGTAAGCCGCAGGATTTGGGGCAGGATTTATCAGCGCTGAAAGAGTACCTCAACACTGAGATACTTATGTACCTTCATATGGAACATGTTTGTGTTGCTCCCCACACTTACATACATTATTTATGGCTCCACAGAAAGCAAGTGTACTGGAGTGCTTTATCTGTAAGAAGTGGAGGGAAAACAGAAAATATGGACTTCTCTCTACTGTTGTGATATTCAGCCTCACAGACACTCACACACACACACACACACACACACACACACACACACACACACACACACACACACACACATGCACACAATATATACACAATATATACACAAAAACGATACAAAAACGTGTATCTACAGACACTAAAATGCAGTTGATTGTTTATGAGGAAACACACACACACACACACACACACACATACACACACACACACACACACACACACACACACACAGAAACACCCAAAAAACACACACACAAACACACAAAAAAGACTCATCAAGGTACAGTCATCAGTGTAGCAACATTGGCTTGGAGGCTGCTGAACATATTGAATAACACTGCCCTCCAAAACATAGGCAAAAAAAGAAGAAGAAAAAGGAATTACACCAGGACCAAAAAATTCCTCAATGCCTTGCTATTAACCTTCATAGTAACAGTGCAATGACTTCTGATATTGATGAAAATTATGCGAATGGTTATGAATATCAGGTAATAAATGAACACAGTGAAGATGAACAACTAAATCACCTGCTATCAGTTTGTGTTTAGTAAGTAAGTAAGTAAGTAAGTAAGTAAGTAAGTAAGTAAGTAAGGGTATAAATACAATTTGAGAGATGATGACTGATTGAAGATCAGATAATGAAATAGCGATATAGCAAGAGTTGAAAACAGAGGGTGATAGAAACAAAGATAAAGTGTGAAGAAAGAGAGAAGGAATGATGCCTGTAGGTTATGTTGGGCTCAGGCCTCTCACTGCCTCCATTGTGCCATGAATTACAGATGGAGCCCGCTTCTACCCGAACCAGGCCTTGGGCATGGAAGTCAGCCATAGAGCATATCCACACACACACACACACACACACACACACACACACACACACACACACACACAGGGGTGTATACAATATGTGATATATAGCTATAGAAGTGATTCATGGAAATGCGTGTATACACACACACACACATACACACACACACAGGGGTGTATACAATATGTGATATATAGCTATAGAAGTGATTCATGGAAATGCGTGTATACACACACACACAAACAAACACACACAAAGTAGCTCTCCATGGTTTACAATATGTGATGTATAGTTATAGAAGTGATTCATGGAAATGCGTTCATACATACACACACACACACACACACACACACACACAAACAAGTGCATCAAACACAGGTACAGCAAAAAGCCAAGCAGAACACAAATCTTCAAAACTCTGATATCTATTTCTCTACTAAATTGCTTTAGAAACAGGTCCATTATGGCCTCCTCTCATGAGTGGAGTAAATTATTCATGCTATAGCAAATGGTATAAATGAGATATACTACTTATGCCATGTGATATAAACAAGGTAATGGGTAGGCTGGGCAAAAACACAAACACACACACACACACACACACAAACACACACACACACACACAGAGTTATTGATGGAATGTAGCAAGGAAATGGAGGAATTTTAAATTCTGTCGTAAAAATGCTGCTGCTTTTATGGGTGTTTATTATATACCCAGTCACTCCAAAAGAATGAATAGAGAGAAATTTACTGTCACACATTTAAAACTGTAATAAAATCTAAAGACTGGAGCTAACTCAGCTAACAGTATGTCAGGACAGCTTTAACAAAGGAGCTTTAAGCTGCAGAGAAAAGATCTGCACTTAAATGCACTAAATATATAAACATAAACATATAAATACAGACTTTGTATATATGCAAAGTCATAAATCAGCCATAAACAATTTATAATCATACTATTACCATAACATTTACCTTTGGCCATGAGACATTATCTTAGATGCACAATCTAAAATTCACAGGGAGCATGTTTTAAAATAAATTATGCAGATGTATTCAGAATTTAACCCAGCGGGCCCAAACAAACAGTAGTTTCTTTGGCCCTGAAGACCTAGGCTTGCTGCCAGTAAACAAGCTAAGGGTCCGAGAGGGGCCTTGATCAGCCAAAAGGTTGGAACAAGGCAGACTTCACTTACATACAGCTTAAAAAATTGCAGCCAAAATAATGAGAAAAAGAATTGAAGCCTACGGATAAAGGAAGTCAATATGGGTTGTTATGAAAGGTTGTGATTGAGAAAAGCTCTAATAAATTATGAAGTTATATATATATATATACTATACAAGCAACTATATTGTACTACTTAGGATGTGCGACTTGTTAGAGTCAGATTATATACAGGATAAAATACGACTAAAATAATCAAAGTATGGGGTAACTTGATGCAGTGTATAATAAACCACTTCATGTGGAATGGGATTGAAAAATAATTGGTGTCTCTCACACGAAATCAATTACACACAATTATAATCTTTACATTGTATTTTAATAACCGTAGCTGTTTCTCTTCAAGAAGACAATAAAAAAAAACACAGCTTGTATTGTTAACCAGAAACCAGAAAGCACAACTTTTCCTGACCTTAAGGCTTTTATTATCTTAAGGCTGTTTAACCGTTCTCTGTCTCTGAAGACTCCATGTGTACAATGTAAAATCCCGTCTTTACACTTTCACATTGGTTTTCTCTTTGTCCCTAAAATGCATGCTCGCTCTATAGCGTGCGATCGATCTCACTCTATAGCGTGATACTCACAGAGCATGGAGGACAAGAGCAGGCCTAGCAGCAGCTGCAGATTTGTTCGAAGAGAGCCGACTCCATTGCAGTCCATTCTGTTCTTCTTACAGGTGCACACTTGCACTTTCAGCTCTGTGTTGTTTGTGAGTGGTGGGAAGCCGGAGTCAGTCAAGACCAGGGGCAGGTTGTAGTTTGCTCGCTTCAGACTGTGCAGAAGCATGATTTGTGAATGTGTGTCTGTGGGAGAAGACAATAGTTTTCTAAAAACACACATGCGCACTCAGGCATGCCTGTCTCCTAAAACACTTCCCTGTCTTATTTCCTTCCTGTCAATCACACGGAATGTTTGAGGTCGGGATTTATTCTCCGTCTGTCAAAGCAGAAGCCTGAAGCCTTGCTTATCTTTTCTTCTGTCCCTGTTCTCTTTTCTTCTTTTCTGCCTTTTTCTCTTCCTTTCTCCTCGGTTCTCTTTCTTACTGTCCTGTTCTATTCTGCTCTGTTCTCTTTGATTCCTGTCTATTTTGTTCTGTTATGTCCTGTTCTTTTTGAATCCATTCTCTTTAGTTTTGCTCTCTTCTATTCTATCATGTTGTGTCTGTTTATTTGTTCTCATCATCAACTTGGTTCTGTTTTCGTCTCATTTCACTCTGTTCTCTTCCCTTTACTTCTACTCTGTTCTCTTCTGTTCTCCTTTTTGTTTCTGTTGCTGAGAGCTTCAGCTGCCATTTTTTTAAAAGTACGTAACACATTTTGTTACTTTCCTAGTCTAAAGACAAGAAATCATGCAACAGATAAGTGTCAGGGATTAATAGCACTAGCACTGTTGCCAGAATGAATTATTTTGAGTCTTCTCTTACTCTGCTTCTGCCTTAACCACATTCATCTTTTCCTGACAAATAATTGCTTCCATTCTCAATTCCCAAGCAGGCACAAGACCACAATTGTTCTTTATTTATTACTAAAGGCCTCATCACTCTGGCTTTCTTTATTCATTTCAATGTGTTTTTTGAATCACAGATCTAATTGGAGCTTCAGTGTTAGTGTGGGTCTGATCTGAAGTGAACTCGGACTCACTGTTAATCTTGGACATCCTCCATGTCTTCTCCAGACCCAGCTGTTTCCCCAGCTCTATCTTGAAGGGGTCTGTGTTGGGGTGGATATCTTTGTCCCGTGCTCCTATAACTGCCACGTTTACCTCCTTGGCATCTTCACAAACTCGTACTACTGAGGGCACAACGTAGGGTGCGTTGTCGTTCTCGTCCTCCAGAGTGATGATCAGAGTACCGGTGCCTGTAGCAGGAGGGTTACCTGAGAACAAAAAAAGAGATTTAGAAATAAACAATTTTCTTTATAGTCGAATATAGTGGGAAATATATGTAGTCAGAAAAACCAAGCATCTACCAAATTACTACAGTTGTAATACAATATTTCAAAATTATAGTACAAAATACCTCTGAAATGTATTGTGAATAACTTGGCGAAGAAAATGTACCTTATGTTTTATGCCGTGAACTCAGTTTTTTCAGTGAAGGTATGAAGCAATAAAAAAGCACAAAGGTTTTAGAATAAAGTTGACCATGTAGCTTAAAACGTGTCTATAATATACGTGAGTTAAAAGGACCAAAGTAACAAAGCTACCTATGGATGTGATATTTAATGTTAATGTAGAACTTTATCATTAATGCAGATGAATAATAATAAAATGCCTTAACAATTGAATTTCTCTTTTAATCTTTCTCTTCTATGTCTCTTATAATCTACATTTACTGCCTGCTGTTCAACATATTTGCCCCAATAAAGTCTGTTCATCTATTAACTTTTATTCTTTTGTCCTTTTTTTTTTTTTTAATAAGCTCAGTTTTCAAATACACAAGAGAACAGTGCTTAATATTTACACCTGGACTCAGTGTACTGGCTTCCCATGCTGTCTAAAACAAGTAAGTATAAGTACTTAGTTTGTCCCGAGACAAAATGAGAAGAAGAAACCTTTTTCAAAAACTGTCTGTTTTCCTCCCAGATGTTTTTATTGCAAATTTCTTTTCATAACTGCTGTTGTACAAATTGTTGTTATTTCAGATTCTCATATACAGTCGAGTACAGCAGAACAAGAAAACAATTGTGTTTTCATAGCTTTACTAAATAAAAAAACCCCAAAGACGCTTCTGCAGTGAACCTGCTGAAGGAATCAAATGTCTTTTTTCATGAGCAAATCTGAAAAACTCATTTCATCACCCCCTCCTCTAACATTTATCTTGATTCAGCTTAACAGAAAACAGCAGAAAACAAGCCGTGTGTCGTTTCCACTGCAGAAAATCATGAATCGTGTGGGTCATGCCTGAGAGTAGTTGTGCGGTTCATGTGAGGTTTTGTCAGCATCTGTACCTGCTCTCGAATCTACTAACGATGAAATGAACTGCAATACATAAGATCCTCTGTCTCCATGACAGCTGACAATCAGTCAGATTTATCTCCATTCCACCTCCCAGACTCCTGATTACAAGCACTCTTCATAAAATAACTCGGGCTCACTCTCATTCTTGCCGAAGTAGCGCTCCAGATTCTATCCTGTGACATGACTGATCCCTTAATGCCCATTTGTCTGGTTTTGACCTGTTTAATTAATTCTCCATCATGTCTAGCCTAGCGTTTGTTTGTTTGCTGATCGCCTGACCTTCTGTCTTTTTATGCTTTACAATTGCCACCTGTTCCTAAGGCTTTGTCTGCTTTGATTACTTTAAACCCCAAACCTGAACCTGCGTTCTCCTTTCTGCGCTTCCTGACATCTTTACTGAATACTGCCGGCAATCAAAAAAGGAAACATCCACTTTAGCAAGATACGCTGCATCTTTGAGATTAGTCCCTATTGAAAAGCCACTGCTGTTGAAAAGCCTCACTTTGCCATGAGAGGGAGGACAGTTTGTCAAAACGCTGAAGCCACAAATGTCACTTTAGAAACAGAAATCAGATTAATTTCAATGCTGCTGTTACAGCATCACAGCTAACAGTCCAGGCAGAAGTGACAGAGCTTTTGTTGGCATGTTTCATTAATTTTCTGCTCATCTGACATTTTAAAGGATGACATGTTCTCATTAGAGCTTACAGAAATCCCCAAATCAAAAGCCTTTTGTTTGTGGTCTTATTACTAATCTATCAGATGCATTAACACGTTCTTAAACTATTCCAGTGCACAAACCCTTCCTGTACAAACCAATGCTTTTCTGAGTCCAAAATGACTGATAAAGTATACTATATAGTATATATATACGTATGAATATAATATGATCAATGTCCAAATACAGTATAAAAACAAGCAATTATCCAATTCTTGAGTGATAAGATTAAAATAAATGTAATTTATATTCTAAATTTATTTATTTATTCATTTTGAATAAATATTTTATTTATTTATTTATTTATTTGTTATTACTACAGTTAATTTAGTGAATATTGTTACAGTACAGAATAGTTTTTTACATCCCACTCCTACAAGCTTCAGGAGGAATTCTGCCCAATCCCAAAGGTAATTCCTCCTGAAGATTGTTGGAGTGGGATGTAAAAAACTATTCTGAATATTATTCAGATACAGCTGCATTTAATTTGTAGTTGTATTTGCAAGAAACTTCTTTGTAATGGACTATGAATAAATGCCTAAAGCAAAACTTAATGCATAATAAGTACAATATGCATCACTATGCACATGTTCACTATCTGGCAGCATGGACATGATTTTCTTTTTCTTTTTTTTTTTTTTTATAAACACACCTCTAGTTCTAAATCTTGAGTAAACGCATGACATATGACCCCAAATTTATAAACAAAAGCATCTATGATACAGAATAATACTGAAATGTAGCACATTCCTCTGTTACATCCATCTGTTATACGATGTCATTCCATAAAGAACGATATAATTTGTAGTGCATGAATCCATTAACGCTGCATTGCTCATCTGATCAATCTATTAGCAGCAGTTATAGATGAACATCTCCTGAATGGATTCTATACAGAACCTTAGTTTGATTATTTATACTAATACATAATCGTTTTTATAATTTAGGAAATTTGTACTCTAAGGGCAATTCAAAACAGCTAAACTATGCCTACAGTCATGTGTTTGGGATGTGGGAGGTAAACAATTTACCCAGAGGAAACTCTTACAGATATGTGTAAAAGAACTCTGTCAACACCTGGGGCTTAGGATCACACCCGAGGCAACAACATTACCTGCTATGCCACTGTACTGCTCTGCATCGGATCCTGTAAGAGCATTACATCACTTAAAATACTTACACCTACCTGAGAATTTATGCTACTACATTGGCAAAGGAAGGTCACACATTTTTATTTTACTCTTCACTGTTCTAACCTGATGGTTAAAAACTTTCTATTTCAGATTTTTACAAGCATCCTTTCTTTATTTCTTTATATACCTAAGATTTTTTGTAGCTATTATAAAGTTTACAATATTGAGTTTAATATATGCAGGTCCAAAATAGTGTGTCTCTTCATATGCTTTACAAGTTAATAAAATTTGGTGCACTGAAATAGGAACACGTTTTGATGTTCATATGCAGCACTGGTTCATTAGAAGAGCAGCAGGACCAACAGCTGCTGATTGTGTCTCAACAAAAACAAGCAGCAGATGGAAAGTAAAGACGAGGCTGAGACGCAAACAGACACAGCCACACGTGATTCTTTGAGATCGTGCTGCCATTACTTACGCACATTCCTGGATATGGATTCACGGGGATTGTGTCTGAACCCTTTACAGTAACCAAATATCTATTTTAAATATCTTTATCCTCTGGTTCGCAAGAGGAATTGCATGGTAGTTTAAATGTAAACTTGACATACACAATGAAGCAAAAACAAATAGGAAAACCATTATTCTACTGGGATTTGCACACTGGGGATTGTATCTTGGCTCCAAAACAGGAAAGTGGTTGTTATTATGGATTAAATTTCATTGAGGGCTGACAGGCAGTGTACACATTACTCTTCTGATATGGATACCTCAGGATTTGTAAAGTTTGATAAAGTGCCCCAATAGTGTATTCTATTTTGAAATTTACTATTACAGTATATTTTTCATTCAAATATCTTGTATTTAACAGCTGTGTTGTTTCGACAAAATAAACACAGTGTACAAAAGATGTTAATTTCTTCTGGCTTACATGAGTCACAACAATGCAGGTTGAATTGAACCCGCGCGAGTCATGTGTCCGAGCTGAATCAAATCATACTGGGACTGAATCATATTACAGGTGAATCTCAATAAATTAGAATGTAGTGGAAAAGTTCGTTTATTTCAGTAATTCAACTCAAATAGTGAAACTCGTGTATTATATAAATTCAGTACTCACAGACTGAAGTAATTTAAGTCTTTGGTACTTTTATTTTTGATGATTTTGGCTTACATTTCACAAAAACCCCCCAATTCACTATCTCATACAATTAGAATATGGTAACATGCCAATCAGCTAATCAACTTAAAACATCTGCAAAGGTTTCCTGAGCCATCAAAATGATCTCTCAGTTTGGTTCACTAGGCTACACAGTCATGGGGAAGACTGCATGGGGGGCGACAGTTGTCCAGAAGACAATCATTGACACCCTTCACAAGGAGGGTAAACCACAAACATTCATTGCCAAAGAAGCTGGCTGTTCAAAGAGTGCTGTATCCCGGCATGTTAACAGACAGTTGAGTGGAAGGAAAAAGTGTGGAAGAAAAAGATGCACAACCAACCGAGAGGCTTGTCAAGCAAAATCAAGGAAAATCATTCAGGAATTTGGGTGAACTTCACAAGGAATGGACTGATCCTGGCTTTAATGCATCAAGAGCCACCACACACAGACGTGTCAAGGGATTTGGCTACAGTTGTCGTATTCCTCTTGTTAAGCCACTCCTGAACCACAGACAATGTCAGAGCTGAGCTAAGGAGAAGAAGAACTGGACTGTTGCCCAGTGGTCCAAAGTCCTCTTTTCAGATGAGAGCAGGAAAACAAGGTCCTAGAGTCTGGAGGACGAGTGGAGAAGCTCATAGCCCAAGTTACTTAAAGTCCAGTGTTAAGTTTTCACAGTCTGTGATGATTTGCGGTGCAATGTCATCTGCTGGTGTTGGTACACCGTGTTTTTTGTCACTGCACCCGTTTACCAAGAAATTTTAGCGCTCTTCATGCATCCTTCTGCTGACCAGCTTTTTAAAGAAGAATTTCTGAAATAAATTACTTTTCTACGAAATTTATTGAGATACACTTATATATTGGGTATATATATTTATATTCAGAACGATAACATATTTATTCTTCTTTTGGGTTTTCAGCAGACAAGGCAAATCTCTCCTGTTTCTTCACACGCCAATAGCCACTTAGCCATTTAGCTCGAGGGAAATGGTGTTGTTCATTCGTGCATGGTCTCCATAAGGCACACTTGGTTGCCTAATCACCCAGGTGTTATCAGTACCCTTCTAGCTCACATCCTGGGTGTTACATAGAAGTTTAAATAGACAGCAAAAAGCCTGTATGTTGTCTGTTTTGGTGGGTTTTGCTGGGACAGTAAGGAGTTGAAGCAACACAATGTGAAATCTCTATAAGATTATAAACTCTGAAAGACTTTGAAAGACACAAACTCTTTGAACATCAACCCAGAAGGCAAACCAAGAAACAACATTCTATATAGTAATTATGTGAAGTAACAACTGGTGACATTACATTTCACACACTGTGTAGTATGCTAGTAAGCATTTTATCTACAGGTTTCTCTTTAAGGCTAGTAATATTTTCACATTCACTTTTAATAACATAATGCCTTTTAGGTCTCTGTGGATCCTGAGTCTACCCCGGAAAAACAGGCTGTGAGGCTGGAATACATCCCGAACAAGATGGCAGTACATTACAGGGCAACATACATACACACTCACATCCAGTAACTATATATTATAGACAATCCACAGGGACATGCAATGAGCATGCACAGACTCTCTGCACAGAGATTAACTCAAGCCCAGGATTGAACCAGGGAGCTGTACTGCAGCAAAGCTACCCACTGTGATACCATGCCACCTGCTAGCAATTACATTAACTCAAAAAAAAGAGGAGTGAAAAGAGTCTAGAGAAATCTACCGTTCCTGCTGCAAAGCAGCAACTAAATCATTAGTTTGTTCCTCAGAAGCAAAACTTTACATAATCTCCGAGTAAACGTTTTCTCATACAGGTGTGAACAGCTCATGCCTGGGAGGAAAACTTCGAAAACACACCCTGATTCATCTCATGGGTTAATGGAGTTAAATCATTAAAAGAGCATTTCTTTTGAAATTGCAGTACTGTATGTTATAAAAGACTGATTTCAAACGTGTAAAATGAGTCTCCCTTTGCTGAGAGACAATTAGCAGCTTTATGAATAATAATGGTGGTCTTACAGCAAACAGCCTATCAATTCGAGAGGCGAGAAAAAACATTCTACAACTTTTTATTAGTATACATGGGGTGTGTTTCATATACAACCAGATATAGTTCAGAAAAATGCCTGAATATATTTATCATCTGCTGCTTTATGATATTTTACAAAAGCAGCACAGTTTCCTACAACTGATTTATGTTTATTAATATGACAATCATCCAAAAAAAAAAACACCAGTGGGATTCATATGTCTCCCAGACAGTGCTATTTCATTCATCTTCTACCGCTTATCCGAACTACTCGGGTCACGGGGAGCCTGTGCCTATCTCAGGCGTCATCGGGCATCAAGGCAGGATACACCCTGGACGGAGTGCCAACCCATCGCAGGGCACACACACTCTCATTCACTCACGCAATCACACACTAGGGACAATTTTCCAGAGATGCCAATCAACCTACCATGCATGTCTTTGGACTGAGGGAGGAAACCGGAGTACCCGGAGGAAACCCCCGAGGCACGGGGAGAACATGCAAACTCCACACACACAAGGTGGAGGCGGGAATCGAACCCCGACCCTGGAGGTGTGAGGCGAACGTGCTAACCACTACAGTGCTATATTTTCACCATTAAAGCAATTAATCTAGATTAATTTCTGTCCACACTGAAACCTAAAGCATTGTTCATCTCAGGTCATTGATTGTACAAAAATGACTGTACAATAACCCACTGCATCATTAACAGAAGTTGAAATGCCTAGTTACCTCTTCATTTGTTTCTCTACACCAAAGAATTTGCTTTTCCCATGTGTCTGTAAAAGAATGTGTATGAAACGAGGTCATATTTTTTTTTTTACTGTATGGATCATTTATAAGGGTATAACGTGCTAGATATATATACATAAATAACTGAAAGGTCCCTCTGACAGTCTAGTGGTATTTGGCTGCAGGGTAACCATTAAAATAATGAAAAATACACCACATCCTCCCAATTTTCTAACTGTGATGGCATTTACAGCCTAACCATAATGCTTTGCTGTGACGGTACATGGCCATATCTCTCACAAGGACACCCTGGCTCAATTTCTTGCTGTTGGGAAAACTGTCTGTTTCAAAACTAAATTATCTTCAAAACTTACTCTGAGAAACTCAACTAGCAAAGGTTTACACAGTTATTTAGCTGATAGCACCTTGCCTGGCTTTTCTTCAGAGCAATTTTTAGTGACATGCTGTGAAATTATTCTAGGAAATAGTTTGTGAAGTGACAAACCTTATTCAAGAGCAAAAAAGAGCAAAAAAAGTTTTATGATTGGGAACTGTTTAAACTATTAGCTTCCCACTTTACATTTGCATCATGAAGCTGTCAGAAATGCTGCACATTTTATTGCAGATTATAGATTCAAATTTCCAGTTATATTTAATCACGTTGTACATCATTTCCTAATGAGGTCTGGCAAAAGTGCTTAATTTATTCAGGAACTAAAGAGAGTTCATACGATAGAACTAGAACAGAATAACATAACTTTACCAAAAAATAAATAAAAAAATAAATGCTATAAAATGCCAGCTAGTCTGTAATCTAATTCCAAAAAATATTGTGTGCTATTGTGGCTAAAGGCATTTATACAACTTTCTAGTCAAGTATGTACCATTGCTTGAGTACTCAAACAGCATACTAAAGCAGTTATCCTTAAGATGACAGCAAAATGAAATTTCCTTCTGCCATAAATCTACAGCAGACTTTGTAATCCATGCTGATTTTTTATGCGTTCTTTTTATGCCCTTTCATTTTATGACGGCCAACACTGTATAATACTGTATGGCTAATTCTGCTTATTTCTTGCTGAGCCTGAAAACAAATAGGATGTACTGAAAGAATTGAGCATTAATGCTTCACCAGCTATTGAGCCAAATGCCTGGTTTTGCATGCTGATTTTTTATTTTTTTTTAAGAGCATTCACATGCTCCTCAATCAGCCCTCACTGTCAGGCTTCATGTATATCTCAAATAAACATGACTCCACCTTACAACAGACACCATCTTCAAAGAAAAGAGAGAAGAAAACTGATCTGCAATTAAACTCGGGTCCTGCTTTTTCTCTAGAGAATTGGCTGGAATTTTGCACAAGTACCCAATTAAACCTGCAACTCCCTGCAGAACAAAACTGACTGATTAGCCTCCTGTGTCCCCTTTAATGAGAGACTAGCATGGCTAAAAAGCATCTCTTTCTCTGTCTCTCTCTGTCTCTCTCTCTCTCGCTCTCTCTCTCTCTCTCTCTCTCTCCCGCTCCAATAACACCAAGCTGAGCCTTTCATCAGCCCGTCCCCTAGATCTGACTTTGCGCTGCCGGTAATAGTCTTCTTAAATGCATAGAGAGAAACCATGATTAAACTCCATTTCTTTCTGAAAGCAATAGAACAGAAAAGTGACAGGCTGTAGGTTATTAGGGACAATGATGGTCTTATGACAGCCCTTCTAACATCAAGGTACAGCGTCAAATAAATAAATAAATAAATAAATAATGCATTTCAGAAAGCTACACACTGTTCATTTAGCCCAACCAGAGCTTTCTGACATTTCACAAGCTACTGTAGCACTGAGTTTTTTGGTTGTCTTGTCTTTGGTGTAATAAGTATTACATTTTCCACTAGTATGCAGTAGATAAAACGCATTTGTCCTTCTCACATCTGTGACAAAATAGTACAATCACCTAACACCATATCCATTTTTCTTGTACGATTGTACAAGCACATCAACCTTCCTGAGTGATCTTGTAATATCCTTGTATGCAGTTCCAGATACAGAGGCATATTTTAACCAGGGGTGAGTTAATAATATAGATCAGGGTTGTAAAAACACAAAACCTTAGACAGGGAGTATGGATTGGCACCAATACTGTACCATAATTACAATCAGAAGAACAATTACAGCCCCCATAGACCTCTTTTTCGTGCCCAAATGCCATTGGTTCAGGGTGCAGTTGCCAGCAGAAAAACCTAGCTACTGTAGACACCAGTGACTCTGTTGCTAAAGAGAAACTAATTACGGGCTGAACTAAACAGTAGGTGCTGACATGTTCCAGCAGCCTTTAATCAACACCGTTAGAAATAAGCAGGTATTGTAGGAAACTTTGGAAAAAAGTAAATACCTGTGAATATAGGGTTTCATCAGATAGGTGTTATGAATGTCTTCAGAGTGCAAGGATTTACATTTACAAATGTACAATTACTTTGTCTATCTATACTCTCTTGTTTCTGAGTCTCCAATAAAGCTGTGTATCGTGTTCTGCATCTTTCTTTTCTGATTTTTCAACCTCTGTTGTAGACTGTCATGATGATTCTTAATTTATCCTTAAAGTGATAAAAGCCATGCTAACTATCCACTCTCGAGACATGGCAGCTTTAAATGCATGTTACAATAGGCTACTTTTTATATTTATGCACAACATTCAACACAAGTTCAGAAACTCAGGCTATGGATAGAACGGATTACAAAAAAAAAAAGATTACTATGTGAAAAAAAAATGCATTATCCCAGTATTATTATGGGAAGTGGGAATGGGTAGTAGGTTTACACAGTTTATATTTGCTATAAATAATGGCATAACAATTAAAAGAATGAAGCCACAACAAACGCCTACACACAAACTGCTATTTCTTGCTCACAGATGATTAGCAGTCATAGCGAAATTATACAACATAGAAGAATCACTTCATATTTTTTTTCCAATCTACATTATATTCATTCTTGCTGGATATTTAAATCAAACCTCTTGTCCTTTACTTTGTCTTGCATCTTATTTTATGCTCTGCCTAAGCTAGCACTGTTCGAGTAAGAAAATCAAGGCAATTCAAAGCAATAAAGAATAATTGAATTTAAAGTGTGATGGGTTTGACAACCTGGGAGAGCCTCAGAGCAGACTCGCTGTTCCTCTAAATTGATAGTAGTCATTTGAATGAATTATTTAGTTGTTTCATATTCAGATTGTTTTCCATTGTTTTGCACAGCTCCAGATCTTCAGACAGGTTTTCTTTGTTTTCTTTTCCAAGAAGTCACTGTGACTGTTTTTTTTTCCCTCCCAGGTAGTGTCATGCAAGTGCTTATGTCATCCCTCTTCTGGCAATGGATCCTCAAACTGCTTCATTATGTTTTTGTGCTTGTTATGTCTTGCTCTATCAACCAGGTGTAGCTTTACACATGGCACAGAGTCTCTGCAGTTTGTAGTTTCCCTGGTTTAATCGCAAACACATGTTACTGTCTCAGTGATGTTTCCATGCATGTTCTTCTATGCTTGAGTGTGTTTTTGACATGTTCCCCAGGTTCATCCCACCTCCAAAAAATATCAGTAGGTGGATTGGCTAAACTAAAATGCCTCTAGGTGTCAAAAAAAGTGTGCGTGTGCATATGGTGTCCTGCAATGAACCGGTGTCCCATCTAGCAAATGTTCCTGCCTCACTCCCAGTGCTCTAAAGATAAAGCATTTTTTTTTTTTAAATAAATGATGAATGAATCACAGAGTGACACAATGTCCTAAAACCTCTGCTGGCTCAGGTGTCTTGACAGCCTCCTTGATAAGTTTTCATCTAGTACTTTTATCAATTTTGGAGAGATGTCCTGTTCTATTTAATGTCTCTATGGAGCTCCATTTTCTTCACTTATTGAGAATGATTTTCATAGTGTTCCATGGTACATCTTCTGGTTTGGAAGATTCATTTGTGTCTTTTCTTTTGATACATATTTTTTGACAATGAGATCCCGCTCGTGCTTTGTAGTATATTTGAAGATATTTACAGCAATTGAATGAAATCAAAAAATATCAAGAAAAAAATTAAATAAAATGGCTGATCTTAATTGAATCAGAATCACTTCAGAGATGACACGTGTATTATAATTACTTCTGAACATGACTTTGAGTGTGACTGGTTAAGTCCCAGCTCAGTTACATGCTCCATTATAAAAGAAGAACCGAAGCGATTTTTTCACATGGGTTTTGCTGGTTATTGTATCATGCTAACAGCGGGAAAAGATCTGACATGATTGATCTTAGTTTCATTTTTTTTACCATCATTAAAAAACTTTATCCATTGTATAACAGATGCTGTAAATGTATTATATTTATTGTGATATTGCTAGCTCACCTACTTTAACTAATCACAATACACTGCATACAACACTGCACACAATGCTCTTAGATTAATATAAACTCTGGGAGAGACTTGATGCCTCTGCTCAGTTTAAAAAGAGTGAAGATGTATAGATATATACATGCTACATAACATGCTACTGTTTTATATATAGACAGTATATACAGTGTAGCACATGCACAAACAGCATGGTGTCCTCTCATTCTCAGTGTCTGGTGCAAGCAATACTCTCACCATATGCTAGCATTCCTGATAAACACTCGTTTACTCTGACATAAATCTGAAACCTATGTTGCTTTACATTTTGCATTGTTCATGTACCATCGCTGCTCTGTATGACAAGCCCAGCCTACTAGGGAGTCATTTATTCTTATATTAAGAAACCACTGACTAGCCAGGAAGCCTCAAATATGGCAGAAAAAAAAAAAAAAAAACAGAACAAGACATACAAATGCCATTTCTCAATGAGTGAGGCAGAGGGGAATCCAGTCTGATACATGTGTCAGAGCAATTTCAGTGACAGTGCAGCACATCTAATAATGTTGAAATGCGCAATAGATTTAATACGCCACTTTTTATCTCTGTCACTGCTGATACACAAACAAGACATCTTAAAGATGACTGCAAAGAAAAATACGACTGAGAAAAAAAAAATACGAAAAAGCAAATAACGAGTATCTTTCGAGCACGTAATCATGCAAGACAAATATGAGCGCATGAGCATATGTACACACACTCATGCACTCACTCACACTCAAAGAGGAATGGACTGAATGAACATCTGCTGGCTCAGTAGGGAATAAAGAAGTGGGAGAAAAATGTGTCTGAGCTTCCGAGCAGAATTATACGCTCACGATGGAACCTGTGTCCGTGTTGAAACAACAACGTGCCTCTATGGATGAGAGATGAACAAGTGTCGATGAAGTTACAGAAGTTGGCTCACCAACTCTGACTTTTTTGACACAAAGGTGCAGCTTCACACAACATCTGTGAAATGGAGCTGTTTGTTTCTGCACACAGAAAAAGGTCATGTGTGTGTCAGACAGACCTTTGGGAACTGTAGGGCTATACACACACATACACACACCTTCACAGTTTCACCTATTCCTTCACCCTAATCCTTGCTTTCACTTCCTTCACTTTTACATCATCTATGTTGTCCTGCTTTGTTCTTTCTTGTCTTTTTCCAGCTTATGTCAGCCGTCAGTACCGTCCCCCTCTGTGGTCACCGGGGGAGCAGCAACATTCATCTCCTGAGCTCTCCAGATAGAGACATGGCAGACTGGACTGGATCGATAACCTGTTAGTGACCAGCAGGACTCGTGTCATGCAATCATCTGACAGCTCATAGCAGAGCAGGGCGTCTGTTATAGACTATGCGTTTTAAGATATAAAAAAATGACCACAGGAAAAAAAATTTTGTCAGTACAGGTGCTAACACCCCCAACACTACACACTCCTCATACAGAGTAAAGGTGAACACAGTGTTCAGATTGAGTCTGACATCCCTGAATGGGTTTACAGTATGTACCAATGTACAATGATTACAAGTATTGTTTTGTCAGCTCCATAAACAGAATATTTAGCTGTGCTATTGTTGGCATCAAGATGGCAAAAAGATTACAGAATTGCTCTGGAGTTTTTTCTTCTTAAAAAATATAATAATAATAATAATAATAATAATAATAATAATAATAATAATAATAATAATAATAAGAAGAAGAAGAAGAAGAAGAAGAAGAAGAAACATCTTTATATGTACACTCTAGTCCATAACACTGAGCTTCTTTTTGTCATCAAGTTTAGATTCAGAGTTACTTAAAGATAACTTAATTCAGCTACTTAAGTCAGAAAATGACATCGATTTTAAAGCAAGAAAAGTCAATCGCCTTCAGAGTCGGTTTACTCGGGTGTATAAGCTGAGTTTCTCAGTGTCCCATTAAAATGACCTGCATGTAGATCACACTTCCAAGGTTGCCAGATTGTTTTTGAGTAGAGTCGGCTAAGACAGCCCTTCTCAGTAGTGTCATTAAACACAAACACATACCATTAACCCTTAAAATCAGGGGACAGAAAATGCAGGATGAAAATGCAGACATAACGTGATACATTGAGACAACTAAATGTATAAACTAAAAGGTGTCTAGTCTATAATCTGTATACTGTATTGCTGCATTAAAGGTTCTTTTTGTAATCAGTAGATTAATCACTTCAAATTTGGTTTCTTTTAACACTATTTAACACCCTTATTATTAGTTATCAGCTTATAAAATAACAGTTTGATCCAGCATATCCAATTAGGTTGCATTTTCATCTTTTAGAAAATGCAGATTTGACTTTACTTCCCCAGGAGGCTATAGTCTGTTAGAAACAGATGTTTTCAGGCAGTAATGGCCAGTGCCACTCATGCTGTGGTGTGCTGGGGCAGCAGGATTAAGGCAGCTGATGCAAACAGAGTGAAAGCCGAGCTCTGTTATTGGGGAGGGACTCCTCCTTGGAGAAGGTGTCTGAGAGAAGGATGCTGCACAATCTACTAGACAATGCCTCTCTGCCATTACACAGAATCATTATCAGAGGTCACCAACATGTTCCACAGAACGCCGCACAAAATCGTTCCTCCTAGCTGCTCTCAGTCTCTACAGCACCACTCCTTTTTTCCCATGTGAGTCGAGAAGGGTGATTTATGAACAGTGAATTTTTGAACACTCCTGCACTTCAGAGTAGACAGTGTAAAACCTGACCCTGCAAGAGGTACAGTATACTTCAAGTTTGGTACACTGTCATTGGGAAGTTCACTTGTCACTTTACTACATTAAAGACTCAGACAGGTTACTTTGCTCACTTATTACATTATAAGACTGTAACAAGGATAATATCCCTACATTATGTTTATTCCTATATTAAGTATTTAAGTATTTTAATTATCAAATTTTTATTTCCTTATTATCATTACTGTTTTTTGTCACATTTCTTTCTGGTTGTAGTAGCTATCTGTTTTCTTAGCTTTCTGTAACTATCTAGAGTAACTGCTGGCAAGAAATGTCCCACTGGGATGATTGTAGTTCAATTGTAAGTTAATTTGTAGCCACAAGATACTGATTTCAGGTCATGAAAGCTTAATGTGTGTGTGTGTGTGTGTGTGTGTGTGGTATGCAGGCCATTTTATCACTTTTAATTTGTTCTTTTGATTTATTGAATTAATAAAATGATATTGATGTTTTGGTTAACTAGATGTTCTCTTCTATAAAGTGATGATTTAAAAGATCTGCTGAACATTTTGTTTCATGTTTTATTATAATCTCTGGAATGGATCTTTAAGTTTTATTTAAATGTCTGTTTTCTTAACCATTTCACCCAGCTCCATCTTATATATGTTAATTAATGTGTGTCTCTCTGTGTTCTCTGAAAATGCACACATTTAGCATGGAGATATTGTTGCTACCTCAGAGTCTGCAGTCTGATCCTGTGCTTTGTTTACTACTGTATCAAGAGTTTATCGCGTTTTCAATATGTCCACAAGTGTTTGCTTCTCAAAACTCTCCAGTAGGTGAATTAGACAGATGTGAAACTATGTGCAGTTTTCTTTAGCAGAGTGATTTGTGTTATCTAGAGGTTCCCAGCCTTGCACAAGAGAAATGAATGGCACGGTTAGAGCTTAAATAAAAACCTAAATGAATACATTTTCAAATAATACCTGGTGACTAATAAACATTACGCTGAACATAAAGTCTTTTTCTGAGAACTAACAAGGCCAGCTTATCATTTACGGCCCATGCACACGCTTTATTTCTCTGTCTAGGATTTTTCAGGCTTCATCTTGTCACATGAGACATTTAAGGGCATATCTCATGAGAGTCCTGTCTAGTCCCACTTATTCCCTCATTCGACATAAGAGATATGTACAGGAAAGGGGGTTAATGACATCGGAAACACCTGGCACATAGAGAAGAAGATCACTTCTCATGTCATCTGTGAATTTATGTAGGAGAGGAAGAGTGACTAAAGGAGTGATAGGGAGAGAGGAGGTGAAGAAGATGATTCTTTCCTGCTTCAATGTCTCAGATTTGTACCAGTCCATGCCATTGGCAGACCCCTGCTGCTAAAGCAATATCACACGTCTGCTAATGGAGCACTTCCAAAAAGTCATCTTTCTTCTTTCACTCACAGAGAGGATGGGAGAAGTAGCAAGATGCCAAGGTGAAGAAACTGAGCAAGGCTAGAATGACTGACACACATGAGAACCCTGCTCAACCCTCTTCCCAAACACCAAATCTCCTCGCTCCCATCTGCGACAATTAGGGACACCTCATCGACTTTGGGTTAATTTAATCTCCGCAAATGCCAAGCAAGAGGAATAACTACATTACCCAGAGATCACTGAGACTGGGGCCTTGCGTTCGTTGCCTGAGACCGTGTAATTTTTTGTACCGAGAGGATAATGCATGACCCTTACTGAGCTCTAAGCTCCACTGATGACTGGTACAAATAACTCTCCAAAGGGTTCCAATGTGATATTGGCAATGGTTCTGACTGCAATTTAAAAGACAAAGCAGTCACCACTTAGTATTCACAACATTCTTCATTGCCATTTACAAACGTTCAGGGCCAATTATGGCACAGGGTGCCAATTCATTCCACTAAAAAGTCAGAGTCAAACACATATTGTGCCAATTACAGTACTGAAATTATGCCTTAGTAAGAAGGTGATAAAAAAAAATAAATAAATAAAAAAACAAGCCTTCAAACTATTTCACAAAGCACAACAATTTGTCCTGCATCAAACAATAAGAACATTGTAATAATGTTCATGAATATCTTCCAAACCTGTTAGAAGAGCATACACACTATTATTAGGAGGCCAACAAAGGGACATTATTTAGATGGCGAGAGTTCAGAAAGCTGAAATAGTTAAGCTATTGTGTAGAGTAGAGTGAGATGACGCTCTTACCATTGTCTGTGGCCATGAACACTGCACTGTAGCGGTTATTGTGGACATGAGGAGACTCACGGTCCAGCGTGCCTGTAGTGTTTACTGTGCCTTTCACTGGGTTTACACTGAGCCAGCCTGCTGGGTCTCTCAGCACCGCAAACCTGAGAAGAAATCAAGAAAGGACATACAATGACATGCAATCATACAGCACTTTGTAATGTCTCACGGCAGTAAATGCATTTCCTTTTCCTTGCTTGTATTCTGTTCCTTGATTCATTATGTTAAAAGCAGGAGAACTTTTCAAACACGGGTGTATGAAGCATTTGGCACTGTGCATTCTGTGTGTGTTTTTTGAAATATAATAAATTAAATGCCATAGTTTATTTGGCGGACATGGAAAGTCTTTAGAGTGTTGTGTACGACCTTGAAAAAGTAACAAGCTATCAATTTCAGGCATGCGCGTGCACGTGTGTGTGTGTGTGTGTGTGTGTGTGTGTGTGTGTGTGTGCGTGTGTGTGTGTCCATCCATTCCTTTTGTCAGTTACATAACTACACATCTTTTCTATTAGTTGAATGGTAGTCACTGAATAATTAATATTAGTAAATGAATTATATGCTTTCAAATGAATGAATTAGTAATGAGCTGGGATTTTAAGGGAATATAAATGTGCTCCTGAATGTCCTCTATGTAACAAGCACAATGTAGAGTGCTGCTATAACAAAATAACCAGTGACTGGGTGGGTGGGTTGATTATTTGCCAACAACAGAACATCCTACGGTTTTGTATTCTTCTTATACCATATCCTTCTTATCACTGATCACTGTCACTGATCTTCGATAAATTCTCAGCTAATGTTTTAAGAACAACATTAACTTAATCATAGCTGGTTACTTTTATAGTAAGAGGCTATGATTTCACCACAGTGCATCATTTATTTGTCAGTGTGATCTTGTGATTCAGGTTTTGTATAAAAATGGATGAACAGATCTGAAACTCATTTGTCTTCATAAAAAATGATGAAAGTTTGACTGGTCATTGTCACGCATCTGCACAGCAAAAGCATTTTATTGAGTAATGACACATCAGGATTGTAAAGACACTGTTTCCTAAAGGTCTATTTTTATAGACATGCACACTTAGGGAATAGCGCAATAAAGTGCAGACTTGGAGGATAACTGCAGGAGGACTGTGTGTGTGTGTATGTGTTTGTGTGTGTGTGTATGTGTTTGTGTGTGTGTGTGTGTGTGTGTGTCTGTCTGTGTGTAAGGAAAGCAAAATCAGGATAGCAAGTTTAAGTCCTCTGTTTTTGTAATAAATGTTATATTATATTATATAATATTATATTATATTATATTATATTATATTATATTATATTATATTATATTATATAACTTTTTTAACGGAGGGTTAGATTAGGGTTAGAGATATGCATTTACAAAAATACAAAAAATCTCATTTTACATATTTATATCCTATGCCATAAAAAAGTATGTTTGTGTGTTGTTGATACCATCGTACCCTACTATGACACCTTTATATTTAACAAGTTATATTTAACAGCTCATTAAACACACTGCAGTTTTCTCTAAGATTTATTTTAACACATATTATGCTATGAAAATCAATCATTGCACGAATATGAGCATTTAGGAAATATTTTAAAAGGAAATATTTTAGATTTGGGAATACCATAGAGAATTTCTATGTCTACATAATCACACATTTTATACCACTACTGTGGGTTACAGCTGCTCTGTGTGTGTGTGTGTGTGTGTGTGTGTGTGTGTGTGTGTGTCAAGGTAATTCAACTCTCAATGAAACATCACTACTCACTCCATTAGAGAAATGATTCACAGCTCTCACACACCTCTGACAGTTACACACATACAGTACATTTTCTGTATTGTGTGGAAAAAAAATCAAGACTTCACAACAAAATGCGATGGGTTGGCACTCTGTCCAGGGTGTATCCTGCCTTGATGCCCGATGACGCCTGAGATAGGCACAGGCTCCCCGTGACCCGAGGTAGTTCGGATAAGCGGTAGAAGATGAATGAATGAATGAATGAATGAATTAATTAAAACATAACCACAAACAAGTGAACACAAGGGGTAACACACCAATGACAGCACAGGTGCTGTAGCAGAACTAAAACTAAACAAAGGCACATGGAAAACAAAGAACAAGCTCAAACAGGGGGGATTTGTGACAATGAATTGATTCTGAAAAACACACATAAGGCAAATTTCACCATATCATGTCTTGCAAATGTACATGGCAATCCAGTTGTGAAAATTTCCCCTGCTATGCCTCCTCCTAACCACCAGAGGGAACCCTCTCCAGAATATTGACTCTCCCCAGGTAAAAGGACACTTCCTGGTTAGTTCCTACAGTATATATAGCATGTTCTCAACACTGCTCTTTGTGAAGTATTGTTAGCCTGCAATGTAACAAGCTGTTGTTTCTTATTGCGGCCCTGTGTACAGACTTTTGCTGTGTTTTTCTTGTTGCCTGCTTCTTGGATTGTGTTTTGGATTTGGATTTCCTTTTCTCTACATGTTTGGTTTTTAACCTGTGCCTTTCCCTTGACCTTGTTAATTTGCCTCTCACACTCACATTATTTTGTATGTGTGTTTTTGACTGCAATTAAACTCCGCATATGGATTCTTTAACTTCAGCGTCTGGGGGTTAATTACACCAATATACATGTGCGTGATCGTGTGAAAATAATTGAACAGATGATTAAAGAAAATAAAATGAAAAATGAATACTAAAAAAGGAAAATTTCCTAGTGCATATGAAACCACATGTAATTAACATGCACCATATAAAATGTGTGCACAAGTGAACGTAACAAGTGAAATGTTTGAACTGTGTAATCAAGGACACTTACACAGATTCCAATCCAAAATGATATTATTATACTGTGGGATACTACAGTTGTACTCCTCTCGAAGGCAATTAACCTTACTATTTCATCTCTCTTTCCACGACAAAAACACATCTCCTGCAATGCGTCTTTACCTATCAATGTTTTATCCCGTCATTTCCTGAGGAAATATGGTCACATACATGAGGACAAGCTCGTCTTTGTGAAACAAGCAAGCGTGAGATTATCATCATGCTGCTCTGGGCACAAATAACTCTCTTGCTGCTGAACTGTTTGCAAATTCATTTGTTATTCACTGATGAAATCTTTTCCGTTTCAGCATGAGCTCTAGCAAAGCTATAAAATTCACGCTATGTAGCCCGCTTCAATGGCTTTTCTTTTTTTATATGGCTGAAGTAGACAGCAACAAAAAAGCAAAATGATTTATACAGATGATACCGGTATCCAGCTGAGTGTGACTTTAATTTGAATTCGGAGGGAAGTTGACGTAAACTCTCCTCGTGGGAACTAACACACACACACACACACACACACACACACACACACACACACGTGTGTCCTCATTGTCTCGTTATACTGTACCAAGCCCCAATTACAAGGGAAGCTCACAGCATGTAGAGTTCATCAAAGTGTGGTTTAATGGAAGGAGTCTGGCTCACACACTGGCTCACACACTGACTCACACACTGACTCACGTACTGGCTCACATACTGGCTCACAGTGGCTATATGGAAGTACATGCAACCTCCCTCTGTACACACACAGCTCTGGGTCATTAGCCTCCTGTCAAGGTCATTAGTGCCTCGTTAAATCCACATTATGCAAATTGATATCTTACCTATATGGGATACATGATAATTAGGGCTATCACCAAATAAGCAAAGACATTTGTTCATATCCTGAGATGTAACATGTGTGGATTCATACTTTCACTTTTTTGCACACACACACACACACACACAAAGACCTCTGCACTTTTTGCTGGCTTAGTGAAAGATACAAAGAAAGGTGATTTGCCAACGTTTCTGCTTGAGCGGTACAATTTCTGCCTGCGACGCAAGGCAAGTCCAGATCTGACCCTGAGAACCCCAGAGCTGCACACAATTCTTTTTCCATCTGACATTAGCTATGACAGATCTCCCCTGAGGGGAAAAAATCCATAGTGAACAAATAAAAAAAAGCTTAGTTACATAGGAGTCTGTTCATGCTGGTTTCTATGTGTGACTGTGTTTCTACTCCTACGAATATGGGTCTAATATTATTCTGTAGAAATGCCTTTGCTTTATTGGATTTCTGTATTGCAAAATTGTATTCTGTTAGATGTGACAATCAGAGCAATGCTATAGTGACAATCTTAAGTGCACAACAATGCTACTTATTTCAGCTAGTCCTTTTATTATGCAGTTAGTTATGTTTGTCTGTTGCATAATAACATTGCTCTTAGATGTTGATCTGAGAAACAGAACCAAACTGAAAGCATAGGATGTACACTTGGCAGCATATTCACACACTCACACAGTCAAGGAGAGCCAAACAAACAACACACACCCGAACATCTTGCTCATTCACCCCCAATTTATCCCAGTCAGACACAACGGACAAGGATCTCCTCGTATGCGTACACCGTTATTAAGCCTGTTCTTTCTTCTTATGCCTTTTTGTGTTGTGTCAGACCCAGTGAAGGCGTAGGAGTGTGCTGTGTATTTATGCTGCTGTGGTTCCCGACAGAGAAGCTGGAACTCATATGTGTGCTTCTACAAGGAGAGGCAGCTGTAGCATGGCCTCTCGCTGCTTTCCAAATGACTTCTAATCCTCACAGCTACCGCGAGTTAAAGCAACTAATGTAATACCCAAGCACATTACTGAGGAGGCCACAGGGCTTCTGCAGCATGCTGCAACATCCTAAATCCAGATGTGTACTTGTAAACAAGTGTGCAGATTCTTGTGACCCCCTGAAAATCAGCTGAACAAGCTGTCACGATGATCAAGAGCAAGATCACCAGAGAGAGTCACTAACAGCTCTCTCCATCAGAACACCTCATGCAGGAGACACGCTCGAGGGCAGACTTTAAGATATTTGCCTCGGCCATTGAAATTCTGCATGCTTCGCTTTAGCTGTCAAAGCTATAAACTGCTTCAACTGAAGACACATTAAGATGAAAAGGTGGTGGCAATATCCTCTAAGACTAAAAATAAATGAGGCTTCTTTACAATGGCATTCTTCTTCGTCAACGTCGCCATCACTCATTTTGTCCTTGCACCATGGTAGGGATGAAATATAAATGTTTAGGACAGGTTCAAAGGTTGATTTAATGAGAGTGACAGATTTATGAAATGAGAATGAAGATAAATAAATCTGAGGCAGGTTCTTTGGGTACCACTAACCACTTAAAGGAAGTAGTGTTCTTCAACCAAACATATAGCACATGCATTTCACAAATAATGTGACAATTATCACAGACTGATGAATAAATGGAGAAATATGTTGATTCTAATCTTACTTATAATGAACTCTAAGAGATGTTTTTGATAATTCAATATCAATATCAATATCAATATCAATAATTATACATTGGTAGAGTGTGTTTATGGTTTCTCCAGAGACAAATAAATGGAATTGTCCGTTTGTTTTGTTCCAATGTTCAGAATTACTGTCTGTCATGTCACACTCCACAATGGTGCTTAACGGCTCATATGAAAGTAGACAATCAGGGCTTAAAGGAGCTGTAGTTTTTCATAAGTATTTCTGTTTTTACCTAGCATACTAGGGGCAGAATATTCATAGCAAAGTAAAAAAAAACAACAAAAAAAAACAACAAAAAAAATGATTTTCAACACAAATGCTTCTATCTTTAAAGTAAATAGTGATATCAAGTAAATTTGCTCTCTGAGATGCCCCAAGTGCTTTTTCATAATCTAAAATTTAAGGATGTTACCTTCAATCACTAAATCTCTGTGTAAGGTTATCACAACAGAAGTAAAAACACCTCAGGCTGAAAAGCAAAAGTGTTCTGACTCATTTTCTATCAGACTTGTGGTGATAAAATAATTCGTTAGCTTATAGTGTATGAAAATGTCTGATAACTCGATTTCCATTCTGCCGTCTAAATGAAACACCGGTGTACTGGTAAAAATGATTAAGCTTTAAATCTTAAAATGTATTTGTGGTTATTTGTTCCAAAAATAGTCCTGATTGCACACAAAATCGGCCGCACTACAGTGCTAATAATTAGACAAAACTCCATACTATCAGCATTGTTTCATTCAGATTACATTGGTTGTATTATTAGGCTGGTTTCAAATAAATAAATAAATAAAAAACTTGAACAATGTATTAAACTCATGGTACCTTAAGTATGGAACCTAGTGACCCAGCGTTAAAGTATCCAATGATAGAGATTTAAGCACTTCTGTACATCGCTCTGGATAAAGGCGTCTGCTAAATGCTGTAAATGTAATGTAATGTTTCAGTATTTCAGAAACTGTTGTTCGCTTAGGATTTTCTCTACCAGACAATATTTCCAGTTCTTCCCATCTTTAACTGTCCAGTGTTGAAGAACTTGTGCCTAATGTAGCCTCAGATTCCTCTTCAGGGCTGGAACCTGATGTGGTTTTATGCTGTTGTATACGTACATGCTTTTCTGCTCACTGAGGTTGCAAAGAATATTTTTATTTGAGTGACGGTAACTATCCTTTCAGGTTGAGCCAGTCTAGACATTTTATTCTCACCAACAAGGTGTTTATATCCACAGAACAACTTTGTGTGAAAATCCCAGCAGATCAGTAGTTTCTGAAATACTCAAAACAGCCTGTCTGGCACCAACAACCACGCTACAGTCAAAATCTCTGAGATCATATTTTTTCTCCATTCTGCTGTAAATGTCTTTTCTTTTCTAAATCATTTGATGTGAGCATTAATTGAAACGCTTGACTTGTACCTGCATGATTTGATGCATTGCACAAATATCACATGATTTAGGTAATCGCATAAATGAACAGAGTTACAGGCGCTCTTATTAAAGTGGTGAATAAAATGTATATGCATACCTTTTAAATATTTATATAACAATAGCGCTTAGAATTCCATTATGAATTGCTGAATTAACTGGTTTTCTGTTATTTTCTCTGTACAGGAAATCCTTGCACATTGCATATGGAATACAGGTGCTGTTGATACACTAGAGCGCAAAATGTTGAATTATTCCTTTAATGTCAGATAAACACCCAGCATTACGTCTGCATAATTGGTATGAGCAGTGGAAAGCTGTGCATTGAAAACATACGGAGCAGTCATGCTGTAAAATGTAAACATACCAAGACGGCCCATCCATCAGCATCTGATGTGACTTCTGAGGGATTTGTGGAAAGAAGTACCGTCTGTCTATTAACTGATCGTTAAAGTTCGCACTGTCATGTGCTGTCCATCTGTCTCCCATTGATCTGCAGTTTTCTGACAGGCTTCATACAAGCATCTGTCACTGTTCACACAACCACACAGGATCTGATTCTAAAAGCTCACAGGGAAAGTGGATATGGTTTTAAGCTCCAGCAGTTCTTTTAAGAAAATGCATTCATTCAGAAAGATGTGTGCTCATACTGGGTAGACATTGTCTAGAGGTCTGTACACCAGAGGATATTATCATCCAAAATTACTCTCCCTTTAAACATTACACCTTCTGCCTGATGTGAGCCTGATATGCGCATGAAGGCATATAGTTGTGAGGAAAATAGTTCTTGCTATGAGGTGGCTGCTACTAATGTTTTTAGCTCTCATCATCCTTTAGTTTATAATAACACTGTGAGTCAGCTTAACAACTTGACAAGGATTTTGAGTCAAGTGTGTGGCCATTTAAACAGTTTTTGCTTACTTAGAAAAGTAAAGCAAATGAATACATTTGGTTTGGTTGCGTCTGAGCTTGGATTAGTTTCTATATATATTCTCATTTTATGTCATGCCAACAACATTGTGTATGTCTGAAAAAATACCAGTAAACATTTTTATGGCCATATTCATTGGTTACAATACAACAACAACAACAACAACAACAAAAAATTATAAAGAAAAGTTTGCCTAGTGTATATACAGTAGAGATATAAAAGGTCAAACAATTATAATGAACTTGGTTTATATAATAAAAATAACTAGCTTAAAACACTTGTTCACATTCAACATTTATATTTTCATTTTGTTCATCTGGCCAAATGCCAGAAACGCATTTTTGCAGCACTTTTGCATTTCAGTTTGCATTTCATGGGTCAGTTTAGCAGAAAATAATATTGTCTGCATCCCCAAATATACACTATATCATGTTTGGTTCACTTCCTGCAGTTGGGTCAATAACAAATCGATTTGTCACTGTTATTGAACCATGTGAGATTTCGGCCAGCGACCAACTCGCTCCACATCCGAATGTAATTCTTACCTGTTTGATTCAGATAAACCACTGTAGGTTCTGAAATGGTGTTCTCCATATGGAGAATGCCAGGGAACTACTTGGTCAGCACCTGGTCCTCTGCAAGACCCTGTCACCTTTTCTACAGAGAAAATTAGGCTGCACATGGTCTGGTCCCATGGCCCTTAAGAAAATTATGTGGTATATCTGCTAGATACTTCCTGAAGCAAAGATGTGACAAGCTGAGAAAAGTTTGGCAATTCATTGAGGAATATTGAGCATATGGTTGAACAAGTGTTTGACCAATTACAGTACAGCAGAGTCAAAGCCTCAAGCTTATTACACCAGCCAGTGGGGCAACAGCATTAATGTAAATACATAAAAAGTCAGGCAATAACACCAATCACACACATTCTGATAGAATGTCAGTAATAGAAATCACAGCATGCAGATCATTTCCATAAATTATCATGCCTCAGCAATGCATCACATAAAATTAAATTTATTATCATAATAAGACACGAAAAAAGCTTTGCATCAGTTGAAAATCATAACCCTGTAATTAACACAGAGAAAAGCAATTTATCCCTGCTTCACTGGGGCCATGCCACTCTAGCTCTCTTCCTCTTGGCACCTTTGAATTGTTTTAATTATAGCATCCTATCATGGCAGCCAGTGTCTCCTCCCTCTACTCATCACACAGCCCACTATTCCATAAGCAGAACTAATGTATAGTTTAGAAGCCCAAAATAGCTACTTGACACCAGGGCATGAACTTATTTTACATTTTAAATGCATTGTAATTCAGCCATCATATATATTGAAATGTTGTGATTTCACTACTAAAAATGCCTGTGTGAAACAGGAAGCTATGAAATTACAGGAAGAATGTGACCTGCTATTGGAACCTCATGAGTTTGGTTATCAGATTTTTATCCCTTATCAGATTTTGGTTTGCATTTTCACTTTAGTTTTCACGTAGTGCATTTATTGCTAGATTGAGCAAGGCTTTTAGCTTTCTGTTGGATATTACATGTGCACAAAAGAAATAAAAGTAGCTTAATTCAGAAATTCAAAAATAAAATCCAGTGCAACTTCTATTCATCCATTTTATTCAGTGATTATCATACACAATGTCACAGGGAGCATACGCTGGGGAGACACCAATCAGCCATCATGTCTTTGGACTAGGGAGGAAACTGGTGTACCCTGAGGAAACCCCCAAAGCACAGGAAGAACATGCAAAATCTGTACACACAGAAAATGAATACCCAACCCCAGAGGTGCAAATGTGCCAACATCTAAGCCTTTATATTGTGCAAATTTAAAAAAAAAGTACAAAACTGTCATTGGAAAATTGACATCATACAAAAGTAGAACCACAGACCTCTAGAGCTTGTCTAAAACACTAAACTGAAAATTGCTGCCTCACATCCATGATGATCCCAACTTAGAGTTTAAGTTGTCCAAATGTCAAACGCCTAAGGATTTCACCTGTTGTCACATCCTGCTAAAAAAACAAAACAAAAAAAAAACCACACACACACAAATTCTATTTTTCCAGGGATTTTGAAACCATCTCAGCTGATTTCTCAACATGACTCACATCCATGACCTCTTTATAGATTAAAACCTTGTTGCTGTGAAGGATATAAGCTTTTGGGTAAGCACAAGACAAATACAACGAAGGGCAACACTTCTATCCTTTACAATAAAATGTTCTGACCTGGGACCATAGTTGAATTTCGACATTTTCTACCATATATTTTACTTAACACTTGAGGCTTTCCTGAGCAGAAATGTATTTCTATTTTATATGTATCTCAACCAGAATTCAGGGCCAAGAATTGTAGTCCTCTTAAAAGAAAAAGAGAAAAATCCAGAGAACATCTCCGCCAACTTGACCGCTGATATATAATTAGAAAATGCATTGATGTAAAGATTTCATGTATTTTTATTAAAAGAAATATACAGTACAGATTAAGCTAAGGTGCTTAAATACTTTTATAGGAAGCAAAAAAATCACTTTTGGTTAATATATTTTGTTCATGTGCTTTGGCAATTTTCCAGAATACATCCAAAGCTACAGACAAACTACTACGCACATGTAATTGACACAGCCTCTAGATTCACTGGCCACTTTAAAAGGGACACCTGTACAATTATCCAATTAGTGCATCACGTGGCCTTTTTCCCTTATTTGTCTCCAGTTCAGTTTCAGTGAGCACATGTCCCACTGCAGCATCAGACTGTTGTGCATGAAAAGTCTCAGGAGATCAACAGTTTCTGAAACCTGTTTATCTGTCACCAAACAACGTACCATGGTTGAAATCCCTCGACCTCTCCTTTTCCCCTTCTATTTGATGTGAAAATGAAGATATGAAGATCTTTCATAAGTGTAGACATTGTGCTGCTGCCACATGACTATCTGATTGGTCAATTCATATAAATGACTTCACTTCCATCAAATCTGTAAGCCAGTACTCGAGTAACAGGTCACATCTGTCAGGCAGTTATAAGACAGTTTTCTGTGATCAGATAGCTATCTGATCGTAAAAAGACCAGGTGTAAATGCCCTCCGAAACGGTTTCGAGGCGGATATAAATCCGATCGTTCAAACCGCTTCAGGAGGTGGTCTGGGATGCATTCCAGATGAAACTGAAGAGGTGTAAATGAATGTGGTTGTTCAAGCCACATACGTCAGCGCTATACTCCTCCCAAACGAAAGTACGTCACTCGCAAGTGACTCACGAGTCGTGCATCTCTCCAGAAACAAATATGTTTTCCCACCAGTGCTGGCTCCGATCTTTCACCCAGGTGTCTCATTTGGTCTTAAATGCAATGCTGCCACCAGCGAAAATGCAGCAAACAGTAAATGCTGTTTTTAGTAGCAACTGCATACACCAAAGGGTGTCCCATTTCAATTACCCCGGAGATGAGGTAAAATATATTTGCATTTTGGGCAGGAGTTAGGGTTAGGATTGATATCCGATTCCCCAAGACGCATTTATGTGGCCTAATGTAAATGGAACAGTTTTAACAAATCAGATAGCTATCGGATCAGAGAAAACACATGAAGTGACCAGGTGTAAAAAGGTCCTTAGTTCTTGCATCATGTAACTCATGTGGAGAGATTCACAGATGTGTTCCTGTTCTTCTGACACAACAGAAGTACATGTGGCAATGAGAGAACTACACGGAAAGGCATGTAAGTGAATAGAAACTAAGATGCATTGATTCAAAGTATTTACTTTGACAAATGTCAACTGCACTAAATGGCTGAATGGTTTTTTTTTTTGTGGACTGTGTAATTTTGAGTCTTTTAAGAAGACTGAAAAATGTGATAATGAACTCACAGGAATGGAGTGTGAAGTTTGACCCATCTAAACCAGTCTTTAGATATAGTTTCTATGACTCCTGATGAAAGGCTGATAATTCTGTTCCTAAATGTGAAAATACAAATCTAGTCTGCCTCCAAACTGTTAATGGCATGGACCGCGGACTACGGAGAATGTCTCAGCTTTAAAATATTTTAGCTAATCCCATCTATTAGACTGCTTCATATCAGAATAGCTGCTTGGTGGAACTTGGTGTTTTCATGTCCACTTATTTTGTTCTTCACTACATTGCTGAGGAAAGCGTGATATTTTTCCACTAGAACTATTAAGCACTGCTTTGGTCATTTGGTGACGTCTCTGAGAAGTGGGTCGTTGGCCATAGCGAGGCAAAATTGCTGAACTAATATGATGCATTATTAAAGAGCTCCAGAAGGTACACATGCATTTAAATATGTATGCATGCATATACCATTAAAACACCATGCAGTGTGTGCAAAATTCATCCAAAAAATATGTTGCAATATTGCAGGTGGTAGGATTAGAAGACAAACAAGAAAACATCCTTACTGAAGCTACTCACATTCTTGTACGCTGACAAACATTCAAGATTACGTGACCGTTTGAATTCATGAGTGCTGAAGTTCCACAAATGAAATGTGATGAAGCTCCCAACAGGAGATAATGAACGAGAGAAGATGGAGAAAGCAGAACTGGTACAGAGCTAAGTGAGTTATAATAAAGGTCAGTGGAAAGGAGCGACAGGAGGGAGATTTTAATATCAAACATGGTTTCAGCATGTTCTGCATTCATTACTTTGATAACACATTATCAGAGATGTGCTTTTGTGCACTAAGTGAAGAGAGCAGTGTATTACATTCAGAGACAATGCAACAGTTCATATCTGTTGGCTAACCTTACATATTAAAGATGTAAGTCAAAAGATGTCCCATGTCCCAATTTTATATATGGTCCAGCTGTCATGGTATCACAACCTAGCAATATATTTTCTATTGCATTGTGATCTCCAGACTAAAATGATTTCCCTTAAACTCTGATCTTAGTTTCTATTTTTATCTACTAAAAGTTTAAATTCCAAATGGGCAGAAATGAGAATGTGCTATTAATTATTAATAATGCAGTCTAACTCAGACCTTATTTCTCCTGAGCAAAAGATCAGTTCAAAGATGGCTTTCAAGTGAAGTTGGATTTGCTTTCACACAATAATCCATAGCAGATTGCGGAGTCCTGCAATGCCTTGCCATTTGAACTGCTCAACCCCGACTGGCTGAACAGACATGAGGTTATAGTGATATGAGTTGCAATATGGTTCAAATATAATCTTTAGCAAGATTTATTAAGAGAAATTTAAATAGCTTTTAAAAGCTAAATAAATGTGGTTCCAGCACATAACCAGCATGGGCAGTAAATCCTGCCTTCTTCTATGTGTTCAAATACATGCTGAGACTTAAAAAAGGATTCATAAAGTGACATATGATGCAGTATTTGCAAAAGAACATTGTCAGACAGCTGTCTTTTCACTTAGTGACTCTATTATACAGAGAAATACAGTGTGGTCTAATAAGTCTGAGAGCACTAGTGAGTGCTTCAAATTAGCATTAATTCCTAATACACTACAACAGTTTTTATTTTAAATTATACAGTATTACTGACAACAACTTGAGTGAAAAGAAAAATCTCTGAAATATTTACATAAATTTCTGAGTGTGTTATTATTAAATACGTTGCATTTTTGCTTTAATGACTGTGCACTCAAGCTGGCATGGACTCTACAAGTTTGCTTTAATACAAGAGTTTAGGAATAAGGAAAATCTGATCTTTTGTACAAAGCAGTTAACATGATCAATATCACATATTTGCTTCCTTTAAACAACGACATAGAAATAGTGCAGAATCCTGAATATTCAATATTCAAGATGTTGAACATTTGCTTTCTTTGTTTTTTGAACAATTTAAAAATCCCAGATTTTCAACATAATCTCAGACATTTAGACACAGCTTTACATGAGCAACAGAACCACACAAGATGTGCAAAAGTCAATTAAAGAAAGCGCAAAGACAAGTCAGGAAGGCAAAAACAAATCAAACAGTGTAGGAGGAACATGTGTTAGTCTAAAATCTCACTAAAATGTGTCCCTAAATAAAAGGTGGCTATGATCAAGTGCAACATCACATAAAAGGATCTTTAAAACTGAAAAATGTTTTACATCTATAGTGAAAAGACAAATCACAAAAAGCAACATCAGTGTCTAGCCAACAACTGACAGCCTGTGTTTATGCTCATTAAATTCTACAACCTATTAATTTTGCTCAATAAATCATTCTTATTGGTGGCTACAACCAATATATTGTCTCATTTTGTACTTATTTGAAGTAATCTGATAAATTAACAAGCGCTAGTGCTTAACAAATATGTCCAGCGTGCTGAATATGTCCGGTTATAATCAGGGTGATGGTGTCCCTAATATGATCTGTAACAAAATTAATTTTTGTTGGGATTTCTGCCTGATACTTTCCTGGTATGTTTATAAGGCAGCTAGCGTCCTGGTTGGAACATCATAATCACAAATTTAGTCTGAATTATCAATCAGAAAATTGATTGAAATGCTATTGTTTTAGCGTATAGTCCTTTCACACACCCCTCTCACCTTAGAGAAAAAAAAATTATATTATATGTCATTGAACAAGGATTTATACAGTTTCTCTCATTTCAAAGTAAGTGCTGCCTGTTCATGTGGAACATATTCATTTTGTCATCATATCCAGTAGTGAATACCTGGAGATTTATCTGCACTGCCGTTAATTACACATCTTGTAAAACCATTCTCCTGGAAAAGTATCAAAGGGCACAACAACAAGTGACTTAGATGGATCAATGTGACCATCTGTAATATCGTAGATCTTTGTGTCCTGTTCATCCTCATTGCTTAAAGTCTGTGAAATCACCATGCTTATAAAAATGATACAAAAAATGATCTCACATTCACTACTCAAATGGTGTATGCTTAAAGATATTAATGATGCCCTTGTGAACATTCGGTTAGACTGTATGCTATAAATTTGACATTGCTTTGGAAGCTTTCAGTAGATGAAAAAAGTGTAACAGATTGGTTTCATTAAACGAAAAAGCCTTCTTATATTAAGGATGACCCAATCGTTAGGGCAGGCGAATGCAAATTACTATTAAGGAGGCAGGTTTGTGTTTACTTTGCTGGTTTGTGTATAAGGTTTGTCACTTTAAGGTCAATTCCCTGTTGTGAAATTACCCTCATTACCTGTATGTGTGAGACCGAATTTGTTAACACAAATGTCTTATATGACTGTCTTTATATGAAACAAGAAAAGAGAATCTATATTAGTAATCATTACTGAGAATTTTCTGAAATATTTAAATCCTTGTCTTGCTTGATAGAAAGTTTTTTTTTTTTTTTTTTTTACAATCACACTCAAGATACATTGAGAACATAGATGCTATTCATAGTGCTTCATATATATACAGGGAGTGCAGAATTATTAGGCAAATGAGTATTTTGACCACATCATCCTCTTTATGCATGTTGTCTTACTCCAAGCTGTATAGGCTCGAAAGCCTCAGAGACAGTCTCTGACTCAGAGACATGGCCAAGGTAAGAAAGGCTGAAAAACGACCACCACTGAACAAGACACACAAGCTGAAACGTCAAGACTGGGCCAAGAAATATCTGAAGACTGATTTTTCTAAGGTTTTATGGACTGATGAAATGAGAGTGAGTCTTGATGGGCCAGATGGATGGGCTCGTGGCTGGATCGGTAAAGGGCAGAGAGCTCCAGTCCGACTGAGACGCCAGCAAGGTGGAGGTGGAGTACTGGTTTGGGCTGGTATCATCAAAGATGAGCTTGTGGGGCCTTTTCGGGTTGAGGATGGGGTCAAGCTCAACTCCCAGTCCTACTGCCAGTTTCTGGAAGACACCTTCTTCAAGCAGTGGTACAGGAAGAAGTCTGCATCCTTCAAGAAAAACATGATTTTCATGCAGGACAATGCTCCATCACACGCGTCCAAGTACTCCACAGCGTGGCTGACAAGAAAGGGTCTAAAAGAAGAAAAACTAATGACATGGCCTCCTTGTTCACCTGATCTGAACCCCATAGAGAACCTGTGGTCCATCATCATATGTGAGATTTACAAGGAGGGAAAACAGTACACCTCTCTGAAGAGTGTCTGGGAGGCTGTGGTTGCTGCTGCACGCAATGTTGACGGTGAACAGATCAAAACACTGACAGAATCCATGGATGGCAGGCTTTTGAGTGTCCTTGCAAAGAAAGGTGGCTATATTGGTCACTGATTTGTTTTTGTTTTGTTTTTGAATGTCAGAAATGTATATTAGTGAATGTTGAGATGTAATATTGGTTTCACTGGTGAAAATAAATAATTGAAATGGGTATATATTTGTTTTTTGTTAAGTTGCCTAATAATTATGCACAGTAATAGTCACCTGCACACACAGATATCCTCCTAAAATAGCTAAAACTACAAACAAACTAAAAACTACTTCCAAAAATATTCAGCTTTGCTATTAATGAGTTTTTTGGGTTCATTGAGAACATGGTTGTTGTTCAATAATAAAATTAATCCTCAAAAATACAACTTCCCTAATAATTCTGCACTCCCTGTATATATATATACATATATATATATATATATATATATATATATATATATATATATATATATGTATATATATATATATATATATATATATATATATATATATATATATATATATATATATATATAAAATGGATTAGCAATCTAGATTTATAAATAGTAGATAATTAAAGTTGCACTGAAAAGATGCTTTATAGTATTTCTGAATGCTGAGAGACCATCAGCACTTCAGATACAGAGCATTCAGTTCTTTTATACTATAAAATGTAGATCCAGTAATTACATCTTCCAAATATATGATGATAGTTTTTGAAATATTCATTCTTGTATAATTATTAAATATTTAATGAATTAATTCTTGTAAAGACAACAGAAAAAAAAATAATGGGCAGTGGTAGCTCAAGTGGTTAAGGTTCAGGCCTGTTAATCCAAAGGTCAGTGTTCAAGCTCCAGCACTGTCAGGCTGTGTCTGTTGGGCCCTTATGCAAGGCCCTAACCCTCTCTGCTCTAAGGGTACTGCATCATGTGCTCTGACCTCAACTTCCAAAGCTAGGGACCTCAACTTCCAAATTTTCTGTGAAGCAAAACATTTTCATAAACTGACTTAAGGAGACTTACTGAAAGATCCTGTGTCTTCTCATCTTTCCTTTTTTTCCTTCTTTCTTTTTCTGCTCTCTCACTGTCCCTAGCCTCAGGTGTAACACAGGGCACTTCAAAGACACTGTCACTGGCAAAAGCAGATGAAAAGAGGTGACGCTACCAGAGGTAAAGGGCATATTTACATTTGTGGAGAGCAAGGTACACAGGACATACACGTAATCCATTGTGTAGAGCACTGTCCCTGACAAAGGGCACAGCTCCACTCGAATCATCCGAAACATATGATCAAGAGCAGACCAGAGTTCAACGACTGCTTGGTGTACACTGCAAAACTCTTTCGTTAGCATAAAGCATAGAACCAGTTCCACTGAGCTCACAAACACATGCTACAGTAAATGTAGTAAAACCACAATGAGTTAGGATTTAGGTAAAAAAAACATTTAAATCACCAATCTTCTAGTGTATTTCCTGTTGAATGTTTAGCTGGACCACAGAAAAAGGAAAAGTGTATAACTAGCTCAGACCTTTTTGTCCAATACCAAATTTCTTGGTTTCAGGCATCTATTTTCACTAAAGAACTGCATAAATTTCTGAACCTCAACCTGTAACACAACAAGTATTCCTTCTGTCTTTACACATTAGAGTTGAAATTACAAAATGTGACTTTTGTATTAAAAAAGTAAAATGCAAACTTCAAATCAAGAATATTTATACCTGTACTAGGTGAGCCATTATTAGTGAATTTTTTTTTACATACTGGATTTTCACATATTTAAGGGTGTAATTAATTAATACTATATAATTAATAATGCTTTTTTTTTTAATTCATTTGCAGCTAATAAGAAAAATCTTTCAGATTTATGTTGTGATTAATATCACTTCCATTCATTCTTATGCACATTTATGCCTTAAAAGGTAAACAATAGTTAATGCTTATTAAATCCTTACAAGTTTTTACGTAGCTTGGGAATATTTTTATATTACTGTTGATAAAAAAATCTGTACCAAAGCCAGCTATCATACAGCTGTATTGTGACAAACTAACAGTCCCTTCATTGAGCTATACTAAATGAATGATCCACATGGGTGATTTGGAAAGCTGTCCCTGTCCTTTGGGAAGGTTTAGTAAATCCCAGGCCCCTTGGCAGAAACCAGTGCAAAGCTTTGCTTCCTGCATCAGTACACACAGTCACACACAGGAACCCTGACTGCATTGTCCCACAACCCAACATGTGATAATGCATAATAACTACATAACAGGACCATTATGAGTAATTACAAAGCATCAGTGATAAATGAAATCTAGGAACAAAACTATCTTATTTTTTCTTTTTTAATTTCTTTCATCAGTTCTAGCCTGGTATTAATTTTTAATCCAACATATTAAAGAAAATAAAGATTTCTGAGTTTTAACTTTTCATCTGCTTAATCTAGCTCCAGATACGATGTAAAAAAAAATGCTGTAAATTTTACAGGCTAGTATTCTAAGATTTACAGTAAACAAGTACCAAATTTATAGTAAAGTCCAGTCATATCTTATGTAGTATCAATTAACACATAACTGACTACAATTGACAACTGCTCAGTTAGCTGAAAAATGCTGAGCTGAAGGTTGTCAATTTAACAACTATAAAATTTATCAGCATTTTTTATGAGGAAGAAGGAGACTGCCTATTCTGTGACTTTACATTCAATATTCTCATTTATTCCGTATGGTTCTATGTATCAGGTTATATGCGACAGCATAATGGCCTAATCATGCACTTCAAATTTGTGCTTGTCAGAGACCCCTAATGGCCCCTGGGCACAAGCCCAGTTCACCTAGTCAATAATCTGTCCCTGCCTGTCCCATATCTATGATGGTTAAATAATGGTCTGCTCAAATTCACAGTAAGTGCTGTAATCTTCCCAGGACTTCACAAACTATTTGAGTGATTAAAGTTCCAAAAGATTGTATATTGTGTAGGCAGGCAAATAAATGATAGATCAAGCAGATGGCTGAAACCTTTGATGCAGAGCAATGGGCTAATGTTTTCCTGGAGAAAACAGTAAGACTGTCAGGAGAAGAACAGTGAAAAATGAAGAGGTGAGCGCTGACATATGGGGAGATGTCTGAGAATCTGAAGCTGTGCTTTCGTGCTCAGCCCAAGCTTTGATTTGTTTGCGGTGTCATTGTAATCGACCTTGTCAAACTCCAAACTGAGCTTAACCATGCAGACCATTTACAGTACTTGCTCACCCCAGATCTTCTAAATGAAAACAATACGATGTTTGAAAATGTAGTAAAAACAAATCTATTTGTTTTACAGTTATTTCTCAGGAACATCATTTAAGTCAATTCTTGTGCATAGTAGATTTCTTTCTCATGAGCATGTTTCTGTCAATTACCTTATGCTCTGGACCTGAGGGTAGTCTGGGTCAGTGGCATTGAGCATTGCCACAAAACTGCCTACAGGAATATTCTCCCGCTTGATCACCACCAGAGGATCAGGGAAAAAGACCGGTCCCTCGTTCACATCCTCAACTGTAATGTAGACGGTGGCTGTAGAGCTGGGGCCATATATGACATCAGGAACCAGAGGGTCCTCATTTTCCACCCTTATCAGCAGAGTGTGAAACACATTGCTTTCGTAGTCTAGAGGCTGTGGGAAAGAAAAGAAAGAAGAAAAATGGTCAAGCTAATGCACCATTTACTAAACAACACACAAATTAGAACATTTTAATGACCATTTGTGCTGGAAAACTTGGCAAGGTTTGCGGATGAGTTGCTAAGAATATGTATATAAATGAAATATGATATCATTCTATCGTTTGCATGTCTTCCTGCCAGAAAATAAGCAGATCCAGCTTTGTTCCATGTGGGAGTTGCTATTTAAGTAATGGAACCACATACGGCTTAAAAAGTAGGAGTGAGCCCTTGAAACTTGTGCATTGCTGAAAAAATAAACAGCAAAATGGCAGAAAACACAAATAGATATCAAACCATATAGAACACTATTGTTATTTTGGATTATTGGTTCTGCAATACTAGACAGGAGGGGTTTTGTACCTTAACCACAGAAAGCATGCCCTCGTTATTGTCTGGGTTGGTGTGGATCGCAAAGTTGTGGTTGCGATCTCCATTAATGATGGAGTACATGGCTCTCCAAGCTCCAGTGGCAGGGTCATCTCGATCATCCACTGTCAGGTTCACCACAATGCCTTTAGATCCTTCATTCACTGATGCCTGGAACTACAACACACAAGACATAGACAGAGCTCAGCTGAAGTACCAATCAACAGTTACTGTTAGCACATACTTGATTAGTTCAAGAATTCTTTCAGAAATTAAAGTCAAGTATTAAGAGGGTTCAAATAGAGAAGTATAAGTAGCAATCACAGTAATTGCACCAATTAAAAATAAGTCTTCAGTTGTCAAGGTCATATCCTCTTAGAGAGAACTGTGAGGCTTTAAATATTCAGTCGAGAAAGAATTAAGAGTAGTTCGGTGTGTCAGAAACACCCAAGACGTTTTTAGCATTATACGAGTATTTAGCACTCTCTTTGTCCTTCACAAATTTATACACAATGTTATTCTCCTGCAGAAGTTGATGATACCATTCAGAATTTACCATCAGTAATGGCAAACTATCTAGTAATCTATCTTAGCCTCAAAGCACAATACTACGACACTGTCACATCCGGGATGGAAGGAGACAGACCTGTACGCAGGATAGCTTCAAATGAAGGGGGTTTAATAAATAAAGAAGACATAGACAAAAATGACGATAAATGAAACAATACAACTGACGACATTTAACAGAGACTAGACATGACGAGGGGTACACGCAACTAATGATCCGCGCTGCATTCAGCAACGCGGCTAACTTAAATACAATTAAGACAATGACAACATTAGGAACAGGTGAAGAAACAGGGAGGAGCAGACGAAGGCGGGACAGACACGTGACAACAACAACAGCACATGGCCAAAAGTCCGGGCTGAATCATGACAGACACCCATGCTTTACAGTTGGAATGAGGAATACATTGTTTGGACCTTCTTAAAAATAAAGCTTTTTATTCAAAACAAATTTTTGTCCATAGAACATTTTTCTCATATACTTCTGATTTATCCACATGGATCTGATTAAACTTCAGATTGAAAGCAGTATTATTTATGGATTATAGAGTCTGCTTGCTATCCTGCCATGCACATTGTGCTTATTCAGTGTTCGCCTGGTACAGACGTCATGAATATTGATATAACTGAATGCAAGGGTGGCCTGTAGGTCCTCAGATGTTCCCTTGAGGGTGTTTGTGACTTCCTGTAATATTACTCACTGCACCCTTGAAGTGATTTTTTCCAGCCTGGTGAGAAATGATAATGCTTTTTCTGAGATCACCAGGAATCTATTTTGATTGAGGCATTGCCCACTTCTGTAAACATGTGTGGTGAACTTGAAAATGAGAGGTCTGCTAAACCCACACTTGTCATCCCCTTGATTGACAGCCTGACTTCTTAAAATGAACTCATACTCCTAGAAGTTCACAGACATTTTCTGACAAGAAGTTGGATAATTTAGCTCAATAAATAAATGTAAAACTTAGTTTAGTTGGCGTTCTCTTTATCTAGTAGGACATAGATAAAGCCTGTATATAGATGTTCATATGCACACCAAACACCCCCACACAATGCAGCGTTCTTCACTTTCACCAAGAAAAAGCAGAAGTAGGAGGTGTTTCATAATTAGCAAAGTATCTTCTACCATGAAATCTTACAAAAGTTTTCCTATAATGTCTCTTGTGTCATTAGTAGCTTGCATTGTTTGCACTGTTGTTGCTTGTGGAAATGCGTTGTCCATTTTGTGTTGTTCTGATACGAAACAATATTAGCTATGTGTATATATAGCTTCTAAAGCAAATTAATTCATCATCAATACAGCAAGGGGTGCTGTATCATGGCTGACCCTGCGCTCTGAACCCAATCTCCAATGTAGGGATATGCAAAGAAAGAATTTCACTGCGCTGTAATGTATATGTGACAAAACAAAGTCTTCTATTCTATTCTGTAAATGTCTCAAACGTCTTGAAAATGTGTCAAGCCATGACGCAACGCTGAGTTCCTTCGACAGAGATTTAACTCTACTAGCTACAACCTTCCAAGCTTAAGCTTTCTCATGAATGTCTCTACACACATTTATAACAGCAAAAGAAGACAACAGATTTCTGCTATTTTTGAGTGTCATATAGTTAATGGGAAATAACTGCACATAGGAACTATATTCGTGAGTACGGAACCGAAGAAATGGAATCAAAGGAATGATTTAAACTTCTTTTTCTTTAGTGCATCATATAAAATAAACAGAATGGAGAAAACTTTACTTCATGTTGATTTGTCACATGTTGCTGAATTCATGGCTGTATGTTGCACATGTGCATAGAAAATTGAATTTAAACTGTTACTTTGTCACTTGCTAGTGTTAAATAAATCAATAAAAATAACTAACTAAATAAATGAAAACAATAAATCGTTAAGCAAATTTGTTCAAGGTTATCTCTTTTTCCATGCTTCCACCAAGGGAATCTGAGTGAAGCAATTCTTTCTCTCCTTTCTCTAAATTCTTTCTTTTCGGAGACAGACACTAAGCTCTGTAGCCATTTCTCAATCCACCTCAATGTCACAGGCCTGGTTGAGGAGCAGAAATGTTTTTGTAAGACCAGATGAGTTCTGTTCCCCATCAGCCCCACCATCATTTCAGCTCAACAGTGTGTGAAGTGATCACTGCCCCCAGGTCCCAGGGGTGCTCGCTTGCTCGCTCGGGTGGGTGCAGTGTGGATCACATTAATGTAGGGAGAAAAGTGAGGGGTCAGAAAGGGAGCTGCATTACAGGAGGATGTAGTATAGAAAGTTTAGCGGCTATAGGCCCTTAGGGGATGTAGCCATTTTTGCTGATTCTTTACCCTCACCACATACTATACTGTGAATCTGGAACCTCAGGCATTGTACATTAGAGATTATGGCAGACTACAATCTGGAAAACGCAATTTTTAAAAAAATCCCGCACCCTTTATTTTTCCTCTACTCACCCCTGCTTTCTTTGCCTTGCTCCACACGCAACAATTTATTTTCTCATTTCCAATTTCTCTAGCTTTTTCTATCAAGTTTTCAATTAGATTCATATCAGCTATGCAGTGTTCTGAGCAGCAAAGCGCATTGTGAACAGCCAGAGGGGTATTACGAGAGCTAAGGCTACCAATTCTGTCCCTCAGCTGTCGCAGGCAGTTTTATATTACACAGTATCATGTACTACTCTAAAGGAAGGAGGCAATGACAGAAAGCAATCATATCCATTATGCTGACCACTGGCTAGTGGCTGTCTCTGTCAACCAGTACTACAAGGCAGCACTATAGTCCCATAAGCTGATATAAAAATAAGTGGGTCCTCTAGAAATGGATTCTTTTATTATGTGAGGGTATTTTAATTGTGCAAAGAACCATTCAGGAGGGGAAATATTTGGTTTTTATCACTGGTACATAAAAATGTGGCTGTAAAAAAATGCCTTGAGGACAACAACACAAAGCTGAATGACTCCTGTATCAATAAGGTATCTTTTGCTCTAGTTAGAGATCAGCTACTACAGTAATGTAAGTAGAATTCTGAATTGAATGGTAATAACTTGGAAAAGTAATCACTTCAATAGGAGAATAGAAGCATCAGAATAATATATTTAAGAAAAAAAGAAAATGGAGAATGTTGTTATAGGAAGATAATCAAGGACTTGTAGGTGGTGTGATGATTCTAGATGTGTAGTAGAGACACTGTTATCACACTAAAGCTGGTGATTTTCCTATACCAGTGCATGCAAGTTTGATTCCTTTTACACTACAACAATTTGCCAACATGATAATTTAATCCAGGTTACAAGAAAAGTTACATTTAATGTTCAAATTAAAATTTTATTTGTCACACACACACACACACACACACACACACACACACACACACACACACACACACACACACACACACACACACACACACACACACACACACACAGAGAAGGTCAGAAAGTATATTAAAAAACATAAATATGTAATTAAATGTGGATAAACCTTAAAGGAATATGACCACTTATAAAGTGTTGATGTGCTAATGTGCACAAAATATATGCTGTGCAAAAAATAAAATAAAAAAAATAGTGTGTTTTGAATATGTGAGTCAAAGTTCCTGTCAAAGCACACAGTTCCTTTAATTATCTATATTCTAGCAGCTATTCCCTTAGCAGTCGCTGGGAATCTGGAAAATACCAAGCTGTCTATCCTGAAGATTCTGTCCCATGGAGGAAACCTACTGACTGTTACAAACCACTGACACTGATGCTACAGACTCCTTCTGTAATTATTAAACACACATCTCCCTACAGAAAACTTCACCTTGTCATTTATGAGACGCTTGAGATTTGTGGTAAAACACTGTGTAATAACATGTAGAATACATAGTAATAACATATATATTACCATGTAATAACATGTTGCTATTTTGTACGCAGAACATACATTATGCACTGTGTCTGCAGCAAAACTCTAAACTTAATAATGGTAGAACAAAGGGAAAAGTTCTTTATGCTGTCGAGTTTCAGTGGTTCAAATTTATTAATGGGATATAAAACATGTCCCAATTTCACTAAATCCCATGAACAATTTACTTTAAAATACGATTTCTATGAGGTGGGCAAATTGAACATGCCATGAAGTGAACGAAAAAAAGTGAAAAAAAAGGAGGGTTTAAAAGAACAAGCCACATATTTCTGCAGACTAGTGCAAAGTCACATTCCATTTAATCATCCAGGGCACTGAAGCGGTCAGATGGATGTATTCAATCTTTGTAGGCTGTTGATACCGAGCCCCTGCCATATCACTGATAAGACCCCAATTCCTTGGCGTGCACAAAGTAACCACTGGTGTGAGATACGGATGGAAATGACCAAGTTTATAGCTCCCTGTACTGTGTGAAAAGGATACAGTGTGACCTCCTGGACAGAAAAAAGCAACCTCCAGAACACGGGAGCACAAGACATTGTGACGAGCCAAATAATGTAAGTGAGCATGATAAAGAATCAGTGATTAAAAATAGTCTATTCAAATATTTTGACGTTTAACATACTTTCAAACATCCTGACCATAATTTAACCTTTAGTACTGTTTGCCTTTAAAGTATTTAAGAATAATAATTTATAATCCCACTATCTGGTGTCTCCCAGAAGAAGAGAGCAGGCAGAAACGTATTTGGAAATAAACTGGCAAATAGTCCACAGTATCCATCAACACAGTAAACAAATCCAAATCACAAAAGCAAACACGTAAATCCAAACAATAAGGCAGAGGTCAGTACGCTGTGAAAATCAAACATGAGAATAAAATGGTTCAGAATCACAGGGTGAACTGACAATAGTGAATAATTAGTGAATGCACAGCTTAAGTAGTGGGAACCTGGAAGTGCTTGGTGGGAACCCAGAAGTCCTAATACTCAAGGTTTTTTCTAGCGGTTCGGAGGGTGAACTGCGAGTGGTGTTGTTACAGATGGGCTTTGAGTTCACTGTTGCTTCTTGCTTGGTCATTAGGGATGTATTATAAATCTATATCTGGATTTCTGGTGAAGCTAATTTGGTGCTACACATATAAAACTATATTGAATGGATTAGAAAAAAGTGGTGTACGGACTTTAGGGTGTTGTCTCAAGCTGTCCTTAAGGTCTTTTGGAGATGAGACTTTTTTATATTGTGTTGTTTGACTAGAGGTCATAACTTATCATTCTTGAACAATAACCAGGAAAAGCCGAGAAAATGCCCCCATTAGTGTTATCGAATACAAGTTCTTCTCAGTTCAGGGAGTGTCAAATCATCGTTTCTGTGCACAGCATCAGATTGGCAAACCAATTATCACTTCTTACCTTACATCTAGATAGTAACAGAGCGATCTATAATATTGTGATAAATATAGATACAGAAATAACTGAAAGACAGTTTTGAGCTTGTGGAGAAATTTTTTTTAGCCATAGAGTATACTAAAACAAACATGCATGATGTGTGTGAGTGTGTGTGTGTGTGTGTGTGTTTTGATAATATAGTGAAAGGCCTCTGATCCAGATATGACTGTGTTAAGCGGCAGCAAGAGAAACATTCTCTCTTGCTCTCTCTCTCTCTCTTGCTCTCTCTCTCTCTCTCTCTCTCTCTCTCTCTCTCTCTCTCTCTCTGTCTGTCTGTCTCTGTCTCTCTGCGTGTCTTGCTCAGTCTCTTTCTTTGTCCCTCCCTCTCTCACTGGAAGACGTCCCCCAATCTGAGCACTAAGCACTAAGAAACCCCTGCAGATCTACACTGTTACATCAGAGCTTACTGGTACTTGATTCAGAAAGGATCATCTACCTCCCCGCTCACATCTCTGCTAAGAAAAGGTTAAAAACCTACCTGAGCTTTGGCACTGCAGGAAGCTGAGCGATAATAACAAGAGCCAGTTTAAAAGCCTGTACGTTAAACACACTATAGCATTCACCCGGAACGTAAAGCCGAGTGAAAGTTTACACAGATAGATCCGCCTTATGAGTTGGAAGGGAAACAAAACAGACAACCTCTCAACACTGCCCAAGATAATACACAGACTGCATACATTGACCTTGTAAAACTTGTGCAAAAATACTTTATGTAAGTTTTGGTAAAACTTGAAGACACCAGGGAAAAAACATCATTAAATTTTCACTTGTGCCCTAAAACATTTCAATGGCTTAAAAGTGCTAACACATACACTGAACTATTTCTATTTACGATGACATCAGGCAGACTTGGAAGATGCCTCTATAGTGGGTAATGAGTACATAGGACAGATGGTCTTCATAAAAAAGTGTCTCCCAGTTATCACTTGCAGTCTTTAATTGGGAGTTTATAACAGACCGCAGTGAATGTTACGAACAAATGAGTCATTAGAGGCACTTCAGGCTGAAAGACGAGGATAAAATATGATTAAATTAGTCATTTTTTCTTCCTCAAAAGAATAATACTTGTATTACTCTGCTGTGCTGCTATGGTCTTAGCAAAATAGGAGAAATGTAGTATCACTGTATTAAAGGAGCATTTTCATAACATGACATAATGACACATTCAGAAGAATGCAATACTGATTGTATAAACAGTATTCTCAGCATTGTTTTTCTGCAGAACAGGTGTACAATATTACAACATTTTATAGGTATAGCATGCTCTTAAATGGAATAGAAAAAAAACGCCAGCATAAGCGTTGGTACATTCTAAATGTTCACTGGAAAGCAAAACAAGTAATATTTAACTTTTCTTTATACTGGGGTAGATTTAATTATGACTTCTTAGGTAAATTTTTTTTAAGAAAAATGTACAACACTATTAGAGGCAATAGATACTCACAATTTAAACCAATTCTGCACATTTACATTTTTTACATTACAGTTCACTAATTCTACTAGAACTGCTCGACCAGTCCCATCATCTCTCAGGGTCAGAGGTAGGTATACAGAAAGACTCTTTTCTGTTCTGGCACCGAGGTGGTGGAATGAACTTCCCCTAGACGTCTGAACAGCTGAGTCACTGGCGTCATCTTTAAATGACGGGTGAAGACCTACCCCCTCTTGAATCACTTAAACTAGCAATTATGTTCTCTGTTTGTTTTATGTGAGCAGAGTTTAAGGTTGACGGTATGCTAAGTCTGTAACCTCAGTAAACCAGTTTTGTACGCCTCTCTGGACAAGGCCACCTGCCAAAGGTCGTAAATGTAATTGTAAATGTAATTCAGGTGACGAGCATCAACACATTTTATTGGGTGAGTGCTAAATCATATTTTTCTGGTATAATATAAAGTTATGTTAAGACACTTGTTACTGCCTGATGTATGTAGATAAATTTCAATACAAGCTGGAAGACGTGGCAGTAATTACTGCAACACAACATAAATTAAGAACTGTTGCTAGCTTCTACAGTAACTTCAGCTACTGTAGCACTGTGATAACATGCTAATTTATAGTTAAACCTGATTTCTTGCAACTGTCTTTGTCTCCAGTTAAGTTGCTCAATAAGGTCATTGTACTTATCAACAGTGTAATAAGTAGATTGGTATTTTCATGTAGTACTTTTGTGTAGATTGAGATAAATAGATTGAGAATAGAATACTTCTATTCTCCTATCAGCTCTCTTTAACTTGGTAAATTTATCTTTTAATACTTTTGAGAAGCCCAAAACTGGTCCAGATCTTTTAACTAATGAATTTGACACACAAGTAAAATTCTGTGTGTAGATTTATTCAGCAATAATTTAGTTGTTTAGAAGTTTTTTTTTTGCAATATATAATACAATGGGCATTGTACATGACTCCTGCTAACCTGCTATGTCCTGTTTGGCACCAATTCAATTCAGGCAATAGTAAACATTATTGTCACATTATCAAGTAGGCAAAAAAATGATGAAGGCAAAAACAAAATTGAAATATTCATGAAAAATTTTCAGTTTTGATAAAAGATTTAGCCCTACAGGAATTACAGAATAATACACAGAAAATTGCATGTAGTCTATAGGAAATATATTTAATATATAAATATCCTGTCATGGTGCATATTCATTATACAAGGAAATCCACAACTAATGAATCCTTGCCTGTTAATTCAGACATTATGCTGATATCATTTTTCTCACAGATTTAATGTGGTGGGTTACATAATACTATTCACAATGTTTTCCTTCTTAATATGCCTTTTACGCCACATTAGCCATGTTTTTTTTATTTTAAATGCATTCTGTTTTGTGTAATCACTACTAAAACTTATTAAAACCGTGCGCCTGTTTCATTGTAAAAGTCAATTACCTGATCCAAGGCTGATTACAAATATAATGTGTAGCATTTTTGTGTGCTTATTTTGTGGTTGTTTTAGTTTTCTTACAGATCAGCTCTATTGTGCTCAGGCACATTTCTGTACAGCTGTTCTGTCATAATTTTTTTAATAGTGTGAGCAGGATGCATTTATTCACTTAGAATAAGATTTTGTGTGGCCAAGGTCCATTTAGCATTAAACACTGCATCCAAAATTTACTACACATGGTTTCTTTATTATGTAGTCGATAAATTATATGGTCCAAAATACACTACTTATGCTTTCTACCTTATGCAATGGACAAATAATATGCTTAAGCGATATCACATGAGCGAGATAGTGGTTATTCTGAATACTAGTACTTCTATCACCACTACTACCGTTGCCCATGGCCAAATTACCACTGTGCCAACATTCACTGCCAATACAAGAAATGAATCAGAGTAAGCAACATTTCCCACACAATATGGTCAAATGTTTAGCTTCTTTATGTCAAAAATCCCTAACATGAAGCTAATCTCGCTTTATATCAGATTATAGTACATGCCTTTTAAAGGTGCTTCTAGTAAATTTGGTGTTCCCTCCTCCTTTTCATGAAGATGGACTTCATCTGACAAACTTACATTTTAAGTGAGATGATATATTCCTGAACAGTGTCATTTTACTGTACTAACTGTTTAAAGCTAGGTTGTGAAATTGTACGTGACAAACACAGACAGGCTGAGTGATTCACACAGTGAAACTGTGCATTTATAGGAAACATAAGGACATAAGTCTTGGAATGCTGCTTGACCAATCAAATTAGTAGACATAATGATTGTATAAACTTGAATATACTACGCATGTTTTCTGCATTATTTAATAGAGGATTTCATTTATTCATCTTCATCTTCATCTCCAGTCTGAGATCTAGGGTCAGTACTGGGAACACCAGCATGTGCGCACACACACGCACGCTCACACACACACACACACACACACACACACACACACACACACACACACACACACACACACACACACACACACACACACTGATCCACCAATTCATTTTCACATAACTTATTATCATACCCATTCTAATAATTTATTATCCAACAACTGCTTTTGGCAAATGAAAGAGGAAACAGGAAACTGCAAAACCTATAGGAAACCCACACAACACGCACATATTGAATGCAGTAAGATTTTATAAAAATATCTATAACCCAACCTTAATCTATGCATCCTGGCATGTGCCATAGGTTGTGTGAATTTACAAATTTGCCAATATGAGTCAATGTAGCATTGTGAGTTTCTACTTAAAATGTATCTTAATTCATCAACATCTTTTGAAAATGTCTTTATTATACATTCTAGTGTTGAGAAAAAGCATGAAAAAAGTATTTGTCTTTTTCATCATCCATGACATGACACAAGGCACAGATGAGATTATAACCTCTTTAACATTTAACATTTGCCCATAGTAGAACTTATTCTATGAGAATGTCAACTGAAATAGGCAGAATTTGCAGGCCTTTAAAGTAGCGCTTGAGCCACTGACTCGATAATGAACGATTACTGAATAAAAGAGACTCTTTAAGTATATAAGGGAAGTGTTACGGATCTCAGGATAGAGGGTGAGGTTCGAATGACACATGGTCCCATTTTTACATCATTGATATTGACATGAGGGTATATAGCAACACAGAGCCACCTTTGCAGGATACTTCATTAGAGGTAACTGACTTTATATCTATTCATTAGAATAATGAATAATCAAACAAACATGAATCAACTTGCTATCATGGATAAATTAATTTTCACTACACATCACCTCTCCGTTGGCAGACTTTAGCGAATAAAAACATTTGACTAATAAACAATTCCTAAACAAGCGTCTCAGATCAATGCGTCTCGCTGATGGTTGCCAGGATTTCACTCAGGCCATGGGTTGTAGCCATCATTGTTAATGTCATTAGCATTTTGATAGAGCAAGATTCATGTTGTCACTGTAGGGGAGAGGGCAAGCTTGGATTAACTGTCACTCTCCCAGAGTGACAGGCATGATAAGCAGAATCAGTTCCTGCTCCCACATATAGAACTGGCTCATCAGAAATAAATCAGTGTCTATCATGAGGTGCCAGGGGTGGGAAGCCTACATACTCAGTGTAGCAAAGAGCAGAGCCCCAGGCCTCCCCACTACATCAAAACAGTCCCTGAACACTAGTGTGTGGAGTAACCATGGGGAGGAGTGATAATGAAGAAAAGATAGATAGGTCTGACATTATCCTAATAATATTATTATCGCTTAGTGCCAAACTGCTGCTATTATATATGCTGGAATTATCACTATGTAGAGACTCATTTTCTTGTCACACACCGTACATATTTGTTTTCCAGGAAGCGAAATGTCGAGCAACATTGCACTGACCGGGCACAGTGGAAAAAAAATACTTTGTGAAAATGTCAGGTGCAAAGAAAGGCAGCTCTGAGGGACTTGTTGTGATGATTAGAACAAGAACTGTAGTCATGATTAGACAACACAGACTGGTTGAAATGGTATGACTTAAAGTACTTCTATCTTAAAGTAATTCTGAGTTAAAGTACTGTTTTGATTACTCACTTGAGTATGAACATTGACGAAAAAAAATACCTGAAGTTGTTAGCTGGAAAGTTTACATTATATAGTACTTTTAGGTTAAGGGGAGGTTGTGGCCTAGTGGTTAGAGAGTTTGAGAGGTTGTGAGTTCGAGTCTCGGGCTGGCAATACCACGACTGAGGTGCACTTGAGCAAGGCAGTTTGAGAGGTTGTGGGTTCGAGTCTCGGGCCGGCAATACCACGACTGAGGTGCATCGAACCCCCCAACCGCTCCCTGGGCGCTACAGTATAAATGGCTGCCCACTGCTCTGGGTGTGTGTTCATAGTATGTGTGTTCACTGCTGTGTGTGTGCACTTTGGATGGGTTAAATGCAGAGAACAAATTCTGAGTGGGTCACCATACTTAGCCGTATGTCACGTCACTTCACTTCACTTAAACACTATCTGGCTTATATCCCCCCCCAGCAAGCTTAAGGGCAAGTGTTTGTGTTTAACAGCAACTATCTTGATGCTACTTCTGTTGCACATTTTGAGACTATGGTGTGTGTTCATCTACTAGAAAAAAATAAGCTTTCCAACTAACTTATTGCTTAAGCTGCAACTTATACCATTTCTTGGCTAGATTTATTCTTTAACATAGCAAACAAACACTAAGCAGTATGAAGACAGTTCACTTTAGTGTATAACATGCAGATTAGCATGTTTTCAGATTGAATACTGTTATGTTCTTGCTGACCCTTTTAAAAGGTACTAGGCCATCTTAAATCATATTTAGTTCACAAGTAAAGAGTCACTTAAATTTCATTTGCTCTGTAATGGGAATCAAAAGAAATGGCATGTAAAAGTATTTAAATACACCCAAAAGAACCATTACAGAGAAAAACCACTCAAGCACTGTAACAAGAGCAGTGTTACTTTACAATGTTAATAGGATCTACTTCTGTTTCAAGAAAGGTTTTTGTTTTGCATTGTGGATTAGACAAAACACAAGAGGCAGTTTTAGGGTCTCTATAATTTCAACTCAGGTGCTCTCCTATATCGAGATTCAAATACTTCCATATTAAAAAAAAAAAAACGGTTATGATTACACACACTGTTGGGGTGAAAAATAATATTTGTGTAATCAGCTGCAGAGTTTTTTCCCCGAAAGATTATCTGTTTAATAAAGGATATACTAAAGCCGTAAAATACACCCATGATGTTCACTAAAGCTTACACATTTATATGCAGCAGTAAAAAGACGGTTATTTTTAAGAGGCTTATTACGTGCCAAAAACTTTCCATGTATTTTTTATTATACAGTACTGTTAACATAAGGCAGAATGAATGGCTGATTTGTTGTGTCTGATACTGTGAAATTTTCCCCTCACAACTTTCACATGAAAATTTTTACCTCTACCTATGCTTCCCAATCACTTGAGGTTTCATGTGTATAACACTGTTTATTTAAGAATAATTGGACTTAGATCCAATTATTTTCTGAAATTGTAAACTGTACACAGGGTTGCTGGGTCTCAAACCTTTTCCAGAGGACTAAAGGCACAAGTCAGGGGATAATTGAAGGGCACAATTGAATGCACAATCATACACTACAGATAATTCAGATGACATTTATCCTACAATGCATGTCTGTGGACTGGAGAAGAAAACCAGAGTACACAAAGAAAACCCCAAAGCACAACTCAGCATACACAGGGCAGAGTGATGGGAACTGAACCCCTAACTCTGGAGGTACGAGGCAGACATGCTAAACATTGAGTCACCATGCCCCAATGACACAATGATGCATGAAAACCGTGGTATGCCATCTGTTTCTAAAATACTGTAACCAGTCTGGCACCAACAATCAATCCACCATGAAAGTCACAGATTTTCTTTATGACCCTTCCACTGTTTAATCAAACAGCTTGACCTTTTGATGCCTTTACTCCAGAGAATTGCAGCCACAGGATTTGTTTTATTTATGAGCAGGCTATTTGTGAAAGAATGAGCACTGAATCTAATGAAATAGCTAATGCTAAGAGTCCAAATGCATGTTTATGTTTAAATGTTAATGTATTGATTGCATTTTTTAATATTTTGGTCATTTATCTGCAGTAAGCACTTTATCTTGGTCAAGATAATGGTGAATTTGGAACTTATCCCAAAAACACGGGGTGGGAGGTGAGAATAGTCTCGATATCATGCTAATCCATTGCAGGGCATCATGTGAACACACATTCACATACTGTACTCATTCAGACCTAGTGACAATTCAGAGTCACCAGTGTGGGAAGGCACCAGAGCAACCCAGAGAAAATCTGTCACAAGATTCATCCTCTCAGTGTGTGGCACATTTCTGAGCATGACAAGCATTGCTTTCATACCATTTTATTTTGGGTTCATGTCATTTTTTGTTTATGTTCTAGAGCTCTCTCTGTCCTGTCTTGTGACTGAGTGATTGCCCTTTTGGACTGTAGTGTGTCTGCCCCTGGTTACATCTACCCTGTTTTTTTTTATCTTATCATGCTATGCGTCTTAATACATGTCTGTGTTTCCTGTTTTTTTTGTTTTTAATATATTAATTATGGGTTATCCTCATCTTACATTATCAGCCTGATTGTTAATCATAGCCATAGACATTGTTTATATTTACTGTATTTACCCAGGAATACTTGGATGGATCCAATAAAAATTCAGGATCAATCCAAGGACCCTGGAGCTGTGCGATGGCTATGCTACCAACTGCAAAGCCCTCGTTTGTTCAAATATTGATACAATTTTGGATTTAAATTGTAGAATATGAATTTTACACCAAAATGTGCAATAGATACAATATAAAACAACATTATAGAACTCAAAATCAATATTGCAGAGATGCTGGATTTTGTCAACGCTGCCATTAATCTTCTAACACTGAGCAACCGTGAAAATGAATAACATGTCAAGAGATTCTGAGTCAGCTTTTCTCCTCTGCCAACCTCATAAAGATGGGATTATGGTTAATTATTGTGGCGGTTCCCCAAAGTTGATTTCATACTATGATAGAACAGACTATTCTGAGTATGAGAAAGTTTGAGTGAAAAAAAGTAACGCGAGATGCTGTTAGGGTGATTTTTGTCTGGATGAGATCATCATGATGCAACTTGGAGACAGGTTTGGGTAATGAAGAAAAATGAAGTGGTGGAGCAGGAAAGATAATGAGGAAGAACTGTCATAAAATAAACATACTCTTCACCTCAAATCGATAATGTAGATACAGAGAACTGTTGCAAAATAACGTTATGATTTCCAAGGAGCTTTTGTACACAATTATTGTCATAGGATCACTGCATGAGCAAACAAGAGTACGTTTGACATGGGAATAGTTAGAATGCAGCTGGGTGAGTTGGGTTAAGAGGATTTCCTGCAACCAAATAAAATTCTGGCACAATTCATGGTACAATCTTTTAAATGTTATCCAGTAAAATTGAGAAAAAAAAACTTGGGGTCTTATACCTCCTTGAATAGAATGTGCTATAGAGGATTTCTAATTTTAGAGTTATTTATTTTATTTTCAGGCTTTATATTGTTTGCCACAAGTGGAGTTTTATACAGGCTGTAGTCTCCATCTCTCATTAATGAGAGCAAGATATTGCCTAATTATACTCGCTCGGAAGTATAAATAGTCCCTTTTGATTGATTGCAATAAATTATCAGCCACTTAGTTCATACAAAAACAGTGGACTAAATTACATGCACTTGAAATATACACCCTACACCCAGTGCCTCACTTTTGATCAATTATTAAGGGTACTCCAGTGAGCATTTCTGCATGTGAGTACAATAAGAACAACGGGCACTAGGCTGTTTCACTTCAGTCTGGGAGTTGAAACAATACATCCTTGAATATACTTGGGGCTAATTATAGACATTTAATAAAAAGCAGGTTTAAAATGCTCATAAAACACACAGAAACTTCGTAGATATCTTATTATTTCTGGTAACACTTATACAGTGGTGTGAAAAAGTGTTTGCCCCTTCCTGATTTTTTATTTTTTTAAAAATAAAAATGTTTCAGCTCATCAAACAAATTTAAATATTAGTCAAAGATAACACAAGTAAACACAACATGCAGTTTTTAAATGAAGGTTTTTATTATTAAAAGAAAACAAAGTCCAAACCTACATGGCCCTGTGTGAAACAGTGCTTGCCCCCTAAACCTAATAACTGGTTGGGCCACCCTTAGCAGCAAGAACTGCAATCAAGCGTTTGAGAAGTCTTGCAATGAGTCACTCATCTTTGCAGAATTGTTGTAATTCAGCCACATTGGAGCATGAACTCCCATGAACATTGGAGCATTTAAAGTCTTGCCACAGCATCTTAATAGGATTCAGGTCAGGACTATGACTAGTCCACTCCAAAGTCTTTATTTTGTTTTTCTTCAGCCATTTAGAGGTGGACTTGCTGGTGTCTTTTGGATCATTGTCCTGCTGCAGAACCCAAGTTTGCTTCAGCTTGAGGTCATGAACAGATGGCCGCACATTGTCCTTCAGGATATTTGGTAGATTTGGTAAATTCATGGTTCCATTTATCACAGCAAGTCTTCCAGGTCCTGAAGCAGCAAAACAGCCCCAGACCATCACACTACCACCACCATATTTTACTGTTGGTATGATGTTCTTTTTCAGAAATACAGTGTTACTTTTAAACCATATGTAATGGGACACACACCTTCCAAAACTGTTCAACTTTTGTCTCATCAGTCCACAGAGTATTTTACCAAAAGTCTTGGGGAAATCATCAAGATGTTTTCTGGCAAAACTGAGACGAGCCTTTATGTTCTTTTTGCTCAGCAGCTGATTTTGTCTCGGAACTCTTAACTGACCTTAACTGAGGCAAGTGAGGCCTGTAGTTCTTTTGTTGTTGTGAGGTCTTTGTGACATCTTGGATGAGTCGTAGCTGCGCACTTGGGGTCATATTGGTCGGCCTTCGACTCCTGGGAATGTTTACCAATGTTCCATGTTTTCGCCATTTGTGGATAATGGCTCTCACTGTGGTTTGCTGGAGTCCCAAAGCTTTAGAAATGGCTTTATAACCTTTTCTTAATTGTAATCTCAATTACTTTCTTTCTTTTTATTTAAAAACTGCATGTTGTGTTTACTTGTGTTATCTTTGACTAATATTTAAATTTGTTTGATGATCTGAAACACTAAAGTGTGACAAACATGCCAAAAAAAAAAAAAAACAGGAAGGGGGCCAACACTTTTTCACACCACTGTATTTATAGACTAGAAAATCATCATTTATTATGTATGAAAAATATAATAAAAATTCTATCTTTATCAAGGTCTGATGCCCATTGTAGGTTCGTTTCAAATAAAGTGTTATTCTTTTTGATTTTCATGTTATTTCATGTGTACTTACACTGGGCTTATATAACACATTCATATGCTGCATTTATTCATGTTTTGTAAATTTATGTAAGGTTTATGTTAAAGGTTTCAATGTGACTATTATATCTGCGATTTTAAACATTATATAATTGTAATATATATAATGACGTGATGTCATTTGTTACTTATATTCCATATAATGATAATGTCCATCATTATCATATGCATACTTCATAAATATGTTCCAATACCAGTATCTGATATCATGTGATACTATGTGATCTAAGGGTAAGTGAGGCAAATGACCACATGACAGAAAATAACAGTGATGTGGATATATTTAATGATAAATTATCAAAGAAAACTCTGTGAAAGCATCAAGAGGTGGTAGTACAGACTCTTCTTACAATGCTTGATTAAACTTAAAACTTAGGACAATGAGTCATTGCAAGCTAAACTGAGATAAACTGTCTATAGGCAAACCTAGGTTAGTAATATTAACAGCTCTTACCCTATATTTATACCCAATCGCTAGAGATATTCTGACACCTGATTTTGAAGAAAGTAACTTTACTTTTCTGCAGTGAAAAAACCCTCTCTTGTGTGGGGGAAATGTGTGTGCTTTCACTATTGAAACTCACTCTCTCACTCATTTTCTACCGCTTATCCGAACTACCTCGGGTCATGGGGAGCCTGTGCCTACAGTATCTCAGGCGTCATCGGGCATCAAGGCAGGATACACCCTGGACGGAGTGCCAACCCATCGCAGGGCACACACACACTCATTCACTCACGCAATCACACACTACGGACAATTTTCCAGAGATGCCAATCAACCTACCATGCATGTCTTTGGACTGGGGGAGGAAACCGGAGTACCCGGAGGAAACCCCCGAGGCACGGGGAGAACATGCAAACTCCACACACACAAGGCGGAGGCGGGAATCGAACGCCGACCCTGGAGGTGTGAGGTGAACGTGCTAACCACTAAGCCACCGTGCCCCCCACTATTGAAACTGAGGAAGCATAAACAGAACTAAATAAAATGTCCCATAGCATCCCTAACTGAGAAATATTAAAGTAATTTAAAATAAAACAGTGGTTTTAGATAGGAGAAACATTGGGTGTGGTTAGGAGAAGGTGTGGATGAGAATGGGTGTGGTTAGGAGAAGGTGTGGCTGAGAGTGGGTGTGGTAAAGAGAATGTGTGGCTGAGAGTGGTTGTGGTTAGGAGAAGGTATGGTTAAGAGGGTCTGTGGTTAAGACAAGGTGTGGCTGAGAGAAGATGTGGCTGAGAGAGATGCGGCTGCTAGAAGGTGTAGCTGAGATGGGCTGTGGCTGACGGAGGGTGTGGATGAGAGGGGGTGTGGCTGAGAGGGGTGTGGCTGATAGAAGGTGTAGCTGAGAGGGGATGTGGCTGAGAGGGGGTGTGGCCAATAGAACATGTAGCTGAGAGGGGGTGTGGCTGATAGAAGGTGTGGCTGATAGAAGGTGTGTGATAGTGAGCTCTGGTATACCCTGTACTGTATAATACCCAAATAACTTTATTACAATGCGCCATGTTTAAAATTTCTAACAAAAATCATCCAAAGTAGTCTAAAAGTCTAAAGTACAAATGACGTCTTTTTAAAAAGTAAAATTTACAGGATGGATGCACTATTTTTTGATGATACAGCAGGTTTTGATGTCTCACTTAAAGGATGTGCTTCAAATACGACAGCCTTATGCACTTCTTTTCACAGACCATTTCTCCACTGAGTTAAAGCAGAATGAGAAATAGGAGCATAAGGCAAAGGCCTGGACAGATGAGCAGTACACTGAAAAAAGGACCAGAACACCCACATACCTCAGCCAGAGGCCTCAGACACTGCAATGCATCATGGGAGCAGGCCAGGAGAGTAGAAAGCAAGATGAGGTGATGCATTTGAGACCCTGACATGATCTCAGGGCATTTCCATTAAAAAGCACATGACTCACTATATCAGTGGCTGAACATCACATCACCCTATCCTGCTTCCTCTCTCTCTCTCTCTCTCTCTCTCTCTCTCTCTCTCTCTCACTCTCTCTCTCTCTCTCTCTCTCTCTCTCCTCTATTTCTCACTACTTCTAAGTGCAAAGGTGGCACATGCTGAAAAATTCATCACCAGTGGGAAGTAATGGTGGGGTAGTTTAACTGCTTTTTGCAATGCCTCACTTTGCTAAATGGTTCTCTCTGGTTGTGCTTGCTGAGTACATTGTAAAGGCTAAAAGTGTGGCACACACACACACACACACACACACACAAACACACACACACACACACACACACACCACATACTCACACACACACACACACACACACATGACAAAGCCCCTGTATTACAATTACAATTAGTTTAAAAAGCAAAGGTCATAGAGGACAACAGCTTGTGTGTGAGATCCAGTCCATCACCAACGTGTGTGAATCACAGCTGTCACCGTGTCACTGAGCTGCATCTCAGCCTAAAATGATGGATGTGCTGCCAGCGCTCACTTTGCCTATCTATGTGAAAATCTCTGAACAGAACAACCACAGAAAGTGTGTGTGTGTGTGTGTTTGTGTGTGTGTGTGTGTGTGTGTGTGTTTGTGTGTGGACACTCATTCTGTGTTTACCTAATCTTGTATACATATTATATCATATGTTTACTTACACAAAAGACCTAAGCAGAGAGAGATAGATAGAAAGAATAAGAAAGAATAAAATAAATATAAGAATGTTCATAAAGACTGTGCTGCTCACACTCCTGCATTAATGGTTCCTTCTGCAGAGCTAACCATGGATGTAATTTAAAGATGACACACTCTCATTCAAATCACAACATCCCTGAATCTAAACTAGCACTGTGCCACACCTCTGTGGGAGCGAGTCTCACAACTTACTAGCTCACTTTCAGTTAGCTTTATACTACTTAGTGGTATGGTGAATCTCAGGAACACTGGATGTGAGGGGGGGAATACACCCTGAATGGGATGTCAGCCAAATACAGGACACTATATATACATGCATACACACACACACACACACACACACACACACACACACACACACACACACACACACACACAAATCCACACTTAGGGGTAATTTATCTATAGCCAATCCACCTAGAGGCATGTTTTTGTGATGTAGAAGAATTCTGCTGAATCTTTTATTATTAAAAGCACATTCTCCTGTGAATAAGACAAAACTTAACCTAGTTTAGCTTTAGAACACTTAAATGGACACCGTGTAAGTAGAGATTAAAAAATCTGCCAAGAGTCTAAGTGTTTTATGCTCGTAATGACAACCCAGAATAGCACAAGTTATCCTTTTTACATTTTTTGTGTTCTTAGAGATGAATACATAATTTAACTCTATTAGCAAAAGAATGTGCTACACAGCATACAGTATAAATATTCTGTAAATAATACTCTCAATATAGACCACTATAGAAATCTGCAGCATTAATCAGCTCTGTTTAATTGCCCTAACCTTTACATTTATGGGTAAACCTTTATCTATATTTGTATACATCTGTCAAAACATTTCAAGAAATGAACAAAATATATTTTAGACTTTGTTTGTCATGTATTTATAGATATTTATTCAGTCACAGAAACAGATAAACCAGTCCAAATTACACAATTACAAATTGTTATCCATTCTTTGTCAGTCTTGCTATTTTACTATATACTACTGTCAATAGCAAATGATACTGTCACTATTTCACTATAACATCAACCTAATGATGTAATAACATATATATATGTTGTGACGGCGGAGCATGAACCACCGCCGGACGCAGCCAAAATACCGCTCCTCACCCCCGAAAGGCCACAAAACCCAGAAGGAAAAGGCGGTGGTTCAGAACCATGGACAGCGCCGCTGACAACACGCTAAAAAGGATTCAGCACCAAAGTCAGCACCGCTGGATCAGCGTGCAAGGCGGGGCGGCAGAGTTTCCCGCCGAAAAGCGGAGAGCCAATCAAGAGCGCCGCTGTGGCACTCACCCTCTGACTGTGCAACACAAGGGAGAGCCAGGTTCAGCAGCTAGAGGGAGGTAAGGGGGCGTGCCTAAAGGAACTAACGGATAGTATCTCTCTGATATCTTTTACAGAAACTTCCAGCTGACCCAAAACCCCAGATTGCCTGCTTTACCTTGCTATTGCCGTCCGCTCTCGTGCTGCCTAGGCTGGGACCCTGGATCCCTGCACAAGAGACCCTATCACCTTGGAAAAGGAGGGACAAGTTTGTTTCCACTTTACCACTGATGTTTCGGCTGCACTGAAATTGCACTCATGGTTTGCTTGACTCCAGTCTCTGTGCATTTTCTTCCGTGTCGCACCGTGCCGAATGCGCTACAAAATATGCGCTATAAAATATGGTATTTATAAAACTCCTGTAAATTTAAACCTGCTACTGACTGTGTTTAAATTTATGCATAAGGAGACTATATTAGAGCTACATCAAATCATATAATTTGCATGATTTTTTTTACTGATTTTTGATTTATTTATTTTTTTTTTACAACAAAAGAAATGCCACTATGTGTGTGCCATGAACAAATGCCTTAGCTGACAGAAGAGGTCAAAATCACATATACATGTGAATACAAGGAAATTCATTGTAACTAAAACTTTTGAGAATCTGGCAGAAACTTCTTGCTCAGTTTGATTTACAAAAACATTTTCACACAACTAAAAGTGATACAAAATTGATAAATGAGCCACATTATGCATTGACAATTTTATACATAAATTTAGTGCTTTTCACAGACTTCCTGCTCTCTGCAAACACAATCAGGTTTGGAAGTCACATGGTATGCTTTATGTTAATGAGGGTATAAACACTGAAAGTTTCATGAGTCTGTACCCGAAAAAATATTGCTAAAGAAACAGTTATGTACACCAGACTTAAGTGCACAGACAAAAACTTTCCAAGTTTTTTCCAAGACTCATGTACATGAGTCGTTACTATAGAAACAGTCCAGTATTACAGTGAATGCATTAATTTAACCCCATGAATTGAAATACAACTGACACAAATATCAGAATTGCATTTACCAAAAATAAAAAACAAACACCTGACCAACCAGAGTTGAAGATTAAGTGATGCTGATGTATAGTTCATATTATTCAGTAACTATTATAAATTTGTTACTACTACTTTGAAACAAATGAAAAATAAATTGTTCTTTTTTTTTCAAAATATAAAAAATTTCCATCTGCTTCAGCCGCATTCATGGCATAATATCTTAAAATCTGAATCATTCAATTCCAAGTTTTAAAATTGATGAGAATGAGGAGTGTTAATCAGAACCTCATCACTAATCAAACAGATTCTAGCATTTCTGTGTTGGATGTTTATGTAGAGGAATACCAAATATTTAGTGGTGTGAATTAGAAAATGGATGAAGACAAAAAAGGTCAAACATGACGTATTTATTTAAGCTTTAATATTAGATGATTTATCTAGGACTAATAACTAAATTGAACTACTGCCTCATGCTCCTCTCTATATTTATCATCACTCTGAATGATGACAAAGCCAAGAACAAATAAAATGTCCTACCAGTGAGTGGGTGAACTCAGGTGCATGGTCATTTCTGTCTGTGATGGTGATGGTAGCAGTTGCAGTTCCCGTCAATCCAACCTCACTTCCTGCCATGTCTTTAGCCACAATCTCCAGCTCGTACTGTGTGGTGGGCAGCGTCTGCGGAAAGAGACACAACACAATTGTTGTTTAGTTGCCATGCACATTTAACTTAATGTTTACAAGAAACCCAATCATAGTAAGAGTTAACTGATCTTCAACTAGTGATTTGATTTGACTTTAATTAATTGTTCATTCAATGCTAATTTACAATTTCTTAAACTTTGCCAATAAGTAATAAAAACAATTACATCAGTTCTGAGAAAGTATTCAAACTTTACTTAATCTGGTGAAACAAGGGAAATTAAACATTAAGCAACAAACCCTTTTATTAACCCCTTTATTGAAATTGAGAATGGAGAAGGGATTTGGAGCATATGCTAGAGACTATATTGTGGGGTGTTCACCACAAAGGTTCAACAGTGAATAACCAATGAAGAGAAGAGCCACAAAATAGTGATCTCATACTATTAATGTGTAAAAGCATGTTGGAGGATGTAATAAGTAAAATCACATAAGTAATAAGTAATATCCTGATGCATCCTGATGTTATACTGTGATATTACAATTATATTAAAAATATAATATAATATAATATAATTTCATCCCTGTGTTCCCAATGTCCAGCTCACAACCAAGTGTATTATGTATCACAGATATCCTGTGGATTTGGATATTGTTAATAAAAAAATCTTAAACACACTTTTAAAAAATTCTATGTGATTTTATTAGAGGTAGAAAGAAAAAAAACAGTTTTCTTACTAACTTGATGAAGACAAATTGGTAACGTTTCTTTACAAATGTTATGTGTCTGGCAGAAAGGTTTCTTGAATATAGAAAACAAATCTCATTCCCAGAAGAAAACCCATATACTCAAAATAATTACTGGGTTGTTAGCATCTATAATAGTATGCCTCGCACAAAATTGCAAAGCAACAGCATATTACACATGGTGGAAGTGTTAATGCAAACATTTATTTTCCCTACTGAAATTCCACTCAGTGCCATTTCAAGTACCATAGTAATAAAATCCATCCATCTGTTTCAAATAATCCCCAGGCAGCACGTGACTCACACAGTTGACTGTTTCAACCATGCTCTGTTTTGTCTTCAGTGATCATACAGTGTGTATAATTTTTCAAAAGCAACTCGGTGCACTGAGTAGGATTAAACGTCCTTTTTTATCTTCTGGATGTGTAGTATCGCACATAAGAAGCCCAAACGATCTGAACCATTTGTAGGATTACTTCTTGACTCGGCCTAATTATGCAGTTTCACAGAAAAGAATGATTGCATATTAGTAATAAAAATAATTATACCCTATGCAAACATTGCCTAACTTTCAATTTTTACCAAAATTAAAGTGGCATCTGCAATTTATTCCTTCTACAATTTATTTCTTCTCGTTCTTTTAAACTTCTGAAAAAAAAAAAACTCTTGAAATCTTGATGCATGATATGTTCAATGCAGGACTCATAGCAATTAATTGGCTTTGCTCCTGATAATTGCGAGTCTGGAGCATGTGTAGGTTCATTGGGATCTAGAAGAACAAGTATCTCTGCCTGAAGATATTGCAGTGAATACCTCTGTAGCAATCTCAGCAGTACACCACTTTGAGAACACAGTGAACCCAGGGTAACTGCGGATGTGAGCTATTTATTTGTGCTCCTTGCTCTTGGCCTGGTAGTCAGCCTGTAAATTTCTTTCAAACAAATAATATTGCAGCTGTCCAGTTCTCTTGTTGTGCTCCTTGTTGATACAAAAGAAGAAGAAGCAGCAGCAGCCTTTACTATTGTCATATATACTGTAAATTACAGCACAGTGAAATTCTCTGTTTGCCTAGGTTAACGGCCTTGCTCGAGAGCCCAACAGAGGCAGCCTGGCAGTGCTGGGGCTTGAACTCCAAACTTATGGTGAACAACCCTGCAGCATAAGTGCTTGAGCTACCACATGCTGAATTATGCTTTAAAATCATGCTGAATAGAAAGGTATCTCAAAACAAGAACAAGAATCTGAGGCAAGAAAACAAATCATCTAAATTTTTCTAGTCTTCAGCTGTCCAGTTTGTGTGAGTTTGTGCCCATGATTGCCTCAGATTCTTGTTCTTGGCTAACAGGAGTGGAACCTAATGTGGTCTTCTGATGTAGCTCATACACGTTAATGTCTGTTGTGTTGTGCATTCTGAGATGCTTTTCTGCTCACCACTGTTGTACAAAGTAAATATTTGAATTACTATAGACTTCCTGGCAGCTCTCTTATCAACAATGTGCTTCCACCTACAGACCCTTCAAACACATTGTGTTTTTATTAAGCAACCAGGCCATCTGGCACCAACAACCACGCTATGGTTAAAGTCAAACACGCAACGATTCTGATGTTTGGTGTAAGCATTAACTGAAGCTCTTGACCTTCATCTACATGATTTTATGCCCTTAAAATGTAAGATAACTGCATACAAAGCCGTGTTCAGGTGTTCTTATTAAAGAGGACAGTGAATCTACACTTAAATAGACTGACAGGCAGCTCCTGAACTTCATGGACCATTACTCAAGTCAAGTAAAGTCAAGCTGGCTTTGTCCTCACATAAGATGGAAATATAATGTTAAAAAACTGAAAAAAATGCCTTCATGATCATAGTTCATAATCTGCTTTAGGCTAGAGGCTGAATAACATTCTTTTTTAATGAATTTATATTGTAACAATGCACCATAGGGTCCATAGTGTCAAAACATTTTCTAAGCTGAATTGGCACCATCTATTTCAATGTGACCAGGAAGTCCAGGAGTTCAACTGTCAAGTGCAGTCCCAGCATCCATGACCCTTTGTGCTTCTTAACGTTTCAGTACGTGTTTAGCAACTAAGATGTAATCGAATAAAAATACACATTATTAATAGAATAGAGATGCACCAAATAGAATTGGGATGCACCAAAAAGAGTTGCAGGTCCAAGAGTCTTTTACCTTCATGTTATGGGGCAATCAGTATGAAGCTTGTGGGATAATTTAACGCCACATTTATTAACACTCACTCTCACTCACTCATTTTCTACCGCTTATCCGAACTACCTCGGGTCACGGGGAGCCTGTGCCTACAGTATCTCAGGCATCATCGGGCATCAAGGCAGGATACCCCCTGGACGGAGTGCCAACCCATCACAGGGCACACACACTCTCTCATTCACTCACACACTCACACACTACGGACAATTTTCCAGAGATGCCAATCGACCTACCATGCATGTCTTTGGACCGGGGGAGGAAACCGGAGTACCTGGAGGAAACCCCCGAGGCACGGGGAGAACATGCAAACTTCACACACACAAGGCTGAGGCGGGAATCGAACCCCCAACCCTGGAGGTGTGAGGCAAACAAGCTAACCACTAAGCCACCCTGCCTCCCACATTTATTAACATGAATATATAATGTTCATTCACTAACTCCCTGAGCAGGGTCGTACTGTTTTAAATTAATATACAAAGTTTGTTTAAATTTTGGAAAAACAAAACCAATGAAATTGATGTAAAATATCCCAAATTGTAAATCTATATTTAAGATCAATAAATATGATGTAGAATTGTCTGAGACAGAATTTATTGTGGGTTTTTTTTTCAGTAATTCTGGGACATATTAAAAAAATTGTTTAGGCCACACTCAATTTGTATATAAGTCCAGATCCAGTAACAGGTGTGATCATTTGGAGCACAAAGCATATACAAATACAGATACAGTTAATGGCATTGCAGTTTCCATCTACATTGATGCCCTGTACAAAATAAATGAAAATGATTAAAAGGTCATTTTTTTGTTTACTTATTGAATCCCCCCAGTGTAGCACAAAGTGGGAATGTAGTCTGAGACAGTCATGAAATTGCACTAATATGATTTCACTGTTTCCTCTCTTTAACATGCCATATAATAAAATAACGCTTTGTCGCAACCAGTGTTCTAATTCACAACACACTTTCTCCCATGGTTCTGCTCTAACACTGAACCAGACAGCTTCATCTGTTTTTGATAATAAAGTGTGATTATGTCGTAATCCACCTGACTGGAGATCAGTGGAAACCCACAGCAGGGTACATGGAGCTTTCTGCTGCATGTGCTCTTGCAGATGGTCACAGAGATTGGCTAGGATGGATGTCACCAACAACCAGCTCAGAAATTATTTACCAGCGATAAACAGATGGTCCTTCACAGGCATGTGAGTTAGAAAAAAAAAACATCCATCTGGATGAGAGGAAGGTGAGAGGAGATTTAATCTCACTGGTGTCAAAGCCCTCGTATGAAACTCCTGTGTGACATGACAACATCATAATGAGCAAAGTGATTCCTGAGTTCTTCCATTCTGCTTTATCAGCCAATCACATCTGTGACCTTCATAGAGAGATTGAGAGAGGTGTCTGAGGCACATCTTCACTAAATCAAAACTAATGGACAATAGCTATTATTAGATCCTATCTATTTTTCAGAGGTTATCATTAAATGTGTACATGACTCTGAAAACGACTGTCATGTTATTTGAAATGGCCGCACATGAAAAATAATTTATAGCACATCCGTTCTGAATTCTCGATTCTGATTGGTCAGAAGACACTGAGAAACCTTTTGTTACTGGTGCTGAAAATAATTCTGACTATTGTGTGACGTTTGTTAAAACATCAATATAAATAAAAGCTCCACACCATCCTTTAATATTAAGTTGTCTGTCTGTTTATGACATTTTAGATTTCTCTGTCTCTTTTTTGTGGAACAGTCACTACTTCACTACTTCACCTGCTAAAACTACTGATTTTCATCATTTTCTATAACAAAAGCTCTGACAGTAGTTTCAGCTTTGAGGTTTATATTAATCTGTTACTGTTTATATAGTAACCCAGGACGTGTATAGCAGATGTTGCATGTTAAAGGTTTGTTGTTGACTTTGTGTAATTCTTAATATGGTGATGTTTCTGTTATGAGACGTTAATGTAGCATTGTGGAAGGAGTCTCCAGTGTTAACAACAGTCAAAGGAACATTCAAAGAACATTCCAAAAAAAGCCTTCAAGAACAACCGCTATGCATCGAAGACAGATGCACTTATCCAGAGCTACTTACATTTTTAGTTCTTTTTATATAATTGAGGGTTAAGGGCCTTGATCAGGTGCTCAGTAATGACAGCTTGGTGGAACTGGGATCCAAACTCACAACCTACCGATCAGCACACCAACACCTCAACCACTAGGCTACGACATCATCCGACTACAAAAAAAGTCATTATAAAAGAAAAAATTTATAATGTCATTCTTTCATAAATTACAAAACAAAACAAACAAAAACAAAGATGGCAAACTGCTGTGAAACACTTCAGACAGAACTGTTATTGGAAAATAATGAACTTCAGGGTATTATAAACCCATATCACCTCGCACCTGAATATTTTCCTATAACAGCATGGCTACAACAGCACCATCATGTTGAGATATTACCTTAAAGTGTTTTTTTTTACTCTTACAATTCTCAGGTCCACACACTGGACTGACTAGGGACTCTAAAATAGAGGCATACATAATCACAGGTTTCCTTTTACACAATTTCTTAATAATTGTGGAATGTTTACACATTCATTTATATGTCACTTTTCGTGGATGCAGTTTCACAAAGCTGTACACAAATGGTTAATTTTTTTTTTGCTGTTTTATTTAAAAATGATTTTCCATTAGTGACAACATTTGCGTGATGAACAGCACTATTTGGAGGCAGGGCGTGCCATCATACAGGGGATATTAGTTTCATACAGGAACAACTGCAGGGGATCTTAGATTCAAGTACATTTAACCATACAAACAGAAGTACTGTGATAGATAGATAGATAGATAGATAGATAGATAGATAGATAGATAGATAGATAGATAGATAGATAGATAGATAGATAGATAGATAGATAGATAGACAACAGACAGAAACATAGACAGATAGATAGACATACATCCAGACATCCAGACAGACAGACAGACAGACAGACAGACAGACAGACAGACAGACAGACAGACAGATAGATAGATAGATAGATAGATAGATAGATAGATAGATAGACATCCAGACAGACAGACAGACAGACAGACAGACAGACAGACAGACAGATAGATAGATAGATAGATAGATAGATAGATAGATAGATAGATAGATAGATAGACAACAGACAGAAACATAGACAGATAGATAGACATACATCCAGACAGACAGACAGACAGACAGACAGACAGACAGACAGATAGATAGATAGATAGATAGATAGATAGATAGATAGACATCCAGAGAGACAGACAGACAGACAGACAGACAGATAGATAGATAGATAGATAGATAGATAGATAGATAGATAGATAGATAGATAGATAGATAGATAGATAGATAGATAGATAGACAACAGACAGAAACATAGACAGATAGTTAGACAGACATCCAGACAGACAGACAGACAGACAGACAGATAGATAGATAGATAGATAGATAGATAGATAGATAGATAGATAGATAGATAGATAGATAGATAGATAGATAGATAGACAACAGACAGAAACATAGACAGATAGATAGATAGACATACATCCAGACAGACAGACAGACAGACAGACAGACAGACAGACAGATAGATAGATAGATAGATAGATAGATAGATAGATAGATAGATAGATAGATAGATAGACATCCAGACAGACAGACAGACAGACAGACAGACAGACAGACAGACAGATAGATAGATAGATAGATAGATAGATAGATAGATAGATAGATAGATAGATAGATAGATAGATAGATAGATAGATAGATAGACATCCAGAGAGACAGACAGACAGACAGATAGATAGATAGATAGATAGATAGATAGATAGATAGATAGATAGATAGATAGATAGATAGATAGACATTCAGAGAGACAAACAGACAGACAGACAGATAGATAGATAGATAGATAGATAGATAGATAGATAGATAGATAGATAGATTTACTTTACATTTCTGATAGATTTCTTTACTTGAACTGATTAAACAATTTAAACTTTCCGAATGCTATCGAATAAATTTAGAAATAAATTTCAAGATTTAAATGTGTTTGCTAGAGTAGAGGAAAAGCTTCTTCTCAGAGAAGTTTAAAGGTAAATGAATGACCTTGCACATGTGTTTACGCAATATTCATGCAGGCTACAGATCGCTTAAATAAAACAATACTCAAATTCTTCACAAATAGCTCCAGACATGACTGCCATTTAAAGAAAAGCTTAATAATCCAAAAAAAAAACTCTTACTAAAATTATTTCTGTGTCTTAACGGAAATGTGCAATGCAATAATTAACTCTGCAGTTAACACTTTTATTCTCTGTGGCCACATCTCCCAAACCCTGTGCTTATTCACTCATCCTTCTTTCATCCCTCAAGCACATAATGATCCACACAAAAGCCATTAGAGAAGTCTTTGGGAATTAGATGAATTGAAAAAAAAAGTACATTGTACTGTCTGATAAAAAAAAAGACCACTTTCTAAACTCTGTCCATATCTGCCCTCGGGTCCACCTTTTTATTCCTGTTGGTTTGCAGTAATTGTTTTCTTTGCATTTCCATTCACTCCTTTCATTTTGACTGAAACTTTTGCTTTTATCTAAAGTTCTATAAATGATGATGTCTCTCTACCTTGTGTGTTTTTTTTATACTTGCTGAAAATTATTGTAATTTTCTGTCCTCCTATTTCCTTTTCCTCACTCCTCAATCGCTGAGCAAGGGCATTATTCTTATTTGACACGTTGTGCTTCATTACTTTTTTTTTTTATCACTTCTTATCTATTATCTGAAAGGTTTTAAGGCACCAGATGTCTTAGCATTTTCACACCAGATGCACATTCTGTGAATAAATAAATATGAATAAATGTGTGATTTTTGGCACAGATAAGATCAGATAGTTATTTTCTTAGGATGCTGTGATGTATGTCAAAGGTGTGTGTGTGTGAGAGAGAGAGAGAGTGAGAGAGAGAGAGAGAGAGAGAGAGAGAGAGAGAGAGAGTCATACATACGCAAGTCTAAATTCGGAAACATTTCAGTCACAACTCGCTTCAGAAACAGAGCAATACTGTGTGTGAGTTTATAAGCAGTTCTTAATGAAAGCACATTGTTCACATTTTGCATTAAATTTAGACATCGCCCACATGTATATGGATATTTTTTAAAAGGCCAGTTTTTACCCAGAACATAAAACAATGCAAAAATAATTTGAAAACAAAAAGTGTTAAAAAAAAAAAGTGTTAGGTAAAAAGCTTCAATAATACTGTTTGGACTGTGTGTATTAAAGAGTAGAGAAGGTCAAACACAGAAAAGTACCAAGATGGGCAAAAACTCTAAACTCTAAAACAAAAAATGACAAGCACATACAGTACATGTGCACTGATGATGGAGTGGAACTCAAATTCAACTCAGGCCCAAATCCCAAATTTTGCGTGCAGTACATTTTGTACCACCAAAGCAGTGGACAAAGGAGCACTAAGGCAGCAATCCTACTCTGATGCTTTAGTGCACCTTTGTCCACTAAGGCATCAGAGAATGATAGCAAAACAACATAAAATGCAAATCACAAAATAATAACCTGGTCAGTTTTATGATGTTATGATGTTTTCTTGATGTTAAGTCCTAACATTTAGAACAGTGACGAAAATGCAACCGGCATGTGTGGCGGAACACTGTGATGTCACAAGGTTCAGATGTTTTTCCCGTCCACTATAACGTCACTGCTAAACCTGAACTTCATCTCCCAGCATACTCCGCAGCCTACAAACATGCACCACCCCACCCCCACCCCCAAACACACACATATAAACACACTACCTTAACGTAGAGCTCTTCTACAGATTTGACACACAGCAGAACTGCTTAGTGGAGCTCTGTAGTCCTGGTGGTGAACAGTGGAGCATTTGATTAATCTCCATAACAGTCATTAATTTTAGACACATAAAAACCATGTGGATTTTCAAGAGCAGTCTGCCTTGACCCACTCCTGTTTGCTCATTAAACTGTAGTTGTATTGCATTTTGAAGGGAAAAAAAAAACAGAACTTTATAAAAAACTTAAGAAGTGAAAATGTTTAGATGAGTCACTCAATCAATCCTTTATGTTCTTGCTTGGGTTTATTGCACACACAGGGGGATCTGATAGTACCGACTAACACGCTGACTGTATTTCCACCCACTGAAAAAATGAGAGAAACAACTGACATGAATGATTTATACATGGTGCTACCTTCTCTAAGTGCCTTATAGGATGTATCATGTCTTATACTTTCATTTGTCTTATTTCTTTAATCAGTGATCTCAAGTATCCAAGCTGAGTTGCTGATGGATTTCTCCATGCCTGACTAGTTGATTCATAACATACTAATGGAGCCCAAAAAAGCCACACTCAGTGTTTAAGTGAATCATGAGACTCAAACTAATTAGCATGAAAAATGAACACAGACGTATTAACAATCTAAATGACTAAAGCACTGACGCTGCACTATGCTAATACATAACAATCGATCTGGGAAAGCCATGTCATTCCAATTTGGATGAGTGGCTCATCATGAATACTGTTGTGACAAGGGTTCTCTTTGTGTAATTATGGATGCATGGCCCAGGAGGCTATTTCCACTGAGGTCTGACGATGAATGATGAGTGTATATTGGTATTCTGGCAACACAACTTAATGAACAGTGTACTGTATATATTTTATAAGGTACACATACTGTAGTGTATATTGTAGCTCACCCTGTAGAACTGACTGACTGACTGAAGGCCATATTGCTATGCAAAATTTATCAGCATATCACTGTTTCCTTTATCACCTATTCTTACAACATTAGTGATCATATACTGTACACAGACAAATTGCATGCTTTGAGCAAGTTGTTTGCAAGCTACATGCCATAGCAAAATGAGCTTTTTTTTTCGTTTTGTCACTGGCCTTGGAACCTGGAATCGATCCCAGGGATTCAAAACACAAGAAGGGGGGCAGCCTGGACTGGTGGCAACTCATCACAGGGCACAACACATACTGTACATACTCAATCACCCAGTCACATACTATGGACAATTTACCTTAATGCCAATCACCCAACTTTGCATGCCTCTGGACTAGAGGAGGAAACCAGAATACCTGGAGGCAACCCCTGAAGCACAGAGAGAACATGCAAACTCTACACACAGGGTGGAGGCAAAAATAGAACCAGGGAACATAATCTACAATTGTTATTTGTACTAAAAGAAATAAAGGATAATAAAGAATCGTATTATTAAACCTGGAATAATTCCTTGAAGAGCGTGACTACAGCAGCAGCAGCAGCAACAACAACAGCAAGCAATAAAATAATAAGTTAATAATAATAAAAGCTGAAAAAAAAAAATCAAAGCTAAACAAAAATTTTATTGCAGATAAATGGTAAAAAGCCCACAACAATTAAAAAGTAACATCATGAATAAAATAATCTGTAAATGCAGGCTGATGTAAAAATATACATATAGACATATGGCCATATTTATATAGTATAACATATATTACAAAATAAAATAAAACTAAATTAATAATAAAAACACGTTTGCGGTTTACAGCAAATTCGGATTTGTGAATTTTCTTCCTTTTTAATTTCCATATATTAAACTGCTATTTAATTGTGATTGAGATTACATGTAATACACGTAGGTTTTTGTATGTTTTGCTCATGAGAAACTGCATGTGTATAAATAATTTACAAGCGCTTTCAGACTGACATGATTTACAGCACTTTCCACCACCATCAAGACTCCAGCTGAGGAAAGAAGCTGGAGTTCTAGTATATATTTTGAAAAATGGAGTTCACCCTGCTAGTACAGTCCCAGAAACTTGTACATTCGATGCCAAATCTTGTGGCATGTGTGTGGTTTGTTTGCACTGCTCAGTTGCTGCAGCAGACGTTGAAACTTGCCATCTGTTTGTGTGTGAGGGAACATATGAGATTTGGGGAAGGGGATCGATCTTTCACTTTTTTTCACCTCTAATATTTCAAACATCTACTGAACCCCTTGGCTCTCTATTCTGGATGCACAAACATCCTGCAACTCAGAAAGACACAAGCAATAAGGAGATGATGCCAGGGACATGGCTGAGGTGCAATCATGTGAAACTGCAGACTCTGCTCGTTGCTTCAGGAGCAGTGATGAAATGATGTGGCCTAGAAACTCTAGCCCTTGGCAATGATATAAATTTTACTATAATTTGGCCAGAACAAAAACATTTACATTTACATTTACATTTACATTTACAGCATTTGGCAGATGCCCTTATCCAGAGCGACGTACATAAGTGCTTAAATCTCTAACATTGAATACATTAATGCTGGCTCACTAAGTTACATACTTAAGATACCATGAGTTTAAAACATTTGTTCAAAGTTAGAATGAAAAAGTGTCAAAGGTTGTGTTTTTTTTTTTTTTTTTAAATGCGAAAGATAAGGAAAGAAGTGCTAGTTGAAGTGTTTCCTGAATAAGTAGGTCTTCAACCGCCGCTTGAAAATATCCAGTGACTCAGCTGTCCGGACCTCTAGGGGAAGTTCATTCCACCACCTTGGTGCCAGTACAGAGAAGAGTCTTGTTTTGACTAGAGTGTAATACAAAAAAATAATCTTTAGGTTGTTGTCACTTTACAGCTCCATGGTGCGATCTTGAGCTTGGTTTCCATCTATCTAACCATCAATCCATTATTTGTTGTACTTATCCTATTTTGGGAACCTGAAACCTATCCCAGAGGACTTGGAGCATAAGGCAGGAAACACCCACTCGTAGAGCATGATCACACACTCATTTACATACTAAGGACAATTATGCCAATCCCCCTATACCAATCAACCTACAGTGCAAGACTTTGGATTGGGGAGGAAAACTGAATACCCAGAGGAAACCCCTGAAACACAAGAAGAACCTGCAAACTCCTCAAACAAAGAGCAGAGGCTGGAAAAAAGTCCCCAACCCCAGAGGTACGATTAATAACCACTAACGTAAGTGGACTAAGATAAATTGTGAATGTCGTTGGTGTGTGTGAATGCATGTAAATCACCACGGTTACTGATGTTGAGGATAAAGTTCAATTAAGATCAATAGACGAATATAATAATTAGTTATTACTACTATGAGCATATATATTGTGTATGCATACTATGACACACACATACTGTATAAAACTACAAATTGTATCTCTGCACCATCACTGTGAAACTACATTGACCATATTTACCAAGCTTCATCAGGCCAATTAGTGAGCTGATGATAAGTGCCTTACTCTCTCAAGAGCTGATAAGAGCAAGGCTAATTGGGATCAAGGTTGGGGTTTAGGGTGCATAGCATAAAAAAGAGCAGTGCTAATCTAATCAGGTGCATCATCAAGCCACAGACTAATCGCTGTCAATTACAAAGTGGTTAGAAATGAATCCAGGCTCGAAATAGCCTCCTATTACAACCCTGGACCAGTTAAGAGAGGGGAAGGAGGAGGGAAAGGAAGAAATAAAAAGGAGGAGGAGGAGGGAATAGGGCCGTTCCTCATCAGCTCCATCAGGGCCATCAAAGACCCATCTGGGAAGTGGCAGCGGTACTTACGCTGAAGAGCACAGGTGTTGCTGTTTAAGTGTTAATTAGATTAGCATGGATCAAAGACAGCCTGCCACCGCTAGAGCACGAGAAGGAGTAGAGGAATGGATAGAGGGAGAAGAGTGCTCCTCCGGGAACTGAAGGTTTGTGGGGTGGGGGTATTGATTCATTTTGCTGACAGCATCAAATGGATTCATTAGCTGATGAAAGTGTTTCACTTGGAGTTGCTCAAGTTAATTTGGGAACGTGAGAATGTAATGCTTCCATGATGTCAATAACCCAAAATGGAGTAAACTTCCCCACAATATTGACGCACATTACAAACTGTTTACCCTCGACTGGAGATGATGCCGTAGTCACCCAGGCGAAGTAGCGGACCCGAGGCTCAGAGAGTATGAATGATGTGAGCACCTCTAAACATTCATGCACACTGCTATAATTAGAATGCACCATTATCCCTCTGCTTGTAAGAGTAGCTGAATTTTCTTTTTTTAGGGAGGCTGGAAACCTACAGCAGTTATTCAGTCGACTCGGGTGAATGAGCAAAGAACTGTCAAGACCAGCATGAGAGATGTGTATCCTTCTGTCCCTGAAGTGTGAGGATTTCTCCAGCATAAAAGCAGGGAATCCCACACAGACAGCATCTGACAACATCACTGACCTAACAATCTGACAATTTACCAAACCTGGATTTCCTCCTGCTCAGGTGTTTACCTGTGTTTATTTAGGTTCTTTATTTTGGGGGACTTACTCAATGCCCTGACAAAATGGCAGAAGGGTTAAGCTTGCCTCATGGTGCGAGAAAGAAAGAAGCTTATTGGGACTCCATTAAAGTTTTCCAGCATTGCCTTTCATCTGGTATCTGTGTGTTTAGCTGTTTTCCTCATCTGACTGAGCAACCCTACTCTCTCACTGCACTTCCACTACACCAAATAAGCAAAAAGGGGGAACTATCATTCTTGCAAGTACAGAGAATATGCAAGTAAAATAGGAATAGTGAATTCTAAAAAGATGTGAAGATTAGATTGATCTAGTAAGGTCTTAGAGGATATCACCATAACCTGTTACTCACAAGACCATAAATGTGCCAATAAAGGTGAGTTAATGACCATAATGTTCACAATGCAGCTCCCACACATTAACAGATGAAATCAGGAACCATAAAGCGCACTATTTCACCAGACATCATGAAAAGTATCATGGCATAGTAACCAAACCAAACTCAACACCATGGTCATGTAGCTGTTTCTGATCATATATCACCCACAATGAAAACACTCTGAAGGCTGTGGGGCAACTAATGACGGTGGGTTTAAAATACAATGCCACAATCTGTAAGTATCTGCTAATTACTATATCCATCGTGGGTATGTACTTTTTTCACAAATGAAATAGGAACTCTATTGTTATGCTTCTAAAATTACTGGAAACATTGGGAAGATATTACAGGTGTAAAAGCTAACACTGCAAACAAGTGCTAGTGATACAGTAGTTCAGTGATGTTGGACTTTGGTCATGAGTTCAAATCACAGGGAAACCATGCTGCCACTCCTGGGCCCCTGAGCAAGGCCCTTGTCCCTCAATTGCTCGTCTGTAAGTCGCCCTGGATAAGGTAGTCTACCAAATGCCAAAAATGTAAATTTACCAGATACCAACAAATGGTCTGTAAATTTTGGCAATCAGATATACCATTCATACATCTTTTTTTTAATTAAGTGAAGTTATTTTTTCGTTTTATATTTTTCAAACAATTGTTAATGGTTCTATTTCCCAGAACAACAACAACAACAAAAACAACCCAAACTAGCATCCTAATAAAAAATATTACAACTCTCACCAGGTAGTTACGAAGGATGCTTGAATGAACTTTATAAATGCAACATACAGTGTCTCACTTTCTTATGAATGAATATTTGGCTGCTCACATGGATGAAAGCAAAAACCTCTTTGCATCATTTATTTATTTATTTTTTTGCTTTGTCCTGTGGGATTATGAGTCTGATATACACCATTATCCTCAAGAATCATTGTTGGCAAGCTTTCAAAAAATGAATACTGTGCTTCATATCTGTATTTGTATCTGTATAGAAGACATCTGTTCATTCTGAATAATAATAATTCAAGAAATGTGTTTCTCTTTAAGCACGAGACACAGCAAGTTTGTTTTAAAAGTGGTGAGCACACCCAACTAATTCAAGCGTGAAATTATTTTAATCTTGGTGAAAAGCCAGTGTGCAAGCCTGCGATTACAGCTTGTGTGCCCGTTGCAGACAGACTACATCATCATAAACACACCAGATTGAGTTTCTCCTGTCAATCATAAATCATTGATTTTCCCAGGTTTTCCCTCTATCCGAGCCAATGAAATGCCTCTAGTTTTTAACTAAGAAAAAACTTTCTGAGTTTCTAACTCAGAAACAACATATCTAAATCATCACCCATTTACATCTCTAAAAAAGATGGCAGACAAAGAAGAATCAATATACCAAACACACTGTGTGCAATATACCAGGCGGTAAGGCAAGACTATCATTTTAACAGCAATTTATGTGGCAGTTTGTTGTAAGAAACAGCTTACACTAGCAAGCTGACATTCACTCATTAGCCAAAAGTGTGAAGTTCCACAGGACACACACACACACACACACACACACACACACACACACAAATCCCACAGTTTTAAAGAAGAGTGCAGAAGTTCTAAAGACAGCCACGAACCCATTTTGCCAGTAGCATGACTGCAGATGAGTTGGTAGCAAAATGTATAGACCGAAATCTAAAATGTATACATATCACAATATTAGCATTTTATTTATAGCTAACCTTGGAAAATACATTAAGTGAAGTGAAGTGAAGTGACATACGGCTATAGTGACCCATACTCAGAATTTGGTCTCTGCGTTTAACAAATCCAAAGTACAAACACACAGCAGTGAACACACACACACCGTGAACGTACACCCCGAGCAGTGGGCAGCCTTTTTTGCTGCGCCGCCCAGGGAGCAGTTGAGGGGGTTTGGTGCCTTGCTCAAGAGCACCTCAGTTGTGGCCGGCCCGAGACTCAAACCCACAACCTTAGGGTTAGGAGTCAGACTTTTTTTTTGTCAGTTATGGAAGGGATAATAAAAATGTAATACCTACTAATATTTTGCAGTTACAATTGTGACACTACCGTGACTCATCTGGGGAATTAGAATGACATGGGGCATAAAATTACACACAAACACAAGACACACACCAAAAAGATACAGATACTGTAAGAAGTACAGTATAAGAAGTTGCATCCGTTAATATGACCCATTAATCCATTATCTCCTTCACCTAGCGAGCCATTATCCAACCCTTTCATTCAAATGCTTGCCATTAGCCAGGCGTTCTAAACCACAAAATGCAAAACTATAGACAAAGCTATGAGTCAACGATGCAGGTTAACTTTCTCTCACATACAGATGGACAAGAAAATCTTATGCTACACCCACTATTAAAATGCTGACTCATTCTCTCTCTCTCTCTCTCTCTCTCTCTCTCTCTCTCTCTTTCTTTTTCTTATTTATTTGTTTATTTATTTATTAGATAGATAGCTAGCTAGCTAGATAGATAGATAGATAGATAGATAGATAGATAGATAGATAGATAGATAGATAGATAGATAGATAGATAGATAGATAGATAGATAGATAGATAGATAGATAGACAGACAGATAGATTTAAGAACATGTAAATCCATATGCAATTCTCCTTGAAAATTTTCCTTGAAAGAGCTGGGGGGCTTTATAGAGGAACAGTGAGGTGTCAAGTGGACTGCCCTATGTAGGGGGCAAACACTGTGAATAGAAAGACTTTAGAATTTGGTCTAACTTAAAGACGATGGATTTTATACCGAGCAAAAATGTTACTTTAAGCTAAACTATTACTAAACAGTATTAAAGAGTATTAACATTGTTTACCTGAACGCACATCGGTCCTAGTAAGGATGATTTAAAACATTAAATCATTTAAAACATAAATACTTAGTAAAGCACTCATTGTCTTCTGTCATACAAGCCATTAATCACCACTGTGGAGTGTGACATGGCAAAGAAACTCAGTGCTTAACATGGAAACACAAACACAAGCAGAACATTTCTTTTTTGGGCTGTGGTAAAGTGTAGGTGGAAAAAATAATCCCAGCCAATAATATTATTAAAGCAATTCTCTTTGACCAGTGAAGTAAACTGTTCTGAGCAACATTCAAACATCCTGAATTAAAGTGTTTGACTAAATCAGAACAGCTTACTTGTTGGTGAAATAAAAAGACTAAAAGATCATTAATAGTGTGTTTGTCAAACTTAGTTGTGCTGGAGTGTGGTGGAAAAAGCGTATGCCTGTAGAAGTGAGAACATGAGAAAGGTACAAGGCCGCCACACATATTGTCTGCTTCCAGACAGTCTATGTCTACAGTTTTCGACCGCTTTTATCACCACATGGGGCTAAGCACAAGTTCAAAATTTTCACTCCAACCATAAAAACCTTTTCAAAAATAGAACAAGGAAGAAAAAAAAAATCACTGGCCTAAAACAAAAGAGAAGATATTCTAGCAGAAAGGAAATTCTAATCATTAACCATGGTTTATGCATAGTTTAGAAATATATTATACATATACGGTTTAAAAAGATATATGACATATTTTCTCTTTTTATTTTATTCGTCGAAGGCAGACAGCTTTAACAAACAAACAAATGTCAATATCTAAAGAAGAACAAAAAAAAAAAAGAAAGAAAGAATTTTGGACAGGATCACATTTTTTTCCAATCAAAAGTTTCTAAAAGTACAAAAAAGCGTGATCAGAGATGGCACAGCTGCATTAAAATTCAGCGCAAAATACTTGCATACACATGCACAGGAGCACACTCACACCTGAATGATCTTGAATGTTAATGAAGGCAGCGAGTGTGCCGCTGTACTCGGGTTCGAGAGCGCTGTGTGGATGTTGAGAATAGAGTTCTGATTGATGCCGCAGCCTTTGATTTGGAACAGATGGTATTAGTGCCAACCCTGTGGTGCTCTCCAGGGACACACACACACACACACACACATAATGCAGCAGCAGCAGATGAACCACAATGATTTGTCTAAAATCAACAGCAAGGATGTAATTGTTGGAAAATGTCACCACGGTGATTATGAGCAATTTTTACTTAAATGCAAAAGGAAACCAAATTAAAAATAAAAAAATCTCCTCTTGATGAGTGAATATTTAATGAAGTACAACATGATGAATGTGCATGCACGCACAAGCCACTTCACTCAATTTCCCCATATGCAAATTTCCAGCAGGGGTTCAAGTAATAAATGTATTTAAATCATTAGAATAATAAGAATAACACAGACAACCAGCTTAGGCTTGATTGCCATTTAAGCAAATAGAAAATAGCACTTTAATGATCGTCATGACTGCGGTCCAGAGAGGAAGTAAAAGGCATAGAGCAATACATTAACTGGACTTGCACCAGTCTATAATGTTAATGTTCAGCCTAATGCTGGTTTAGTTCAGCTGGGAGTGACAAGGGTGTGATATAAGGACCATTTGTGAATCTAATTTAACAGACTCGGACTTCACGCTGTACACAAATGCACTCGGGTCTTGTTATCTGCTTACTCGGTGTAACACAGAGCACTGACGCAATGGGCCTTGTTTAAAAATCTTTCTGCAAAAGCTGTGTCTATTCGATTTGTGCTGTATGAAGTGCAGAAACATGTACTATACAGTTATTTCCAGATCATTTAAACTCTTTAATTTATTGCATTTATTATCTTCCATACTGACACTGACTCAATTTCCTGCCCATACACTATATAATCACATGTTAATTTAACATTATTTCTAGCTAATGTTAATAATATATCAACTTAATCAAGTAATACGATTGCATTTGCAATAATAAGGAGGTTATGAAGATATACTTTAAGCCGTTTTGTTCTGAAATACAAAGACAAAGTGATGAGAACCTGGATATTATGTTCACTGTATGAGAAAGTGCATTTATTTCCTAAATGCACTGTGGGAAAGCAATAAATATTTTTCTTTTAATTAATTATGGACCTGTTGGTTATTTATTTATCAGGTTCACTTAGAGAAAGAGAAATAGATAGAAACCATTTTCAGGCTGTTAATTACAGTACATACTGTGCAATGTGGGACAGTATTACAGAGAGTATTGGCATTCGGTTACTGTTTTTATCTTCTAAACTCTCTTGTAGTGAGGAAAAAGAAATGAATTCTTTGAGTTATGAGTGAACACTAGAACTCATTTCTCTTGGCGAAAGCTTTCAAATCTACGTACAGAAATGATGAGCGTTCTTTCTGCGTCTTTTAAATGCCAGCCGTTAAACAAACATTATGTATAAACCTTGAGCAGGTCATAAGAAGCAAATTTTACATTTTAGCCTCTTGATGGTGTGAAAATTCTTTTCTTTCAGCCCACCCCTTTTTATTACCCAGTTCATTTCTGCTAAAAAGGGTAGAAACACTTATTTTTCATCAGACCTGCCAAACTGAGTTGCATAAAAAGGTCAAAGATTTTGTCAGAGCGCTAAAAGAATTCCACAAGATTTACATCACGTCAACTTCACATCATCATGTCAAGCACAGTTAGTTTCTAATTACGGGCAATAATGTCAAGTTACTGGATTACACTCTCCAGTGCTCACTAGCTCATACACTAAAACCAGCTCGAGTGGCACCAACAGTCCTGCCACCATCAAAACCACAGAAATCCCATTTCTTTTGCCATTCTGATGGTTGATGTGAAGATTACCTGAAGCTTCTGACCCGTATCTGCATGATTTTATGCACTGCACTGCTGCCATACGATTGGCTGACTAGATAATTACATGAATGAGTAAATGCACAAGTGTCCTTATTATTGTTCTGTGTGAGTGTATATACTGTACAGTGTATAAATAGAGAGTATATAAGCTGCATCACAATCACATACTGTGATATTTTACACCTGCTGATGCTCTTTGAGAAAACAATTCAAGATATCTAACATCTTGACATGTCGTTAATGTTCCATTTGAGATGATACTACCCTTCTAAAATTCATACACTAGACTGTATAGAGCATAGTGTAAGTGTTTATTGTCCAGTATGTCATTTGGGACTTATACATAAAAAAAAAAACACATATTGATTTTCGTGTTAAAAAGACAGATGTGGCAGGAGTAAGAACATAAACAGTTTACATGAATTACTACTATTATTGTTCACAAACTAGGTCAGTGAACGTTATTGGGAGAAGAAATGAGATGTGCAAAAACGAACACCATGCGCGCGCACACACACACACAAACACACACACATATATATACACATATATATTGAGGTCATTTAAGAGTTGTTTTGAGGCCTCCATGTTGCCACTCTTCAGAGGAGAGTCAAAGAGAACAACAACGTGCAATTGACCACCTTAAATACCTTTTCTCATGATTAGATGCACCTGTCTATGAAGTTCAAGGCTTAATGAGCCACCAAACCAATTGTGTGTTCCAATTAATCAGTGCTAAGTAGTTACAGGTATTCAAATCAACAAAATGCCAAGGGTGCCCAAATTTATGCACCTGCCGAATTTGGTTTTGATGCATATTGCACATAAACCTCACATATTGCAATAAACCTATAATAAAACTATTATAGTGTCCTTCAGTTATTTGATAGATCAAAATGAAATTGCTGATCCAAACAAATATTTATAAATGAATATCATGGAAATACGATTTTATATATATATATATTATATATATATATATATATATATATATATATATATATATATATATATATATATATATATGTATAGAGAGAGAGAGAGAGAGAGAGAGAGAGAGAGAGAGAGATACTCTCCAAGTTAAGATAGTTAGACTTAAGATTTTTTTTCATCTAACAATAGACAAAAGTAATAGGATAAAATTCTAAAAATATTATCTAAAATTTCACATGGCAGGCAGTCATAATAAGTTGGGCTCCTGCCTTGCCGTCTTGTGAGATCTTGCTAGTGATTGACAGAGTGCAGTTGTCTGTGTTAGAGCATACATTCTTTTCTGTATTTTCAGCTCCTTTATCGTGGTCATCCTCATATTCTGACAACTAAGTTAATGTAGCCATCAACAATGTAACGCTGTTCAAGTATACAGATGTCAGACAGAATCTGGGTGAGTACAATATATGATACTTCAATGCATGTGATACTGTACGTTCATTTTAGGGTCACCACCATTGTTAAAGCATTTATATCAGATCGGATTTTATAAAAAACTTTCTTTTAGATTGAATGAGCCAAATGTTCTGTAATTTGTTAAATTATTAAATTATTAACAAATTACAGTATACTACTCCATACTGATCACCATTCTTTAAGACTCCTGGGTAGGCTAGCAATACTTTTCTCGATGGGGTCATCGTAGCGCAACCTTCATGACTGGAGGATTCATGAAGGTTCATAAAGAATCTTGATTCATGACTCGTATATAAATATATAAATGTATATATACTATTTTTGAGACAGGCTAGAATATGATGGTTTAAAGTACCAGAGCAAACTTATAATTTCACAGCAATTTACTAAGTGCTCTTAGAGCTTTGTGCTGCTGCAATATGGAATTATTGATTTACAACAAAATGGACACAAGCTTTTTTTGGGGGGAACAAAAAACAAGAAAAAACTGAAAATGAAGTACCAGTTTAAAAAGCAGAGTTGAGCAACAATTCTAAAAGGTCCTTATCTCCGAAGTCAATAATCTAGCTGTAACAAACAGTTCAGTGATCCATTTTTGCACCACCGTGATGCAATGCCACTGGGAACTTCAGGAAAATTTCAATTACAAAAACACACAATTTAGAAAAAAAACTGACTGAAATAAAAATGACGCTTAAATAATAATTAATGTTTTTAATTAGAGAGAGAGGCATTAGGCAAATCTGACATGCCAATTTGATATGCTTGGCTTTAAGTACACAATGCTGGGACTAAACACTGTTTCACTGTGACTTAAATCCAGTTAAACCATTCGAGGCCATACTGCAAACTGTAGGGCATCCCGGGGCTTTTGGCACGACCTTGAGGCGCTGCACTGATGACAGTCAACAAAATGGGAGCATTCAGGGACAGTAATGAGGCTGCATGCTTTTCTCACATTTCTGCTGTAAAGTAACTGGTGATTATTACTAAATGCCATCAACTCTGAAGCTCTGAAGCATCTCCACAAACACTTATTCGCGTTATTAATAGTAATATTATGAATATGAAAATTATTAAAATTATTATTATTATTATTATTACTTCCTTTTGAAAAACTCCTTTTGAAGCAAATCTCTGTCTTTTTTATCTCTCCCTTTTCACCTCTTCTCTCTCATCTCTACATTGCCCTTGACATTTTTTCGAATCTCTTGTGCTGCCCAGGCCTGCATATGTCATCTCCTTTCTCTCAATTTCTTTCACTCAATATCTCGATTTTCTTTTTTGTCCTCTCTCCCTTGACTTCTCTCATTGTTTGCCCCCCCACAAAAGATTTTTCACTCTTCATCCATTTGCCTTATCCTATCACTACTTCTATATGCTGTCAAAATGACAAATGCAAGTTTCAAATTTTCATGTCTTGAGACAGAAAATATTATGATTTTTGACAGTTATGTGTGGGTGAATGAGTGAGTAAGTTGATTTTTGTGTGTTCCTACTCGGAACTGCTGCAAGCATGAGAGAGAGAGAGAGAGAGAGAGAGAGAGAGAGAGAGAGAGAGAGAGATATTAAAGGATACAGGGCATCTGGTTTAGACTAGAGGATGAGACCGCAAGGTGCTAGAAATGTGACAAAAAGTCACAGGTTTCTATATTTGTGTCACTGAGTTGTCAAATATTAAGCTCGACTAAAAAAGAAAACATTATCAAAATAAACATCAATCACTGCATGACACATTTACAATATTCATTCATTCATCCATCCATCCATCCATTCATCCATCCACCCATCCATCCATCCATCCCTCCATCCATCCATCCATTCATTTATTTATTTATTCATTCATTTATTCATTCATCCATCCATTCATTCGTCCATTCAATCATCCATCTATCCATTCATCCATTCATCCACCCGTTCGTTCATTCATTCATTCATTCATTCATTCATTCATTCATTCATCCATCCATACATTCGTCCATTCAATCATCCATCTATCCATTCATCCATCCATCCAGCCATCCACCCGTTCATTCATTCATTCATTCATTCATTCATCCATTCATTCATTCATTCATTCATTCATCCTAAGTAACTGAGGTCTCAGTGCTAAGGGCTGAGTTAAGATAATACTTTTCTTTTGGTAAATACAACTCACTCAATTTGTTAGAAAATATCAACATAGACAGTAGTTACAACAGCCTCTAAAGTTTCTTTTTTGTTTTCATTTCTCATAGTTTTATTTCTGATAAATGTCACATTGGTTTAAAATGAAAATAAATAAATAAATAAATAAATAAATAAAAAGACTCTTCTTCCCTTTTAAGTAGATCAGGGTGAGCCTGAGTTCTTGATTGCAGCCATTTCCTTTTATCTAAAGTGATTGGTGTGTATTTGGGTTCATTTGTTATGATTACTAAGACTCTAGGATTAATATGTGGTTAAATCAGCCTTCCTAATAATCGGACTTAAAAAAAATGTCATTTCATTTTAAGTTTGTGTCCTGGAGGTTTGGTAAAGGTGAAGGAAAGACGTCCTTTCATTAAGCAGACCAGGACTGCGACACTTTTCATCCTATGGACAACAATCTGCGTGCTCCGTCTTAGTCTTACAGACTGTCTGATAATACCAAGTTATTTTTTATTTTTTTCTATTGCAAACAAATGCATCAGCATCAAAGAAAGGACCAAGAGACACTTCCAGAGAACAGTGCTTTTAGAGAATATTGACCATTACCTCCACAACCCAGCATTCAGTTCAACTTCTCCTGCATTTCAGTATCCTCTACGTTCCATTAGCTATTTTAACCCACAACTGGGTCATGCACTTTTCCATCACCTCAGAATATCCGGAAGTCCATCTCGAGCAATCTTCATCCAGGAACCTAGCAATATCAGATCATGTGTTTGGCTTTAGTACTGCAGAATATATATATATTTCAGCACTGTCAGAAAGAGGTTTAATGATTATGGAGTTTAATGGTGAACTCTTGCATGCCTGTCCTGTTGTAGGTATGCTTGCCCTTTGAACAGTTGACATTATAAAGAGCACTTTGTGATGTGTGCGCATATTTAAGACCGAGGCTTTTAAAGCTCCCAGGCTCCCCACTGTGATCATAATGGATAACAGTGACATTATGTCCATATCAATAAGGAGAAGACATGACAAAGAAGGATTTATCCATAATGTTAATCAGCTATCTATCACACACACACTGAACTTAACATTTTGTCTTTTTAATTAAAGGTACATTTTTTGTAAACAACACGGTTCTTGATCAGAGGACTGGGTTTCAAGCCCCAGCACTGCCAAGCTGCCTTTATTGGGCCCTTGAGCAAGGCCCTTAACCTTCACTGCTGTATTATGGCTGACCCTGCACTCTGACCCCAACCTCCAAAAGTTTGGATATGTAAAGAAAGTATTTTGTGTTTTAATATATATGTGACAAAATAAAGACTTCTGTTAAAAAAAATAAAAATAAAAAATCATTGCTTTCCTTAAGCAAGAACATGCTGACATAGAGACATACACACACACACACACACACACACACACACACACACACACACACACACACACAGACACACACACACACTCACAGAAGACAAAAAACTGTCATTCTTTGTTCATCAATTTCTTGTCTATATAGAGAGCGCACTCGCACACACACACACACACACACACACACACACACACACACACACACACACACACACAGACAGCAAAAAAACAACTTTGTAATTCTTTGATCACAATTTTCCTCATTTTTTCTTCAAAGGTAAACTAAAGCTAAGGATCGTCTTAAGAAGTACATCAGTAAAACATGTAAATGTAAATTAGCCAATAAACATTCAGTTTCTTCTGCATGTTTATTTACTTTTATGAAATTTTATCCATGTTTTTATCTTTTCTCTGAATACATGCCCAACTCTTCATACACTTGTTTCAAATGACATCAATAATACACATCTTTGCATTTTTATTAAATAATTGTGTAAAATAGCCAACACTGTCATGGAAGGAGTCTTAGAATCGTTAAAGCTTCCTGGCTTCCTAAAGAAGATCCACTGAATACCTCTCTCTCTCTCTCTCTCTCTCTCTCTCTCTCTCTCTCACACTCATACAGAACCTTCTTTAGGAGGTTCAAAGTCTATCAAAGTTTATCAAATATTAGCACACTTAACACAAGCCAGAAACCTTGAGAGTTTAATTTCTCAGCAAATTCTACAAAAAAAAAAAAAAAAAAAAACTACAAAAACACAACTAAGAAAAAATCTTTGAAATGTGTGAAAATAAAGCTGAAAAATATTTCAACCAGACAGGAAGAGAAGAGTTGCCTACTGTGGCTTCAGAGTCTGACAGACAACAGAACCTGATGTGTCTTAATGTGTTACTGTTTTCCATCAGTCTCAAGGTTCGATATGTTGTGTGTTCTGATCTGCTTTTCTGCTCACCACGGTTATAAAGAGTGATTATTAGCCTTCGGGTCTGCTCTGACCTTTCTCATCAACAACACCTGCAAAACCATCACTTATTAAGTGAGTGCACATAGAGACAATGAGATAATGCAGCGTCAATGCTAAAAAAAACAATTAGACAATTCTAAAAATATCTCCGGGGGCACGGTGGTTTAGTGGTTAGCACGTTTGCCTCACACCTCCAGGGTCGGGGTTCGATTCCCGTCTCCACCTTGTGTGTGTGGAGTTTTCATGTTCTCCCCGTGCCTCGGGGGTTTCCTCCGGGTACTCCGGTTTCCTCCCCCGGTCCAAAGACATGCATGGTAGGTTGATTGGCATCTCTGGAAAATTGTCCGTAGTGTGTGATTGCGTGAGTGAATGAGTGTGTGTGTGTGCCCTGTGATGGGTTGGCACTCCGTCCAGGGTGTATCCTGCCTTGATGCCCGATGACGCCTGAGATAGGCACAGGCTCCCCGTGACCCGAGGTAGTTCGGATAAGCGGTAGAAGATGAATGAATAAAAATATCTCCTTTTTATTTGTGTGTGTAATAAATTGCATTTCTTTTTGGTCTTTATTCTTTTTGTTCATTATCAAATGCCAAACAGCAGTTTTTGATCCTCACTCAAGTGTGATTGTCTTCATGAATAGCTTCAAGTGGGAAAAAAACACAGTGTTTGATTTATACACACTAAATGCTCCATGTGTTTAAGCACCGTAAGCGTTTAATTCACTGCGACAGATTAAAACTTCCTGCAGTTTTAACACTGAATGAATAAATGCTCACTGACACACGAGTGTAATACAGAAGGCGTATTAAATCCAGACCTGGAGAGAGTTGACACTATGCAAAAAAAATGTTGAATAAGTGTCTGAGGTTATAAACTTCACAGGCTTTTTTTTTTTTTTTGCTTCGTTGTTCTCTTTTTGTGAGTCAAATGTCACCCGTGTGACCCAATCATAATGATCAGTCCTGATTGAATCCCTGCTCTACTCTTAATATGTTGCTCACAGGTTATTTGTGAGTGAGCGAGCGAGCGAGCGAGTGAGTGCATGTCAAAGAAAGAAATAGAGAGAAAAGGATATGGAGGCGTGCAAATGGCTTTGCTCCACCATTAGCTTGCAGATGCTTAATGTAGCCCTTATCCTCAAGCGCACTTTCAACAAGCTGCACCGCATCACTCCTTTTCTTCCTCCTCTCTCTTCATTGCCATTTCAGACCCATGTTTGGTCAGGCTGATAAAGCCTGACTGCTCAAGATTATTTTTTGAATTTTTGAATTTTAAAAAGGTCTCCATGGTATTTTGGCAAGTGTCACATCATCAGTCATTCAAAATCTTTAAGAGCTTTCTCATCTGTCAGAGCAAAGATGATGATTTTCTACTGATGAATCAGGGATCAGAAGCGCAACACACACACACACACACACACACACACACACACACACACACACACACACACACACACACACACAGACACACACAACATGCACACCTGCACACACACACACACACACACACACTCACACACACACACAAACACACACAGACACACACAACATGCACACCTGCACACACACACACACACACACACACTCACACACACACACACACTCACACACAAAATACACACCTGTGCACACACACACAACAGACACACCTGCGCACGCACACACAAAATACACACCTGTGCACACACACACACAACAGACACACCTGCGCACGCACACACACACACACACACAGACACACACAACATGCACACCTGCGCACACACACACACACACTCACACACACACACAAACACACACAGACACACACAACATGCACACCTGCACACACACACACACACACACACACACACAAAATACACACCTGTGCGCACACACACACAACAGACACACCTGCGCACGCACACACAAAATACACACCTGTGCACACACACAACAGACACACCTGTGCACGCACACACACACACACACACACAGAACATGCACACCTGCGCACACACACACTTTTTTCTTTTTTTGATGTAACTAAAACATACCTCACAAAATATACACCAGTCTCTGACATCTTCAGCAGTCTGAAAATAAGACTAAACTAAGGTGCAAATCTATTTTCCCTCCGAATTTATACCAAGTTTTTAGCAAGCTGCAAAAGATTTCTCTTTCAGATTAAAAGATTTCTCTTTCAGGGAGGACTTGTAGTCTGCTTTCCGCTTATTCTGAGTCAGTTTTTTCATGCTTACAAAAGATACTTCATACTCATACAAGATAGCTATCGATTTCTTCTCTTGCTTTTGCAGAGTAAAAAGCACACATAGTCGACAAATATAGAAATGTCATCGCACCAAGAGTGAAGGACAGACATGTTCAGTATCATGATTATTTTAGGAGTAAGGATTATTAAAAGCTGTTAGTGCATTTAATACAAATCAGAGAGAGAGAGAGAGATAGAGAGAGAGAGAGAGAGAGAGAGAGAGAGAGAGAGAGAGAGAGAGAGAGAGAGAGAGAGAGAGAACTAAGTGAATGATGAAGAATGATTCGATAATTTTAGAAATATCTACTCTCTAAATGTTGTGTGGGTCACATCCAGCATTTTGTTTTGTTCTTTATTCATTTAGTTAATAGCCAAATGCTAAATATCCAAATCAAATCAAAATCAAATCAAATCAAATTTTATTTGTCACATACACATACATCCAGGGTACGACATGCAGTGAAATGCTTTATCCATATCCAGAGCAACTTGTATTTCTGCAGCACTACAGCCCTGGCCTTTGCCGCTTCATCATATCACTCTCTCCGAGAACATGAAGTGTGCTTGAATTCACTCAAAACCGGACTGATCTCACCTCACTCACATGGTCTCAGAACAGATTTGGTTGAAATGGGTGTGTTTGTCTTCATGGATAGCTCCAAATGTGGTGGATTTATACACACTAAATGCTCCATGTGTTTAAGCACCCAAAGCGTTTAATTCACTGCGACAGATTAAAACGTCCTGCAGTTTTAACACTGAATGAATAAATGCTCACTGACACACGAGTGTAATACAGAAGGCGTATTAAATCCATCCTGGAAGGAGGTGAAACTTCGCAAAAAAATTTTGAATAAGTGTCTTAGGTTATAAACTTCACGAGCCTTTTTGCCTCATCGTTGCTATATTATTTAGTCTAGTGTCACCCGTGTGACCTAATCATAATGATCGGTCCTAATTCAATCCCTACTAGACTTTCCAATATGTCATTCCTGTCAGGCTGATAAATGAAACAAGAAGGATCCTTCTGTGTCTCCGTCCATCTGTCTCTCACTCTCTACCTGAGGATCCTGGAACACCCAGATCGGGAAAAAGAAAGAGGAGGCTCATCGCTCACTTCATTACCCATCATCCATCCTGCATGTCCGCTATGTGAAGAGCACTGACCTCTTTCTTATCTCAGCCCACACAGGCACAAGGATCGAATCTTCCGATTCCTACCCACCAATGCGAGGCCACAAAACACAGCATGAAGTGGCGACAGAGTCAAGGTTAGAGGAGGCACTTCATGCGTGTGAACTAAGCAGAACTAATGAGCAAACTGTGTTAAGAAGTTCTTCCAAGATCCATTCAATCCAATGAACCCCAGAATCTTCTACACATGAAAGAATCATTCACATTAAACTCTGTTTGTACCTCACTATCTCCTTGCTTCAGTTTGCTCCATTGCCCCCTCCTCCTCATGCACACGTTTTATTCCTCACTATTCGCACATAGCCTTGCTTTACAGCACCAATAAAGCGCAAATGCAATTTTATTGCCCAGACCGGGATACAGAGAAATTTATAGCGCTCCCGCCTTTCATTTCCTCTCAGATTGGCAGAACATGTGGTAATTGGGGTCATTTTTCTTAACGAACAACTAAAGAGACTTCACAAGAGATTTTGCCGTGCACACTTACCTGCCTGTATCATATAAATGCTAAAAACTCTCGTTATATCACAGCGTTCACTAGACAGACTGCAGTGAGATTGCTCGCAGCACTTTACCAGCAAAAAAAAAAAAAGCTGTTCTATCATTTAAACTTTCAGAGTTTCTGCCAAGTCCTTGCAAGTGCAATAGTGCAATGTCATATTAATTTCCTTATATTAATGCCTGCATACATCACTGAATGTTTAGATTAGCCGTAATGCAACCGCAATTTAATATCCGCGTGCCACTTTGTTTGAGCAGCAGCTAAGATTATGCTTTACAGCATAATTATTGTTGGCACACTGATATTGTGCACAGTTTATCAAGTGCGAATAAAATGTTTTCCAGAGCTTGATTAACATCTGAAATTAATATTTCAGTCAGTTGGCATGCAAAATGGAAAATATTCATGTTATAATTATGAACTGCAGTATCGTTTTGTAGATTTTCCATAAGGTCAATAGCATTGAACTTATAATTTTCTAATGATTTTACACATTTATTAAAGAAATTATAAGTATATTTAAATGAGCTTCAAGCATCGTTCACGTTTACTGTATGTATTTAAAAATGCCCTGAAATCAGTCCCTTTTCCCCCCCACATTTCTGTCTCCAGTTTGTTTCAGGGCATCCATCTTCCTCTCTTCAAATTGGACAGCATTCCTTCTTCATTTTCTTTCTCTCTGATGTTTTACACCTTCGTTGACCGAGTGGCTCTGCAAGACTCAATTAATAACAGAGAAAGATTAACGACTTGCCCCTTTTTTTTCTACCCACCTTGCCCATGGGGATCAATTTATCTCCAGGAATTTGCAGCATGGAAAGAAAAAAAACACATGACTGACACTCCTAACCTTCATTGGAATGTAATCCTCATCTTTAGCACTCAGAGATCTAATTAATTAGTGGAATCTCATTTCCTTGCTAATGCAAGTGGACAGAGGCGTGATAGAGGAGAAAGGGTAGGGAAAAGTAAGAGAGAAAGCCAGGATGAAGAGGGAATGCTTTTTCTCATCACTGTCTGGAGATGGACTCTGTCTGCCACACTCACTCCAGTCGACATGGCCGTCAGACTGCTACTACACACTCCGACATTCTCTAGTGTAAATTGGGGATGACGAACAGACTTCAAAAACCAAGAAGCTAAATTAAGTGAACTGCATATTACATATGCTACAGTATATCTCAGTTCATCTGCACTCAGTCTACAATCAAAGTTCACTTAGCCCTAAACATTTAGCTGTAGATGGATGACATAATCGAGACCAAGGGGTTTTTAAACTTCTTGGGGTAAATAAAACAGAATGTAACATACAGTACAGTAACTATTCAGCTTTCTTGACTGTTCTAGTGAGTCAGTCATTAATTTTTTTTCGAGAAAATTATGCTCAGAATGGTTGCTAACAAAATCTGTTGTTATAGTTAGAATAATATTCAATATATTCCTTTTTTAAAATAAATAATTCAAGCAAAATTTTCTCTCACAACCTCATTTGTAAAACAAGCCATGTGATGTTTTAGTGCATGTCTTATACCCTTAAAGGCTCTTTTGAGTCAACACTTTACAGTTGGATAGTTGTATGGATATTTGCTATACTCCCTTAACTATGGAAAGATGCTCCACAGTGGTGTAACAGAAATGCATTTGTTGGAGAAACGCAGATTTGGAATCACACAGATGTCACAGCCACCAATGACCAGGATATTGAGAGAGCAAACTTGGCCTTGTTATCTGGGTGGGATGACTGCCATATACTCCCACCCCTGTCAGTTACATTTACAGCATTTAACAGATGCCCTTATCTAGAGCGACTTACATTTTTATACAACTGAGCAACTGAGGGTTAAGGGCCTTGCTCAGGGCGCCAGCAGTGGCAGCTTGGTGGACATAGGAATCAAACTCACAACCTTCCGAATAGTAGCCCAACACCTTAACCACTAGGCTACCACATCCCTGTGTCACAGTGACAGTGAAGTGCATGCATAAGAGGATAGATAAAGCTGTCCCCCAAAGTGTTTTACATTGCCCTGTGATGAAGCATCAACAGCAGTTAGAAAAAAAACTGTTATTTGCAGGCTTCACAGGCTTCCCTCCCCAATTGGTAGCTGTGATGTGATAGGGGAGAGCTGGCTGGTGGGTAGGAACTGGAAAATGACCAAATTGGGAAGAAAATGAAAAAAAGTGTCCTTAAAGAACACTTCAAACTTCTTCATTCCTTGGAACTAATGGCCTTGCACAGTTTCTTACCCCGACACCTGATCCAACTCATGAAGCGCTTGATAATTAGGTGTCAGATATGTTGACAGTAGGGAAAACCTGAAACTCCACAGCATAGGATGTGTCTGAAATGGGAGTGGAGAACCACTAACAGAGCTAACACACTGAGGTAACACTGTAAAAATGTGCCTCGGACTATTCAGACTCATTAGTCAAGTAGGCTAATCTTTTGTACTGTATGAGGAGTGACCTTTTCACCAGCTGCAAACCCAGAGCTACATACTAATAATACCAGCTCAGGGACTACTGTTCATTACAGACTGACAGACAGGCAGATTCTGCTGCTGGTGATTCAGTGCTTCTTAATGCAGTTTTTGGATGGATGGATGGATAGATAGATAGATAGATAGATAGATAGATAGATAGATAGATAGATAGATAGATAGATAGATAGATAGATAGATAGATAGATAGATAGATAGATAGATAGAGAAATCTTTCTAAATTTTAAATTTGATAAATACTCTGATATTTTAACCTGCTGGTTAAGTATTAGCCATAGAGAGAGATTACATCAATAGTATAACCCAAAACGTACACTCAAGTAAACTTATAAATTCTACTATAAATAATAAAGTCTACTTCAGTCTGGAATCTGTAGTCTGGCTTTAGAAGAAACTGTTCATGTTTAAAATGTTCTTCTCATAAATAAATGTCCAAGAGCCATCTTGAAGTCAGACAGTAGATGGGATTCAGTGCAGTTGTTGTTCTCAGAAGAAACTATCAAATATTCATTGTCATTTGGGACGTAAAAAAATTAAAGAACATTTTGTATTAAATAAATAAATAAGTAAATAATAATAATAATAATAATAATAATAATAATAATAATAATAATAATAACACATTGTGTATATATTCTATATCACTAAATATATGCATACTGTATACTTTATGTTTATTATTATGAAGGAGGGTACTGGAGGGTACTGTAGACGGACAGACAGACAGACAATCAGACAAAATTACCCAAATAACTTAATTAACCATAACGTCTTACGAGAGGTTAAATAAACATAATAAAAAAAAGATTAACAGCAAAAGTTAACAACGTACCAGAAAAAAGACGAGTGAATGCAAATGCATAGAGCAGCTCTACTCAAGGCAACTTCATGAGCCTGAAGCAGTGCTCAACTCCACTTACAAGTCTATTTTGCAGCCAACTGAAGCTCCATCTCTACATGATAATGGCTGAATGAATGGGAATTTATATACTTTATACAGTGAAGTGCCACCAAATAATACAATAATGCAATGTTATCAAGTGATGCTAGGGTCCCTCATGCTTTCAATCTATTTGCATATAGATGAAATGCTATAATAACTCCGGCCCCACCTGCAGGAGTAAATATTTTGCTGTCTGTTTTGTCTAGCCATCCTGACACCCACAATGAGCCACTAATTGAAGACTGGAAAGAATCTTTATATGGCGACTGACATTCAATTACGTGGAGGGGAGATCAGATTAGGCGCAAGCCCAGAAAGCATGTTTGAAAAGCCCATTTGGTGTGCGAGTGCAGCCGAGAGGCAGGGGCTATCATCTGAATGACTGTTTGGGATCTGGCTGAATGAAGCTGCTGGGAGTGAAATCACTATGCTATGACCCATGATTAATTGGATGTCTTGTGTGTGTGTGTGTGTGTGTGTGTGTGTGTGTGTGTGTGTGTGTGTGTGTGTGCGAGAGACAGAAAAGGGGATTGGGGGCCAGTGTGTGTAAGAGCAATGTGAAGAAGAGGCTTTTCAGTTACTTTTAATTAAACATATAACTTGAATATGATCACCAAGTATTCATGTGTTACTGGCAGAATGAGCAGAACATCTCATATAGCATGTATTACTATTGACATAACAGCAGGTGCTTCAAAGCAGGTGCAGAAACTGAATTAACTAAAGTAATTGGCAGCTAATTAGTAAAGCATTCTGCATGGTGTCAGGTACAGAAATCCTGTTTTTAAGTATTTCCTGATTGTAGCTGCCGCTTTGAAATGGCAAGATGCACAAAAGGAAACACACAAGATTTTCACTGCAGAATTTGCTACCAATATACTATCACCCTTTTAGTCTGGGTCTTGTTCATACACACTCAAAGGGCTGAATGCTTTGGCTCAGTGCATTAGAAGACTACACTAAAGAGCAGAAATCCAAGCGACTCTCAGTAATAAATCCAGTCTGTCTCGTACAGACCTCATGCTGAACTCTAAGCAACATATTGGTCTTATATTTATTAAACATAAATATCTCTGGGAATTAGCATAGAAATCATGCTGTATATAGGAACAAAAGACACAGTTGTTTGTTGATCCATTCTGGTGCACAAATCCTGTTTCCTGTTGGCAGCAGAATCTTTTGGAACGGCAAACAGCACCAAAGAACGCACAAGATTTTCTCTGAAGGATGTTAAACATGAAAATGAACCCCTGTACTGTAACACTTTTAGACTCCCTCTTGTAGCTCCCACAGTGCTGTTGTGTAGTTCCTGAATGGGAAACCTGGTGCCAGACCTCCATACCCCATCCTGCAGGGGATTTTCTGTATCCATTTAGCTTTTACATCTGTTGTGTTCTATGAAAGGCACAGAATGCTTTGGCTCTACTCAAGCATTAGCAATCTCCACTCTAAAGAGCACAGATCCAAGTGACTCTCACTAATAAATCCATTCTGCCTCATAAAGATCTCACACTGAACTCTAAGCTATATATTAGTGTATTAAACAGAAATATCTCTTACTATTAACATGCAGACCGGAGCAAAAAATGACACAGTCGCTTAGAAGCACCTTAAAATATAACGGCCGCAAATCATAAAAGTGACCATAGTCAAAGCGTTAGCAGTGTGAAACTACCCAGCATGCCTCACAGTCACCTACTGATTGGCAGAAACACACTTGCTTACTGCGACTATCTCCTGAACAGCTTTTGTAAAGACTTACAGCTACAGTATGTGAGCTCATGAATAAATCATGTATGAAGTGATAATGAACCACAGAAAAGTGAGCACGATTATTATTGCAATAACAAGACTCTTTGGAAAAAGAACAAAGGTACCTATGTTTCTCCCGGTGATGATACATAAGGTTCAGCCTTTAGAAATCAAAACCATTCTGCATTTATATTTTCTCTGATAAATACACACATATACAAGTGTAACCCTTGTTAGTGCATGCACGTGGGAGAAGTTTGACAGTGCTGAATAACAGAACAGATCAATAACAACTTATAATAGTTTAATTTTCACCTAAAAGTATTCATGTTATTTCAGTAGAATCTTTAGGGGTCAGTTTGATCCAAGTCTCCCCTGGAAAAAAAAATGAAGCCATGAAAGTTTTGGGTGTGAATTACTTGTGACTTGCAGCCCATGGTGAACCTGGAGGTTTCACTGCGAACATTAATGACGTGTTGGAACATTCACTGGTCTTTGTGACACATGGAAAGAGGCGAGCTCTGATGCCTTTTATAAGCCTTGGGAGTGCTTGTAGTTTCTGGAAGTTTCGGAGAGATCAGATCTGCTACCAGATATACATTTAGCAATTTCAATTGGCTTGGTTCAGTGAAGAGGCCCCTACGCACCCAAAACATGATCCAGGCCTGAAACTGTGGGTGTAAATGAGGTGTGTATGAGTGTGTGGGCCCACTATTAGTAGTGGTAATACTATTTATTTCATATTGTGCAGTTATGCTTAGCATCTAAAAGGTATACAGTGTTACATAAATTTGAGTGTTTACCATTCTAATGTGATTATAGTTAGGTGGATCTTTTGTGTGTTTAAGTTGAAAAAAAAAAACATTATATACAGTAGTACCTAATTTACGTTAGCAAATGTATTGTTTGTGAGTATTTGTTTACACGACTGACACACTTACTTTTATTTATCTCATATTATTTACTATATTGTCCAGTTACTTGTAATTGGGATTATTGTACCAAATCCCCATTTGGGATTATTGTACCAAATCTGCCCCTGATTCCTTCAAGCATGACAGTATTGCAGGGCCATCGAAGGACAGTAAAATATAATCTTGAGACATAATAGCAAAACCACCCAGAAATCCACCGAACAGAGCTTAGGCCAGGAAAAAAAAGGTGGGGAAGGGGTTCTACACAAGGTAACTATGGTATGAAATATACCACTGAGAGTACAGTGACAAATAATGCCACTGTTTTGTATGTCTTTCTGAGTTAAAACAGACACTCAGTTCTATTTAAATGTACATAGGCTTTAACAGTATTTCCAAAACAAAATGAACTTGTGAATGAGCTCATTCTAATGTTATTATTACTATAGTAACCACGTGCACAGGGATTAGTGTAATCCCTGATATGGTAAAGTTTTCTGTTAGGAGACCTTTTTTTTGTAAGTAGTCTCCATTGTCAGCAATTTGTAACAGGGGTAAAGTCAGAGTTAAAGCTCTGACAAAAACAAAATAAGCTGCATTTGTTGTCTTAATGTTTCTTTAAGAGGGAAGAAAAGGAGAAGCTAGTGAGTGATCAGCTGTTAAATGCCTCTGTAATATGAATGGCAATAAGATTTGACTGACATAGACTGACACGAGCCACACTATGGCCTGTATATGTTATAATAAATGTTACAGAATAGAGCGGTGTCTCATTAAGATAACTGTAATATATGACAAAATGTTGTGGTATAAGAGGAATAGAACAGGATACGTTTAGGCAAAATAATCAAATGATGGGTTGTAACAAAAATTAAACATTAAACGTAGCCCAGCATTAAATTATAAATTGACAGAAAATATGAACTGTAATATTCTGGTTAATTAAAACAGTTTTAATTGAACTGTTGGCAAATTGCTAAGATATATGAAAAATAAAACCCTATAGGATGTGCAGATATTAGTGCATTATGAATGTCAGTTGTGGCTCTCCGCTGTGATCCCGTCACTTCAGCCCACTTTTGATCCTTTTCCTATATCAGCACGTCCCAATATTTTATTCCTTACTTATAAGTTCTATAGCCTTTCGCCAATTCTTTAAAATGATCCAGTAAACCAAATTAAAATGTCACAGACGCATTGACAAATAGCTTAAAAATGTAATTCATTTAAATGCATACTTCCAATAACTAGCATTACCTTTGTTTTTGAGCACTGAACATCATTTGATCACGTACTTTCCAAACACTGAGCTCACACCTGAGCTGTGAATTAAACCCAGAAAGTGCAACAGACACAGTGCTTTGCAGCAGACTCATTACCACTACACTATTCAACCATGCATGTTTTAACTGTCTAAATTTAACACTATACTTATAATTCCCACCAGTTCCAAGCTCATGAGAAGCTCATGAGATTTCACAATGTAATTAATCCTACATGAATCGTTCACTCTACATCATTCAATCCAGTAAGTAGAACCCTGTTTAAATAAAGTTAATATAACCATCAATAACAATTTGTTACGAAACATAATCATTTAAGGTAAATTGTACGTAATAGTTTCTTAAATCATACTAACCTGTTTTTTTTTTTTAACCATGTACCAAATGAGGATAAACAACATTTTTAAGCTCTTTTTGAACTTCTCTCTGGCAGACATAGATTTTCTCTACGACAGTTCAGAACGCATATTACAAAGATTATTCCTGAAATAAACTATAACAGTGTGAGCTGTCTGTAAACTCATCATGCTTTCCAAGCTGCGAATCAAATCAATTACATATCAAAGACACTTATCACCTCAGTGAGATTGCCTTAGCATTTTTTTCCTTTGTATAATTCAACTGAAGTAATGGAATTTCTGTAAGAAACTGTAGACAGTCTGCTATCTTTGTCTAGTCCAAACATAAGATATTGACAGAGCCTTATAAGATGCTTGGTGTGGAGAATTAAAAATTACTTGAATCTTTGTGTTGAGAAATCTGACTATAGGAGTAATGTCACCAAGAACTGGTCAACAAAGTGTATATTCATAAGCTATAAGAACTAGCTTAAGCACAGAACAGAACTGATTTAGAGATAGAGGAAGCTACTCTTATAGCGTATAGTGGAAATACTTCTACTCAGTATCATCAGAAGAGCTTTCTACTCAATTAATCACATCTGCTGAAAATCTTCTACAGCATATACTGTATATGTTACCAGAGGGTTTAAACACATGTCAAACACACCATCGCTCATGCATACTGTCATGACTAACACGCATAACACACACGCACCACACTTCCCAGTCTCTTCTCCTCTATGACGGATATCAACGTACCCGTACAGACTCTACATTCTGACCGGCATCTTATAGCAGAAATGACAGCTTTCCACTAATTTAAATGTTCGTAAAAAAAAAAAATAAAAAATGTATGAGAGACACAGGCAGGGACACAGGACACAGGTGCAGATTAGCTTTTATCTATAGAAAGTCAGATCAAAACAGGCTGAAGACCAAAACGTGGCAAAAAGCTAATCAGAAAAGCAGAAAACTGGTCAGAACAGATATAGGTTGGTCGATTGGCTAAATAAAAAATTGTACGGAGGGCACAAACACCTAGAATGTTTAATTCGCAAACACTGAGACATACATAAGGGTTTAAACAGGTGCACAAATCAGGAGCTAAACTAGAAAACAGGGGTGTGATTAATCAAGACACACAAGGGAAACAGGCAATGATGAAACAGGGGCAGAGACAAGACATGAATCAAAACAAAAGCAAAAAACAAAGCAGAACAGAAACAGATTTAAACTGGAGCGCTGCAGCACGTCTCGAAGTGTGAAGGGGATTAGATACCTTGAAAAAGTTCAACGCGGCTCAACTTTTCCTACAAAACCCAAATTGGTGTGGAATCAAATCAAATCACATGGTCATGCTTTTTAAAAAACACACACACAAGCTGCCATGTCTTGTGTTTATGAAGGTCAAGCACGTTAATTGGTCTCTATGTATCCAAGTTGCTTGTGAAGGAAATACTTCAATGTTGGCAAGAATATCCAAACAACACCTGTTATTTAATTTGCACTCTAAAGTCTCTGAAGATTTCGACATGATCACACCTTCTCAAGTTAAACTTTTAAGGATGTCACCTTGAATGTGGCGTGCAACAACTGCCACATGTTACACCCCTGAGCATGACTGAAACAGAAATAGAGTTCATGGGACTAAGGCAGGATATTAGGAGATCTAAAGAGGAAACTGAATAAGACTCAAAGCTATAAAACTATCCTGAATTGCAGAGCAGTAAAATAAATATATATATAAAAAAAATATATAAATAAAATGAATATAAAAGGCAGCATTATGCAATGTTACCTTACAATAGATCATACACACAAGCACACGTATAGCTGCATTGAAATTTATGTCATGTGAGTACCCCGTTCCGGCTGACGGGTTTTCAGTCGCTCTTGTCGGACACGGCCGATACTGGTGGCTAAGTGTGTATAACCTCAATTAAACCACGCTCTAAGTGTCTGACAACAGCTAATATTCCTCCTCCAGCAGCGGGCCGAATTGATGTTCCTGCATTCGTCACCCTGCTGAAAAAGCAATCATGCCGTTGTCTCGCTCTGCTGAAGAGATGCAGGAAACACCGCTCCATGTCCCTCATTAGCATTTTCCTACTAACTTCACTAACTCCGACATCCCACAAGACAGAGAGGCATCGGCGTTTCAGACACGCCTACTCCTGTCTCCACACCCACGTTCAGAACCCACAAGCAATTAATCCCAGACTCAGAAACTATCAAACAAGCAGATAACATAAGGGATAACAACAGGAACAAGGTGGAATCTTAATCATATGCAAATGCACTGTGAGGATACCAATAGCTAGTTTATCCACTAATAAAATATGAATGCATCTCTGAAGAATACACCTTGGAAGAATACACCTTGAATCACTTGCATAGTAAGCTTTATAATCGACATGTGATCTTCATTGTCACCTGAGTTTTTTTAGGTTAAAATTAAATTACTATTGAGAAATAATGAGCAAGCCAGAGGTGATGGTGGCAAGAAAAACTCCATGAGATAATATGACAAAGAAACCTTGAGAGGAACCAGGCTCAGAAGAGAACCCATCTCCATTTGGATTACACTGGACAGTAGATAAAGAAAATGTAAATAATGTCTTTTCTTTAACTGTTTATAGTTGAATGAAGTTAAGCAACCAAGAGCTCCTGAGGAACTGATAAGTCAGCGTAATTTCTGAGTTCATTATAGACTTAACACAAATTCAAATGTTCTCTAGTGAAGACCCGAGCTCAAAGCTTCACTTTTTTTATACCTTTGATTTCTAATTACTATGATATGGAACATGGTTTTGAAATGCACAAGAGAAAAGAAGCACTTGTATGTTTGTTTTTCATAGCTAACAATAAAAGCTGACTGGTGTGGTTTATGTATGAAAGCTCTTATTAAACCTCATTGTAAATGTGCTAACAACATCCCACTGTGACACCAGAGTCACAGTTCTCAGGGTGGAATTTTCTTTCAAATTCACTGTATAATAAAGCAGTAATTTGCTGTAAGAAACACTGATGCACGCACCTCTCTGTCGAGTAGGGATGGTGAGATGACTGTGACAATGTCACCTCTCTCTGGGTCAATATAGAACATGTTCGGTGAGGGTTTCTCAGGAGACTGTCTCACAATGATGTAGCGCAGTACAGCATTGTCAGTGTTGGGATCATCAGCATCAAACGCAGTCATCGTCATCACCGTGGTGCCTAGAGGAAAAAAAAGGATTATAATTCTGTTCTTCCATTCTATAAATCCTTATCCAATAATAATAATAAAAAAAAAAAATTGTATGTTTATTTTTTTTGTTGACATCCCAGTGGGCCTGTAAATAATTGTGTATAGTGTGCTGAGGCATCTGATATAGCTGTGTTATATGAACTGTACAAAAAATTTAATTGTCCAGAGAAAATTAAATCTAAATAGAGTGACATAGATTGACTTATTGTCCTTATAGCGTAGTCATATCTGATGCTGTGAGGCATCAAAAATGAAATCCACTCCCAGAAGAACTGAAATCCTTGCCAGTTCTTGACATATCCTAAGTGCAGGCTGCAAGATGATTGGCATTTTATTAAAAATGATTTCCTCTCAATTTAGTTGTATCCATTTTTCTCCCAATTATCTAGAAAAATAAATTTCTTTCCTTAAGGATTTTTTGGGTGCTTAGGCTTTCTTAGCTTCCTAGAAATCTTGGACTTTGATCTCATCTAGCTCCTTATGACTGCATAGAGTTGAATTAAAAATCCTGCAGCTGGAGACAAATCCGTTTTTGATGGATAAATGTTTTTGCTGTTCTGGTTCTCAGGTTAGGGGTTAGGGTTATAAGATCTAGCGCCACCACCTGATTAGAGGAACCTGATTAAAGGACAATGCTTTCAAAAACTTTCCAATTCTGAACAAAAAACACGTTTCTTTAGGGTTCCTTGGTTGCTTAAGCTTTCTTAGCTTCCTAAATGTTTGACATTTAGTAGTCTGATGAGAACTTATTAAACCAACTTCCCAGAACTAAAGGCCCACAGGGGTGGACTTTGATCTCATCTAGCTCATTATACCTCGGATTATACCTTTGAACCAAAATCTTGGAGGTAGAGACAAATCTGTGTTGGTTGGATAAGTGTGATTGCAGTTCTGGTTCTCCGATGAAAGGTTAGGCTTATCAGTTCCAGCTCCAACTCCGATGAAAGGTTAGGCTTATCAGTTCCAGCTCCAACTCCTGGCTTAAAGGAATCTGCTTAGAGGACAATGCTAATCGCCCATTTCTGTATACAAGAGCTGTGACAGAGTCATTACCTAGTGTTTAACTGGTGGGCAGAGGGGACAGTCTGTCCTGTTCACTCAGAAAACAAGGTCAATTGTGCTCTCTTGTCCATAGGTTACTAGGGTGTTCTGATCCTGCCTGGTATTTGAAAGCTGCAGCCAGAGGTGCCAGGTAACTCATTTCCACTTGCCTCATTGAGCTGCTCGCCTAAAAGGCTTGCAAATGAAGCCAGCTGAGATGCCAACCCCACACACTGGGCATGGGCCCAGAACTGAATCATAGCTGCCTCCCAGAGTTAATGGGCTCAATCACAGCCAGTAAGGTTTAATGTTTGCTTTTATTAAGCTTAGTGTCCTACATAAATTCTGTGGTGGATAAAATGCAAGGAGATTCAGGAAATGCACAACCCCTGTTCAAATAAAATGAAGAATACTTCTGAGTTAAATAGGTTAAAAGAGCTTAGGAAGCAGGGAGGCTGTGCACTTTGCTCCAGAGGTTGATGTTCAAGGAGAGATGGATATTAGCATATAGCAAAGCGGCATACCTCTAATGATTAATTACAAATGCCAAGGTGCATGCAAGGGCTCTCTGGTGACATCCGCAGCCACACTGAGCTGTTCCACTTCACTGTTCAGGCAAATCAAGTTAAATAGGCGTTCGCTTCATCTAATACTCGCACACTCGCTCACTCTCTCATACATAAGCACTGTTCATTTGGAATTATCAAAGGAAATGAATAAGTCAAGTAAAAAGGAATGAAAAATATCCTACAAATTGGTATTACAACAGAAACCGCAACAGTCTCTAGACATCCTTGTTGTCTCTCGCTGTCTCTCGCTGTCTCTCCCTACTAAAGCCAGGCAGATCCGGAATGTGTACAGCACGTATCATCTGTAATGATCATGTCTATCATTATAGTTCACTACAGATTCTCAAAATAAACATACTGTAGGTCTTTGCAGTATCTGAGGAAACACAGCTCATTAAAAGTCACAGCTGATGATATATGTGGACTTTAATAGCGTGGGCAGTGACATATTATTTTCAGGGTTGGCTCAGGGATGAAAATAACCACTTCAATAATCTCCTTCAAGCCAAAGTAAAATGCTGCTCAATTAAATTCTGTGACTGTGTAAATTCTGCATGATTGCATGTCTGGAATTCATCCAGTTTTGCCTCAAAAATAAGAAGCTGGGTCTGAAACCTATCGAAAACCCCACTGTATATCTTCGCTGCTGCATACAGTAGTTCGGACGATTTACTGCCTAGCAGATGAATCTGTTTTTGCTGCATCCGCACAATTTGCAAACACCGAAACACGTATCAGTTCGATTCACCACAAATACAAGAACGCACTAAATAAATCTGATTTCTGATGTTTTTTTATTCAAATGATCAAGACAATCCCAATTAGCTCCTTGTCAGAAGTCAAATGTTAATAAATGTAATTATTATTGTTATATTAACCTGTCTCCAGAGTTACTCTCATAAAATCAAGAGTGCTTTGAGGCACGCGTCAGTATGGCCCATGACAAAGCCATCAAGTCCCATCAGCACACACATAAATCAACAAGCACAGCTAATTGGTTAATGGGGCTGGGCAGCAAGTGAATGCAAATCATGAACCTGCAATTATGCGGCAATCATTTTGAAGCTGGGCACAATTCAGGAGCTATTGTCTTCCATTATGAACTCCATATTCTCCCTATTGCCAAGGCAGAATCAATGTTAACTGCATCGGAAGGTATAATGGAATGACCTCAAATGGCTAGACATGAACCTGTGAGTCTAGATTACAGTATTATCAGCTCTTTCCATCTTATCTAGACTATGAAAACTGGCAGGGTGAGAGATTTCTCACTCTCTCACTAGCCTTTCTCTCTATGAACCAGTGAAATAGAAAAGGTTCCATGAAAACCTGGAACATGTGTACATTTTATATTAGTGCACTGCATAAATAAAGAAATAATGTTAAAGAAATAAAGAAAAGAAAAAAAGCTCAGTATGAAAGTTTGTCAAATACTTTTGAGAATTGATTTATAGTTTTTGTACATAAACATATTCTACATTCTATATGTTGTATACAGTAATACAATCATTTCATTCATTTTCTACCGCTTATCCGAACTACCTCGGGTCACGGGGAGCCTGTGCCTATCTCAGGCGTCATTGTGCATCAAGGCAGGATACACCCCGGACAGAGTGCCAACCCATCGCAGGGCACACACACACACTCTCATTCACTCACGCAATCACACACTACGGACAATTTTCCAGAGATGCCATTCAACCTACCATGCATGTCTTTGGACCGGGGGAGGAAACCGGAGTACCCGGAGGAAACCCCCGAGGCACGGGGAGAACATGCAAACTCCACACACACAAGGCGGAGGCGGGAATCGAACCCCCAACCCTGGAGGTGTGAGGCAAACATGCTAACCACTAAGCCGCCGTGCCCCCTTGTATAATACAATATTCATTTTAATTCAAGTCTTTGATTCTTTTGATTTTTGACACACAGTCAAAAACACATTTCACTACATGTCGTACTGTTTATGATTGTGTATCTGACTTAATTTAATTAATTTGCAATTCAAATAGATAGTTCAGTCAACATTCAATTTGTAAGTCAAATAACAAAGTTGTCCTATCTTTTGGCTACTACAGTATCACCACAGAAGAAAAGCTTCACTTAAACAGGCAGTTTTGTACAAAATGACTTGAACTGAAATGAAATGAGCTGATGAGCGTTGAGAGTCCTAAGAGGGTAAAGAGTAACAAACAGCAACAGCTTGATTGTCTTGGTATTCAAACCCACACCCTCCATTCAGTAGTTCAGAAACCTAACTAGTGTCCAAATTCAAATTTGCAAATAAATATTTGTCACATACACAACCATATACATTAATAGTGAATAGTAGAAATAGTGAAATTATTTTTGACTGTCCATATCATAAAATAAATAAAAATATACTGAGAATAGAATGTCAATAAAAACAATAGAAAAAGAAGTAACTATACTGGAAAAGAAAAAAAAAGATATGTAAAAATATCAAAGTTCATCTATGAATATAGACGAATATGTGTATATACAAATGCAGATCAGTGGTGGAGTACTGCTTTACTGCTTTATGACTACTGAATAGTTCAGATGTAACAATGTGTGCAACTATAGTTATGTCCATTAGAGGTAACGTGTTGAATAGGCTAAACCAGAAAAAGTTGAGGGTCTATCTACTGTAGGTATTGCCCTGATGAGGGTCTGAATGGCCTGTCTGTAGAAGCTCTTCCTCATTCTCTTTATGTTTGCAACAGAGTGAAGACCCCATTAGACAAACAAGATAGCGGCACGTCAGTAGCACGCAGCGGCCACTCCAGATCCTGCTGTTTTACACAATTCATTACAATACCTCATGTAACTGCTGCTATTATATTAAGTGTTCAATCCAGTATTTTTGCACATGTACTATAGAATATACAGTGTGTACACTGACCAGTCTTTTGTTCTGCACTGCTTCCACCAGGTTGCACAGATGCACTTTATGTAGCTAGGACTAGCTCACTTTAAGTCCTTAGCTCTGTGTTGTTTTAAGTAGCTCTGCCTTTGTTCTATGTAGCACCATGTCTCATCTCACTTTGTACTGCGTCAGCTATATATGCTTGAAATTACAATAAAATCTTCTTGACGTGACTTGATTTGGATAGCTGAGGTTCTTCACTAACTTTCCGGCCTTGGTCCAACACCACATGCTGTAGATTAACTGCAGACCACGAAGCTCTGTGAAGCCCACCCATGCTGGCCACACATCCATGGCTTCTCGTGCTTTGGATCTGCTATTGTTTTAATACGGCTATATACATATATATACACTATATAACTTTGAGAAAACTATACTAAACTCAGTGCATCAACCAGAACACTACTGGCGAGAGTAGCTTATTGTCATAGAAAGTTCTCCTGCCTGCTGCTATCCATAATACTGAAGGCGGTTAATCATGAATAATGTATTGTGACAGCTTTTTTAGTAAAATTGAAAAAGAAAAAAAAAAGGTCAGATGTGCTTTCTGACCAAGGTTCACTCGTGTTATGCAGTACAGCGAATGGTTCATGTGGGAACAGGTAAAACTGGTTACAACTTTTTTGGGAAAAGAAATTAAACATACATTAGACCTATTGCAACAAAAATTCCCCTGTTCTGAAAGTTTTTTAAACAACTTTTCCAAGGTTGTAATCTTTAGGCTGTCGGCAAATTGTAGATTTTGCTGCTTGTTTAGCTCAGTGTGTGCGGTTATCCTTGGTCACACCTGTCGGAAAGTTTGTTATATATTAGTCTTGAGAGCTACTTTTAATTTAAACATTAATTCATTCATTCATCTTCTACCGCTTATCCGAACTATCTCGGGTCACGGGGAGCCTGTGCCTATCTCAGGCGTCATTGGGCATCAAGGCAGGATACACCCTGGACGGAGTGCCAACCCATCGCAGGGCACACACACACACACTCTCATTCACTCACGCAATCACACACTAGGGACAATTTTCCAGGGGGAGAACATGCAAACTCCACACACACAAGGTGGAGGCGGGAATCAAACCCTGACCCTGGAGGTGTGAGGCGAACGTGCCAACCACTAAGCCACCGTGCCCCCCTTTAATTTAAACAGTATTTTTGTTTTTTGACTAGAGTATCACTGGCGTATGCTAACGGTGAGTAAATGTTCAATGTTCATGATTCAAATGTGCTTTTAGAGGATAATTTTAGAATGTTAACTGACCTCTCTGTAGCTACAGCTGTATCCCAGTGATTGCCAACCAAAGATTACTGCTTTACCTGCTAGATTACTCCGATCTGTGCCAAGGAAGCTTACGTAGTTGCTTAAATTAGCCTCCAGATTTGTGTGAATCAAATATTTCTAATGCAAAGATTATCTGCACATTTACACACCTCGCCCTAGTGCCTTAATCGCCTCCTATCTACACTGTCTGATTTGTACATTAGCAGCACCTCAGAACTACAACCAGTGCCACATGTAGTACATGTATTACAGTCAGCTAGGGAAATCAATATGACTCCCGGATCTCATTCACCTCAGGGAGGCCCTGCATCTGTGTGATAGGCTTGGTAATAAGAAAGAACAGGGCTAAGATTAAGGCAGGATGAGAAAATGATGGAGAAGGTGTATGTATGTGATTGAGATTTATAAACCCTCTTAAAGAAGAAGCTAGAGAGAGAGAGAGAGAGAGAGAGAGAGAGAGAGAGAGAGAGAGAGAGAGATGAACTAAAACACATAGATCAACATAATTTTCTTGTCACAAACTTGTCACAAACTTCCATATTTATAAAAAGCAAATCTAGGTTTTCATCTGAAAACTCACATCAATTTCCCCAGCCGCAGTGGCAACATAAGCTTCTGATATACACCTAAACCGGTGCTAGGTGTAGTGCAACAATAGATTGCTAATCCCAATTTTAGGGGATGATATTGATTAGATGAGGTGGTCAGTAAGCTATTTAAGCAGTGAGCCATATAAACATTTCATTTCACCTTGCAGGGTCAGAACACTCACTTTTAGAGAATCCTTAATGAGATTTGTGTGCTTGCTTCCTTGCAATTAAATGAACTAAGCGTTAATTTGGACACAGCAAAATGTAGATGATTAATAGAGAGCCTGGATATAAATTCCCTTTTTGAGAGAATCAGACACATTGTTTTTCACACAGTTGCAGAACTGTCACTTAGAAGTTTCTTCAAACGTGTAATCTGATCACATTTATTCTCCTTCAGTGTGGCCTTGTTCTGTATGTCAATGAGTTCCAGCTAAGGAGAAGCCAGTGTTGAATTTTCAATGATGTCAAAAATGAATTTATGACAGGTTTAATGCCCCACAATTGTTAAATCATTCAGAAATTCTTTTTTAATACTTTTTTAAGTCTGTTGTGCTAGTCATATACAAGGTTCACCATGCTCTGTGAACTGGCATTCAGTTTTAGACATTTAACAGCTTTTCTGTGACAAGTGATATGTCAGAAAAGCTAACTGTCATTCATAGAGAGTCAAATAGTTTCTGACACAAAGGTCATTCTTCTCCTCTCACTTTGGTAGAGTTAGTTAGTTAGTTAATCAACCAACCAACCAACAGACCAACCAATAAATCAATCAACCAACCAATCAATCAATCAATCAATCATTCAATCATTCAATCAATCAATCAATCAAGCAAGCAAGCAATCAATCATATACGTAACTCTCAAAGTTTTACTTAATTATAATTGGTTGGACTATTACAATTGAGTGGAGGTCAATCAGTATATCAGATGGAGTGTTTTCTGTTTTTTTTTGTGCTTTGTATTGTCTGTTTGCACTGTCATTTGTCTTGCACTTTTTGTATTAGGTTGCATGCATTGCACTTTATGTGGCTAGGACAACTTGCTTTAAGCCCAGAGCTCTTATGTTGCCCTATGTTGCACCATGGTCCTGGAGAAACACTGTTCCAGCTCACTATGTACTGTGTCAGCTATGTATGGTTCACAATAAAAGCTTCTCAACTTGACTCGACTTGAGGTAGTAAGCAGACGTTTTAAGTAATCATTGAAGTAGCATTAAAGTTGTTACCTGGTACAACTGTTCAATTTACAAAAGTTCATAAACTCTGATGTAGCATGTTTGTTTTCAATTAGCACATTTCCTTCACTCTGCTTAAACATGTCTTTAGGGCTTAGCAGCTGGAAGCTAAATGATCCGTGATAACTAGCTCTGATAGCTGCTATATTTTCTTCAAAATTTACCCTGAATAGATTTTGCTGTCCTGTCAGCATCAGATAGACAATTATTTTGAGCGTTTTTATCAACTTTGAATCCCTGCCTATGAACCTTTTTTCATTGAAATGGATGGCAAAGCTAAGCTTAACTTTTCTTGTAGACAGCAACTGTCAAACATTTACAGAATATATATATATATATATATATATATATATATATATATATATATATATATATATATATATATATATATGTAGCTTGTATAGATTTAACAATAAAAAAAAACAAACAAACAAATAATTGGTGAGACTATGGTTCATTATGTCAATGCTACCTTTTAATTTCTGAAATTATATATATATATATGAGGATGGAGATTAGTGTGGGACATAATTAATACAAAAAAATAAAGGGTTTTCCCTTTAGATACACCAAACATTGGTTACTGCCAACAAACTAAAGCCCAATTCAAATATACGTTATAAAGAATGTAAAGTATATATTACATCTATGCTACACTGCATATTTAGCTGTGAATAACAAACAGAGCAAAGCAGAACGCTAATAACTTTTTTAATTCTTAAAATAATTCTTTACTTACAAGCTTGCCTGAATATAGACTAAAGGTTTAGCAAGGACACTTACAGTAGTGTTGGATTATACTGAAGTAATCGATGCCTTCATCAGGTCATTAATTCCAGGGTTCAGGAATGATGTATTATGAGCAAACAGGAATTATTATCTTATTATTATTACCTCAGCATGATTGAGTGCTTGAAACTGATTGGTCATAAGATGTACGATATTTACGTACAGCGGAGGTGTAACAGCAATGCTCTGGCTGTATCAGGAATGTCCTGGCTATTCTACAATAACAGCTCATACACAAAATCAGTGAACACTCCAAATAATTTAAGACTTACAGTAATATTAAATCTAAGAATCAATAATAATTTTTATTATAATAATAAAAGGATTCAAAAACGGCTTGTTTAACAAAGTAATTCTTGTTGTGTGATGTGGTCGTTGATATAAAGTTTTTTATTAGGAGATGTTTATTTAGCGTTTATGGAAGAAGTCTCAGCTGGAAGCATTCTCAGTCTCTGTACCACTTTCCGTTTCCTGTTTTCTTAGTAAAATTACTGCCTGAGTTTTGTGTGTGTGTTTGTGTGTGTGTATGTGTGCATGTGTGTGTGTGAGGCGGCGCAAGAGAGAGTGAGAGCGAGAGAAAGAGCAAGAGAGAGAGAGAGAGAGAGAGAGAGACACGGTGGCTGAACAATGACTGTTTATCGCAGTTTGGATGTCTCAAGACATTAAATCTAACTATAAACAGTACAAAATGTACAACATGGCATTTGTTAATAAATGAATATCTCTGTGGTATAAGTGTAGTAACACACTCAAGACTGCCAGGGAGTTCCATCACAACCCAGTCAGCATGTATTATTGTATATAATAGCACAGTTTGTTGTTATTCCTTACTTTGTCTATATCCTGTAATAGCTATGCAATATTTAATACTAATTATAAGAAATTATAAGAAATTAAAACTGAAAACTGTTCTGGCAAAGCGCAATCCTGCCGAGAACAAACATCAAACAGTGTGCGCCACGTTCGGTATTTACGCTTGTATCCTGCCTGTTGCAAAAGTAGAGCGTGCTGTGCTTCAGGGGAGGAAGACAGAATGGAGTCCGAGTTTCTCTGTGGAAAAACACAATCTCTCTGGAAAAGCTGTTAGCTGCCTGCTGAATTCCGATAGTCAGACTCTGCCTCGCAGGGATGTTTTGTGGTGTCTCTCTCGTTCACCTAGTAATTACCGGTCCTTGCTTTTTTCACATGACCACAGAGATAGAACAAATGGAAGGCTGAATTTCCCTGTAGAACATACAATATGTGTGTGTATGATAATATAGTATGTACAGTATTCTTCATAATATATAAAAGAATGCAGAAAGAAACCACACTGTACAGAACAGTTAGCATTCCTTACCTAGACTTAAGCTTTTTTTTTTTTTTTGACATACCCATAAAGTTGGAAGATTCTCCTTTAACTCCTACCAAAACCTCCAAGCAAAAATCATTTGCCTTATTCACAGCTACTGAGACTAAAATGAGAGAATGAAGATTCCTCCAAAAGTCACAGACTGCAGGACCATTCCAGTGCTAATCCAGAGACAGTTTCTAATTTGGTGCACGCTTATCATCCTAATCTGAGACTGTGGAAGGTTATGAGAATACAATCCTTTTGTAAGGAACCTCCACTCATCAGCTGATTGCAAAAAAACACCATACACATGCTTAAAAGAAACAAATAATTTATCTGTCTAATCTACAACACTCTTTGCTTCAAACCAGATCCAATAAAGACATAAGAATGCGGTGCAGTGTTTTCTTTTAAGGGGCTTACATACTGGCAGTTTATTCTGAAACAGCATAGTTTGCGTGATAAACTGGTGATGTGAAAACTGTCATGTGATCCAAGAAGCACAACATAGTACTTGTCAATTGAATCGCAGTTGTAATGCAGACAAACGTCTGGTATAAGAGTTCAAACCTCTAGAGAGGTGAAAGAAAGCATACAGTCATACAATCAGGAAATTCCACAACCGGAATGACTGCCAATGCTTTGTAATTAAACTAACTATACCGTGCAATTGTATAATCCATGGAACAGGAAGTGATCCAGATGTGAACAACTGCAGTTGAACTGTTGTTATAAACATGTTATCCTTATAGTGATATACATTTATTAGCAACAAAATTGTACCCTTGACACCCATCAGTCATATCCAGCTACTAGTTTCAGCAGCAAGATGCTTCAAGAGCACTTATGACGTTATGACGGTAAGTTAGACGTTAATGACATCCCTGTTTAAATGGCTTAGTGTTGATGATGTAAATCCATTTTAGATCCAATAATGTGATGAAGCTTAAGAAAAAACATATCTAGACTCATCAGCCTTTTATACATCAACTGATTTCGCCTCCTATTTCCTACTGGCACAGCTGACAAAGTAAAGTTGTCCAAAATGTCTTGTTTCTTTGAACTGCTACACTTCTCTCAGTCTAACAGTATGCTATTTTACTCAATAGTCGTGTCTACAAGTCAGATTTTATGTATTAGGCTGCAGACATGATTATCGCCACACTTTCCCAGGTAAATGTCTCAGTAAATGTACGGTCGCTCTCAGCATAACACACTGCTTGCTTCAATTCAAACACAGTGAACAATTAACAGGATGGATGTGTGTAACAGTAATCCTATTACACAAGGCTTGCTTTCAGGCCTCCTGTGGTTTGTGCTAGCATACAAATCTATGAACCTACTCTCCTGCCATACCCACGCAACTGCTCACACTGTGTGAAGTGCAGGAGTTGGAACGTATCAACATCTAGAGAAAACCAAGAACAGTGTAAGATGGAAAGAAAAGCTGTGGATGAGCAGGTGAAGCATAGGAAATCGGAAAATGTGAGGGAATGTGGGAGTGATAGATAGTGTGTGTGTGTGTATCAGAGCTGCAGGGTAGTGCATAATTGCCCCTGGTTGAATGGAGGTCATCCAGCACCTTTGGGCATGGTGACAGCAGCCCACTGCTCTTTCTCTGCCTCAGCACTGAAATATTCTAAAATATTATTCCTTCCCTTCAGCACCCTGCCTTCTCTCTTCTCGACTTGTTCCAGATGTTTCTTCTGTAACAAACAGCCCAAAAACACCTAAGACAAGACCAGCCTTTCCTTTCAGATGTTCTGCACAAAACAGGACCATGTGTGTCAGAATGCAACAATGTGGAAAGAAGGTGACATGCTGCTTTATTTAGCTGTCAATTGATCCCTTTTGTTCCTATTCAGAATGCAACTTTAGACCACCGCATGCTGACCTTGAAAGAGGTGCAAGGAGTAACACACACACACACACACAAACACACACATACACACGAGCAGCCACAATAGCAGGAACATATTAGGATTCACTGCATACGCCAGACAACATCTCTCATTAACAATGCTTTGTGTACTAATTTGCTCTTGAGTGATTTTCAATTATATCAAGAGCACATAATATTATAGCCATTACTGAAAACAAGGTTGGGCAAATGTATACACATGGCATTGTCGCTGAGCAAATTTGATTAAACACAATTGTGTCCAATTACATAATAAATAATCCAGATGCTGGCACAAAGCATAATCAAAACGAACGTGTGAAAAATCATATGTAAGTGTGAATCATGTACGTTTGTGGCAAAACCGTTGGGAGACGCTTACAGGGTGAGAGAGATTTATTCCTATAGAATTCTATAGAGCTGCGTGATTGATGCTGTACCATTTCAAACCAAAACCAGACACAGTCTCAGCTTTAAGCATCAAATGAAGCATGTCTAACTGTGAGTAAGGGATAATAAGGCTGGGCTCAAAGGAGGAGTTTTCACATCTGTTCCCTGGTGTGTGCTGATGGCACACCTCACTCACACACACTCTTGCTGACAATCCACTGGCAACTTTTCATACACAGCCACATCTGTCCACACACACATACACAGACACACACACAAAAGCAATCAAACACACAACCAGCAGTGTGCCGCCGGCCAATGGCACCTTCAGTTATTTATGATGTTACAGACAGAAAAGCCTGCTGTTGCTCAGAGTCCAGCATAAAGAACAACAACATCTCAAACCCCTTTCGGAAAAGGGATATGGAAAAACCAGACTGAGTAAAAATAAATGGTAATATCTGTCAACTTCAAGCCTGTTGGAATTCAAAAAAGAGCACCTTTGAGATATAAGGCTCACTTCAAGAAGATGAAAAACCCTGTCTTCTCAGTGCAGCAGCAGCTCGCACCGAGGCCCATGTATCTTTGAGACCGCTGTCATGGGCTTTTCAGGACGTTGAGAGGTAAAGATGGTGAGCTGTTTGACATGTCAGCTTTTTTTTTCCCCAATATATAAATGAGGAATGTCCCATTAGGGATGCATAAACAAGACAGCAGAAGGATAAATAAGCCCTGACGCCATTACCTTGTGTTTCACTCCTCATATGTTTCCTCATCTCGGGCTGCGTCTCTGCCAGGCCCCAATGAGGAATCATCTCTTCCTCCGTCTCGCTGAGCACCAACCAAATCCATGCAGTCATTCATAGATTTTTATCATAGCTCTGCTACTTTATACCTCAAGGCACTCAAGGCATGTAAGGAATCTCAGCACAACTTAGCAGTTTAAAGGTACTCAGGGATCTACGGTATTTTACCTGTGCTTTGATTTTTTTCCCCTGCTCTCTAGACTCAATTAACCGATTGGACTTAAGGCAAAACCTCATGGTGACTCAAAGCTCCATTTCTGTAGTGATATCCATTCCTGTGGGCTGAATGAAATCTAAGTGGCTGACAGGGTTTCTTTAGGTCTGTCCTCTTGAGTATGATCAGAGTCAGTTATCATATCTGTCTCCTTTCCCATCACTTCTTTAATTTAAGCTCACAAGTATGGCTCCCAATAGATTAATCTGTAAAAAGTCTCTCTTTTCCTCCCTCCATCACAGCAGCCTGAAACTTGATCAGCGGCACCGGGCAGTTAATAAATCTTCAAACACAAAGACCACAGGATTGCACACACTTACATCGCAACTCAAAAGTCAGAAGAAGACATGATAGGCATAATATTATAATTTTTATTTATTCATTTTTTTTTTTTTATCAATATATGATTGCATTCAATGTTGTGGAACATCCATAAAACAAGATATTCCTGCTATCACATGCATTATGACAGCTATAAACAGTCACTCAATCCGTAGCCTCTCTCTTTTGTTCACGATAGCTTGTCTTATTTCTGAAAAACTATAAATCTTTCATAAAGATTCTCATATGGTGGGAAACGTATGAACACTGCTCTAACACTGGAGTCTGCTTCCGTATATCGAAATATACAGCATCTCCATATCAACATATATCTGTACTGTTATTCTTGGTTTTCACTGCATCTAATTTGAATTTTAATTTGAATTAAATTGTGTCTTTAAAAACAATAGTGTTAGAGTAATTGACTCCTTGAACTCCAACTCCCATCATGTACCACAGCATGCAAACATGGTCGCACCAATCTTCACTTCAATAACACACACACACACACACACACACACACACACGCTTTAATAGAGACTCATTCTTACATTTTGAAGTATGCGCTTACCTTGCATTCTGGAGATACCAAGTCTTTGTTTGTGTTTGTTTATCTGGTTTGATCTGTTTTTGTCTACAGTTACTGTGTACGGGATCAATACCGTAGATCCCTACGGGGGAAGTTGTGGCCTAATGCTTAGGGAGTCTGACTCCTAACCCTAAGGTTGTGGGTTCGAGTCACGGGTCAGCCATGACTGAGATGCCCTTGAGCAAGGCACTGAACTTCTCCCAGGGCGCCGCAGCATAAATGGCTGCCCACTGCTCCGTGTGTGTTTTCACTGCTGTGTGTGTGCACTTTGGATGGGTTAAATGCAGAAAACAAATTCTGAGTATGTTTCACCATACTTAGCTGTATGTCATGTAAATTTCACTTTCACTTTTGCCTAATCTTGTATATCCTGTTCGCCAATGCCAATCCCCTGACTTTCTAATTTTGAATTTTGCCTATTTTTTGGACTGTTTTATATTGTTTATTTAAGCCGCTTGTGACAAAGATCCTATTAGAACACATGCATTAATACAAAACTGGTGCATTTGCAGAGCTGTCTTTAAAGAAAATGAATCAACACTGTCTGAATAATCTGAATTACAAATTCAACAGCGTTGGTGAAAATGTTTGTATTTCACATAAAATGCTTAGATCATTTTCATCAATTTGTTCATTGGAAAATTTACTATAATATTGAGATCTGAAGCAGAAGGCTGGTGCTCTTTATCCTCAATTTCAAAAGCAAAACTTGAGCTTCTCACATGCCAGTGTCTACCAAATAAATTTCCCCAAACTCTGAAATAATTAAATAATAATAAAAGAGAAAGTGTATGCGTGTTTGAGCTAGGAAATAGGCCAATTAATCTACAGAAGGATGTGGCAAAGCATTGCTTTAGTTCATCAAAGCCTAATGAATCATTCCTGTCCACATCAGGACACGAAAGATTAAATCAGAGGACATCACGTGTCCTCATTCATCTGAGCTTATCTGCCACCTGTGCAATGGCTGCTTCAGTCAGTCGGTGGAACAAACTTCAAAATGCATTTGAAATACTTTCAGGAGAGCAAAGTCTTTACAAGTAGTGCGAGTCCTAATCCACATTTCCCTTATATAGGTAATGTTTCCTGTTGATTGTTCATTTTTTTTATCTCTTATGTGGTAAGTGTTTTCCCTTGTTATTCTAGGTGTGTGTGTACGTAATATACTGTGTGTGATGGTGAGTCAAATAAAAACCTTATTAATTGATTTAAAAATTTTGCATTATTATTTTAAACAGTCCATTTAATTCAACTGCGCTCTCTGGATCCAATTCTAATTAGTGATTCAATAAATAAATGCTGCACTAAATGAATGCTGCACTCACCCTTGTATTATAAGTAGTATGTACTGTATATATGATTTATTGCATGCATAAAATATAACATATTGCTAGAATATAGGTATTAAATGCTGTCTCACAACACCAAGTGTTATAAATATTTCTTGTTAAGATTCCTGGAGTCTAGTGTTTAGCCTCGACTCTACTTTTGTGTAAGGTTGTGGGCTTTGTTTATATTTCAAGGTTTTTCACCCAAATACACACATTAAGCTTTTGCAATTGTGCCTCACTTTAAACTTCTGTGCCAGCATATCACTCGTATTACGCATATACTGTAACAGTCTTTCACTTTCTGTCTGGCTTTTCTTCTTTCTTTTTTCTACTGGAAAAAAAAAAGACAGTAGCAGAAACACCTCATCTTCTGCAAACAAAGACAAACTACACAATTGTCACAGGAGAAACAAATGGGAGAGAAAGAGAGAGAGAGAGAGAGCGAGAGAGAGAGAGAGAGAGAGAGAGAGAGAGAGAGAGAGAGAGAGAGAGAGAGAGAGAGAGATCTTGTCTTTTCCTCCGTGCCTCTTTTAAAGTCAAAGTGAAGGGAAAAATAATCTCAGTCACACTATGAAGGTGTGTCTAATTTTTCTAATCTCAGGCACACACATCGTTAGAACACCAAAGCTTTATATTGCTGTGCATAAATATGTCTCGTTAAACAGAAAAAAAAAAAACTGGTAATATCACAAACACAACGGCTGCATCATTTTACATTTTACATTTTTAAACAGAAACTGATTGTAGACGATAAACATGGCCAAAAATATGTCACCACCTGGATTAAACTAAGCAAATATTTAAGATCTTCTCGTTGGATAAATACTCTTACTCACACACTCATGAGGACGGAGTGCCAACCCATCGCAGGGCACACACTCTCATTCACTCACGCACTCCGGACAATTTTCCAGAGATGCCAATCAACCTACCATGCATGTCTTTGGACCGGGAAGGAAACCGGAGTACCCAGAGGAAACCCCCGAGGCACAGGGAGAACATGCAAACTCCACACACACAAGGCGGAGGCAGGAATCGAACCCCCAACCCTGGAGGTGTGAGGCGAACGTGCTAACCACTAAGCCACCGTGCCCCCTGGATAAATACTGTAGTGATTAATATGTTTTCACAGACAAGAAGTTATTTAACCCTAACTGATGCAGTCAGTCACTTCCTAAACAACCATTTCATTGCAAGATATATACAGGGATCATGGAAAAGATGTTACTCTCTTTTATAAGGGCCTGCATCAAGCAAAAAAAAAGTTAAGAACTGTTATGATCACTTAAACATTTTGTGAAATCATTTAAGTTCAACATTTAACACACAGCTATGTTTAACAGTGAAAGGAAGAACATTTCCACACACTGTGTGAAGTTAACTCAAGGGATTGGGACTAAAAAGCTGAGTAGTCTCTAGAAAACCACTTATCAGTGAACCTTATCTGAAAAAAAAGGCTTCAATTTGTTTGGGAGGAAAAAAATTGGTCCCTGAAGCAATGGAAAAAGGTCACGTGGTCTGTTGAGTCCAGATTTACTCTGTTCCAGTGTGATGGACACATCAGGGTGAGGAGACAGGCGGATGAAGTGATGCACACATCAGGAATATTGCCTATCGTACAAGCCAGTGAAGACAGTGTTATGATCTGGGGTTGCTTCAGTTGATCTGGTCTAGATTCAGCAACGTTATGTGCAGGTATTTCCGTCAATTGATTTGTTCTACGCTGATGGCATGAGAATATTCATGATGAAAATGCCAGGATTTATCAGTGCTCGAATTGTGAAAGAGTGGTTCATAGAGCATTATTTTCAGACATAGATTGGCCACTACAGCGTCCAGACCTTTCCACTTTTGAGGTGTTGAGGAAGACTTTACACAGTGCTTTGACTCTTCTATCATTAATACAACATCTTGGTGAGAAATGAAATGAAATGAAAAAATAAATGTTGTAAAATAAAGGTTGTGAAATAAATGTTGTGGAGTTGCATAAGCTTATCTAAACAATTCCACAGAGAATAAATGCTGTGAGCAAAGTAAAAGGTGATCCAACAAACAGTTATGTGTGTGTGTGTGTTTTTTTTTTTACAATACAGTACAATTCAGTCATCCGAGAGGAAGAGAAGTCACTTACTGCATGTATACAAAGTAAAAGTGAAAATGAAATAAATAAAAACATCAAGAAAAATCTGCTTCTAACAAAGTGCAGAGTTTAGTCAGAGTAATTCCAAACCATACAAGAAAGCCTCTGAGCCATGCTGGAAATAGAAGGAGAGAGGAAGGGAGAAGTGCATTAGCCACATGAGATTACTCATAGCCTCCACTTCCTTCCTGCTGAGTGGAAAGCACTCATAGTGCAAGAACTGACAGACCTCATGCGGTAACATCTGTAAATGAATGCAACATCTGCAGCCTGATATCTCTATGAGCCAACAACAGTACAGTTTTCTCTGCACACAGTTTTTCTTTTGCTTGTTTTTAAATAAACACACGTCATTGCTTCAAATGATGAGCAACATGATGAAACATCACCACAGTGAGCTGATGTGGATCAAGACAACATTACGGGATACTTTAGACAGATGTGTCAGTTCATTACCCTCTTGTTAGTAATATAGCACAAATAGAATACAAAATATGACACCAGCAAAACATGAAACCTATTAGAAAGCGTCCGTTTAACCAAGTCTAAGAGGGAAAGAGCTTTTGGGACGACTATAAGCAGATAGATGAGCAGTAAGCACAGAGCAGGAAGAGGAAGTTGGGGAAAAGAGAGATATTACAGAGGCAGAACTCCAATGAGGGCTGTTTTCTGCTGAAGTCAATCACAACACACCAGAGTGTGTTAACTACCAACTGCCTCAGGTAACAGTGATGAGGAAAGCAATATGGTTGCTCAGTGGGTAGCAAAGCACCTGCTTCCAGGAGTGCAGAGCATGATAATATTTTAAAGCAAACACAGTCTAACATGCAGTTAGTGTTGTGCTTTATATCTGGCACAAGTCAATACCTGGCATCTCTTTTATAGTTGTTTTCCATCAGTAGTTATATGTTGGTGCTCCTCACAGTATCAGATGAAGGAAATGAATGAATGAAAGCCTTATTATCGCTACAGCACAGTGGAATTATTTTGCGTTGGGGTCGGCACGCAGATGCAGCCATGATGCAGTGCCCCTGGAACAGGAAGGGTTAAGGGCCTTGCTCAAGAGCCCAACAGTGGCAGCTTGGCCGTGCTAACAACCCATAGCCTTAACCACTGCCCCACCTTAATAATGATGTTAATGGTGATGATCATTTTAAAAATGTTCCTTCACTTGCCTGCTTCCTGAAAAAAGGTACCTAAGTGCCTTGGTCCTCACTGCCAAACTGTATAACAGTTTCTTCTCTCAAGCCGTTAGACCCAATACCCAGAGACTGGACTGATATCAACACACACACACACACACACACACATAAACTGTACATCATTTTACTCCAAATATTTTTTGCTACTAAGTGCTTTTTTTTTTGCACCTACAGCAGGTTACTATTACACTTGTTCATTTTAAACTGTGTACTGGTCAGTTCTGCATTGTGCCTTGTCAAATATTGTATTGTATTCTGTCTTGCACTGCTTGCACACATGCACTTTATGTAGTGCTATGTAATGTACTTAGTTGTGTGTGTTCTTTTACGTAGCACCGTGGACCTTTAGGAATGCTGTTTCATTTTATTGTGTACTGCTCCAGCTGTATATGTCTGACATGACAATAAAAGCTTCCTGACTTGACTTGCCTTCTACTATGGCGGTCATTGCAGAAGCTAAGAAAAAATTGAGCAGCAGTAAAAATGTCAGTCATGTGGACACTTGATATCCATACCAATTGAAAATGGCTTATATTGAGATTGTACTTTGTGTGCGTGTGTGTGTTTGTGTTTGTGTGTGTTTTTTCATTACTGCAGAATCACCTAAAAATCCACCATCCAGCTGAGATTTCATGATTGCTGCTGCTGGCAAACATTTCCAAATGCTTTGCAGGTAATATTATTATTCCCACTTCTTACTCTGCTTAAACCTGAAATGGTTGAAATGTTTGTTTTCCTGTCTTTTTTTTTTTTTTTTTTTGGCTATCAGTTTTGAACAATTACTTTCTTCAGATTTTAAAATGGAATATTATGAGCAGGAAAAGAAACAATATCACACAAGCTTAGCCTAAAAAATGGCTACATCTGCTACTCCAAGTTTAGTTGTCATGCATCCAAACAAGACAATCAGGCATGAGACATGAAATCCAAATAATGAAAATGTGATTTTGAAAACTCATACAATAGTGAAGGTTGGAAGAAAGAGAAAAGGGATGAGGAAAATAGCTATGGAGTAGGAGATAGAGCAGGAGGAAGGCTCTGTCTCAAGGAGATAAACTGTCCTGAATAAAAATTCAATTCCCACTTGTTGACCATGTACTCAGCTGCGATTTGAGGATGAGGGAGCCAGGCATTTTTCCCAACATTTTCCAAGCACACACTGCATGTGATATGAACTACAGCTGAATAAAAATGAGAGGATAGTTTCTGTATAGTATTTGTTCATAAAAAATATCGTTTACATTTAGGATTATTGTCATGTTTTATTCATGCCATCATTTTTTTTTTTGTTTGATTTATTTATTCATTCATGCATTCATTCAATTATTCTATTCATCTGGTATTTTGTAGCTATTTACAGGAAAGAAGAATAAATATTTCATGTCACGTCTATGCAATTTTCTCTCATTGCTATATACAACAAATGCATCCATGCACACTGTGACATCTTTGTACTCAATTTATCAGTGCAGTGTGTATGGTTTGTGCACTGGACAAGTGTGTTTGGCATGTTGATGTGAGGATTTCATTTTAAAGGGAACATTAATGGTTTTGGAGTCAGTGTTTTTGGAGCTGACACGCTGTTTCCGTTCGTTCGAGCTTGCACATGAATGCAGCATGATTAAAGAACAAATGGGAGTATTACATACGGTGCTACACACTTATTCACAGTTGCAGGCTATAATATAGTCCTTTCAATCCTGAAAAGGAATAATGTGCAGTCACAGGCACACTTTAATTCCTAGCATTTGAAGAAAAAAAAACAAAGGAACATTAATTAGACAAGCATCATTTTCCCCCATGTGCTTAATGTTTATTATAAAACCCAGTATGAAGATGGTCCAGTTTCTGCAGCAACAGATTTGATATTGCTGTTTGAACTCATTTGATTTTGACACTTCGTGGATTAACCTTTTGGTTAAAAAGTGCCAGATTTGTCTATTTTCAGTCATGATTTTCCTTAACAAATCTACTTCATTTTTGTTATTTCTATACTTGTCTGACGTTCTGAGTCCAACATACACTGATTATTTGTATCTATCTACATTATCTATCTACCCAACAGAAAGTAAATCTGCGTCTTCTAGGCAAAAGACTGAATTCCTAAATAGAATGTGTACAGATTGCCTGGTAATATTCTCCTGCAAATTTAGCATTATTTAGCATGATATTTAACTGTGCAAAGAATACTTTAAATACCTATTAGCCCCAGGACTCTAGTTAGCATTGTTGTGGCACATTGTTAACGTGTATGGAGTCATATAACATGGTGCTGTGCAAAAGTGGGTGTAGCTGCACAAAAGGGTAGATGATGTCACATCTACCCTTTTATTGGCTGACGCACTGGAATATTTTTAACCCGTTTATGATCATCAAATGCACATGCACATTACCTGCTTAACACAGAGACTGAGACAAGATTAGCATGTTTTCATCAGTTAATATCCTTTCCCATTGCTTTCTCTTATTCCAACTTTTCCAATTTTGTGAAATCTCAGTATTTATTTATATTACAGGGAGTGCAGAATTATTAGGGAAGTTGTATTTTTGAGGATTAATTTTATTATTGAACAACAACCATGTTCTCAATGAACCCAAAAAACTCATTAATAGCAAAGCTGAATATTTTTGGAAGTAGTTTTTAGTTTGTTTGTAGTTTTAGCTATTTTAGGAGGATATCTGTGTGTACAGGTGACTATTACTGTGCATAATTATTAGGCAACTTAACAAAAAACAAATATATACCCATTTCAATTATTTATTTTCACCAGTGAAACCAATATTACATCTCAACATTCACTAATATACATTTCTGACATTCAAAAACAAAACAAAAACAAATCAGTGACCAATATAGCCACCTTTCTTTGCAAGGACACTCAAAAGCCTGCCATCCATGGATTCTGTCAGTGTTTTGATCTGTTCACCGTCAACATTGCGTGCAGCAGCAACCACAGCCTCCCAGACACTCTTCAGAGAGGTGTACTGTTTTCCCTCCTTGTAAATCTCACATTTGATGATGGACCACAGGTTCTCTATGGGGTTCAGATCAGGTGAACAAGGAGGCCATGTCATTAGTTTTTCTTCTTTTAGACCCTTTCTTGCCAGCCACGCTGTGGAGTACTTGGACGCGTGTGATGGAGCATTGTCCTGCATGAAAATCATGTTTTTCTTGAAGGATGCAGACTTCTTCCTGTACCACTGCTTGAAGAAGGTGTCTTCCAGAAACTGGCAGTAGGACTGGGAGTTGAGCTTGACCCCATCCTCAACCCGAAAAGGCCCCACAAGCTCATCTTTGATGATACCAGCCCAAACCAGTACTCCACCTCCACCTTGCTGGCGTCTCAGTCGGACTGGAGCTCTCTGCCCTTTACCGATCCAGCCACGAGCCCATCCATCTGGCCCATCAAGACTCACTCTCATTTCATCAGTCCATAAAACCTTAGAAAAATCAGTCTTCAGATATTTCTTGGCCCAGTCTTGACGTTTCAGCTTGTGTGTCTTGTTCAGTGGTGGTCGTTTTTCAGCCTTTCTTACCTTGGCCATGTCTCTGAGTATTGCACACCTTGTGCTTTTGGGCACTCCAGTGATGTTGCAGCTCTGAAATATGGCAAAACTGGTGGCAAGTGGCATCTTGGCAGCTGCACGCTTGACTTTTCTCAGTTCATGGGCAGTTATTTTGCGCCTTGGTTTTTCCACACGCTTCTTGCGACCCTGTTGACTATTTTGAATGAAACGCTTGATTGTTCGATGATCACGCTTCAGAAGCTTGGCAATTTTAAGAGTGCTGCATCCCTCTGCAAGATATCTCACTATTTTTGACTTTTCGGAGCCTGTCAAGTCCTTCTTTTGACCCATTTTGCCAAAGGAAAGGAAGTTGCCTAATAATTATGCACACCTGATATAGGGTGTAGATGTCATTAGACCACACCCCTTCTCATTACAGAGATGCACATCACCTAATATGCTTAATTGGTTGTAGGCTTTCGAGCCTATACAGCTTGGAGTAAGACAACATGCATAAAGAGGATGATGTGGTCAAAATACTCATTTGCCTAATAATTCTGCACTCCCTGTATACTCATTCATTCATTCATCTTCTACCACTTATCCGAACTATCTCGGGTCACGGGGAGCCTGTGCCTATCTCAGGCGTCATCGGGCATCAAGGCAGAATACACCCTGGACGGAGTGCCAACCCATCGCAGGGCACACACACACACACTCTCATTCACTCACGCAATCACACACTAGGGACAATTTTCCAGAGTTGCCAATCTCAATGCCAGAGATGCCAATCAACCTACCTACCTACCTACGTTTGCCTCACACCCTGGAGGTGTGAGGCAAACGTGCTAACCACTAAGCCACCGTGCCCCCCTTATATTATACTGTTTTAACCAAATACTCACTAAATACAGACTTAATAGTATTCATTATTTTACATTTATATTACCATACAATTTAAATAATAAAAAACAAATAATTCAGTGAGTACAAAAAAGCCATTTTATACTGTAAGCTTATGACATGCCTTCTAGTTATTTACTAGCTCTTTTAATTTTTGGAAAAGATTGCATTTTCAAACTCAAGTAATCTTCTCTAGAAATGACTTCACCTTTTACTTGAGCCATTTTGAACAAAGTATATATTGCTTACTGTAGTGCTATTATTCCAAACAGAGTAGATGTAAAAATACGAGAATTATAAATTACCCTGATCTCTTACCAGTTGCCTAGAGAACTGTAAATACGTCCTGTTTTAATAAAATCTTAAATTGAAACTGAATGCAGTAATACGCCTTTGCTATCAATCACTGCTACTGAAGCCAGCTACCATTTTTTAACACATTTCAGTTCGGCGCATGAGCCATCAAAAGAGTTTATACTCACAGTAAATATCAACCACATAAAAGACTCGTAATCATAAGAGATGTTGAGTTCACAGCTCATACAATGCAGAAAAAGAAGCAGAACACACAGAACAAGTTATCATACAATACTGAGATGAGAGGGGAGAAAAAAGGAGCTCTGCCACAAAACGGACTGGTCTGGATTTTTATGTGTTGTACACAGGTGATAAATGATTTTTTTTTTTTTTTTTTACTGAAACTCTACTATTTACAACATCTGTACTGTATATGTGGCTACAATAAATAGTAAACAAACTTCAAGACATTTATCTGTTAAAAAAAATAAATAATATATATATATATATATATATATATATATATATATATATATATATATATATATATATATATAAAACAGAAAGTGCTGAAGGTTTTGTGATAACTCAGTTTGTGTTTTTTCACAGCCACAACGATTCCCTCTTTGGTTTCTTAAATATCTGAACAAATTAGACAAATTTAGAGTATCTTGAAAATACGATTGCAAAGCATTCTATAAAAAAAGTGCCATTATTATTTACTGATACTCCAACAAATGCCTTCAGACTTTCATTATACAAGTATTCTGAGCAAACACATTTTCTGTTCTATGCTCAATAATAGAAAAACAAGTCTAAATTAGTGTTCCTGCTTATTGCACATGTATTAATCTAAAATATTACTCCATTTTTCCTTTTAAACAAACTAGTCAGTCTTTCTGGCACCAGAAAAGACTGGAATTTCATCACACACCATGACCTTGTACTTGCTTTTAATGAATGCAATGATACTTGTTTTTGTTGTTGCCAAAATCACTCTTGCTAGCAATTGTCAGCTTAGAATGTATTTGTTGGCTTTTCTCCTAGGGACAAACATTGTAGAAACACAAAGTTTAGCAGATTCTACAGATAAACAGCCCAGAAGCGCTGTAGTCATAGTGTCACCAGCATTGCGAAAGACCCCTCACATCAAACGTCTGGCAAACGATATTCATGCCACTGCTACCAAACTATGCAACAGATTCTTCCCTGAGGCAGTCAAACTACTCAGTACACTGCAGCCCAAACACCCACCTGGACTAATCAAGACCTTTCCACCATCCACCATCCACAATCACTGCACACCTGCAGTTTAAATTCACACCATTATCTCATGGACTATATAAAGCATGCAGAGACAATGATAACATGATTCTATTGGATTGATTACACTCACAGTTCTGCTTTTCCTTGCAACATCAATGGTTACAGGCTACACTGCAAAAAATGACATCAGATTACACCAAATGACAGGTTACACCAAATCTGAGATTGTTAAACCTATTAAGACATTTTCACTCATTTAAAGTTTGAAATCGTCTTGTTTTATCGGCAGATCATTTTCTAAATTTTAAGTGTATTTCTAGCTACAATAGTTGCCAATAGAACTTAAAATGATGTTAAGCTTAAAATTTATAACAGGATATATATATATATATATATATATATATATATATATATATATATATATATATATATATATATATATACTGTATGACTGTGCAAAGGTTTTAGGCAGGTGTGAAAAAAAATGCTGTAAACAAAAAATGCTTTCAAAAATGGAAGTGTTAAACATTTATTTTCATGTGGGGGCCATGCCATCACTTCATGCTGGTTTGAAGGCAAAAGGTAGTAACACCAAATATTGATTTGATTTAGATTTTTCTTTTGTTTGCTCATTTTGCATTTTGTAAAATGACAGAAATAAACACTAATTATTTATATTTCTGAAAGCATTCTTTGTTTAAAGCATTTTTTCACACCTGCCTAAAACTTTTGCACAGTACTGTAAATATATATATATATATATATATATATATATATATATATATATATATTTTTTTTTTTTTTTTTTTTTCAAAAAGTAAACAAAAGTAATATATTTTCTTCTCTACTTGTAAGTTGAAAATAAAAAGGTCATCTTTAACGAGTTTACAAAGTTTACTCATGCTTTTGAGGCAGCAGGTGAAGTTTCATCTCTATGTTTAACCATCTGGAAATGTTGAAACATAAGAAACATATATATATTTTATATTTGAAATCGATATCTAGATTTGACTATATTCAAGGTATATTTTGCACTAATTTCGAGTCATATCATGTAAAACTGCACAATCATGTTCAGTGCTTCTTCTGCTGGGTTATACAAATTCAGTACTTATATAAAGTCCTGTCTAGTTACTGTGAACTATTTTGTGTCATTTTTGCCCTGTGTGTTAACTGTGTATTTTGCACCTGACTCGAATGTACACAAGTTCTATGGCGGAATGCAAATAAAGCTCGCTTCACTTGAGACTTGATTAGAAATCTCTGTTGAGATGGAATATTTACTCAGATACTGAATAATATATAATAGTGTAATGTATACTGTACAAGTCCTGCTCAGCAAATCATTAAACAATAATAAAACGTACTTGCGGAGAAACTCTTAAGGCAATGGGACAATAAGGCCCTAATATATATAGTCTACAGAGGGTTGTGTCTTTTAATAGGCAAAAGAGCATGAGTCCATTTGTGTGTATGGCTTAATGAATATGCACTTTAGAGTTTTTCTTCCTAATGGGGGTACGGTCTATGCAAATAGATTCACTTTGCACCAGCAGTGTGCTTGACAAAGCCTTTGGGAACAATGACTGTACTGTACACATTTATACAGCCAAAGGGCAGTTATTAAATTTGACCCTTAATAAGTCTGTTTTTTCCATTTTTTCCAGTTTCAAAATAAAAACTTAAGTCTTAATAATACAGAGAATGGATTTACAGGGTGAAGAGAAAGATAATGAGAAATATTCTTAAAATTCTGCCTTATTATATATCATTTGCTACCCATTTCATCTGCAAATTTAGTCACATATCCATTATAAACAGAACACCATGTCCTCATACCTTTAATTTATTGTTAGGCAAAATAATATTTCTTTCTTTCTTTCTTTCTTTCTTTCTTTCTTTCTTTCTTTCTTTCTTTCTTTCTTTCTTTCTTTCTTTCTTTTCTTATCACTGCACCACATACTCTGTGTTCTCATGTAATGGCCCTTCAAATACATAGAAAGGAATGAAAACACATATTTGGATGATCATACAGACCAAAACATACATGCTACAGATATAAACCTTGCCGATTTCTGCAGTACTTCCTCCTTCTTCTCAGGCACATTAGATGAACCAAACCTGCCTAACAGTGGTGTTATTTCACACAATTTCATGTTTGAGCCCGATTCTTGAGAACCATTGGCCAAAATTCTCAAAAATTAATATTGTTAAATATGGCCACCTACTGCCAATCAGTTCTAATTGGACGAAGCCTGATTCACTGAAACAGATATAACTCATGAGTATTTGCATGAACAAACAGAAGCCATTCAGAGAAAGGTCCTGAGGATGTATGTCAAGTTGCAGTGGTCACCAACAGAAAAAGGACTTCATGGTAATAAGTAGTCAACTTGTTTAGGGTAAATTTGTTGCTTAAAAACATGGCCATTATTAGCCAGTCAGCTTTCAGCAGCCATTTGACAGGGTTACCTATGAGCAATTATCACAATACTTGAATGATACACCCCACTAGTAGATCCATTGTCAATTTAATTAGGTAACAAAAAAAATTAGGTAACAAATATTTAGTGCTGAATATATAGATTACATGTTTTCATCTATGTATTGCAGCTTAACAGCTAGACATATCTCCAATTCCTCATTGGCCAATACTGAAGATTTGCATTGTGAAATAGCACAAAGTGCTGCAGATACTTCACTATCTACTTTTAGATAGATATCATATTTTAATGATATTTTGTATTTGTGATCCAAATTTGCAGTAACTCTCAAAAACAGACAGCAAACCTTAACTCTTACTTCCGTATTGCTTTCTCCCTATCCTTTGACATAATTCAAACGGTTCTTCTTGGTAAACAACTTCCACTAAATGCATATGTCATTTCTCTGACTGCATATGTAAATTAGTCCTTGTTATGTGGCTTGTTAGTGAATTAGGGCCTAAGTGCTTTATTCTGGTGTGTTTGAGTCCTTCTCACAATCAAAAAAAAAAAGATACCCACCTGTTTAGGTGAGCTAAAGCAGCCTTGTGTCTAATACTTTTGATTAAATGAAGAGCTCTTAAGCTTGCATTGATATGTCAGCCTTACTTTCCATCTCACTTTGGGCACAGCCTCCCTCCCACTCCCACACCCACACGCCATGGCCTTTGCAGTTTGTGGCACAACACCTCTGCAGAACTTCTCACAAGATCTGTTCTTTACCGCAAAGCCATTGCGCATCCTGAGGGTGAACGGCAACAGCCTATTAAGTAAACAGAAATAGATGCTAATGCAGAAGTTTTGTGTAAAAAGTTTGTGAATATGGAAATGATAGTTAAGCAGGTCTCTCTGACTACAGAAACATGGAGTCATGGGAATTGTCTCTTTTTACTCCTATTTTTTGTTTTTTTGGGTATGTACCTTTCTGTGATCATGTAGATCATTTTCGTTGCTAAAACATCAATGATATTTTAAAGACAATGAGTATCATCATAAACCAGAATACCGTTCCACAAGCACACAAGGTGGTATAAAAGCAGTCTAGAAGAATGTTTTTACATTAAAAAAAAGTAAAGATGAAAGTCCTGACAAATGACAACATACTGCTTTGGAAATTCCACAGACAACCTTCTGTTTCTTTGTCCTCACTCTGCATTGTATGACTTGATTTCCCCTGATGATGCAACCTGAAGAAAGTGTAAAAGTGCACATGAAATATGCTCTATATCACTGACAGATTCAGATTTTTACCAAGCGATGATGAATATTGTCTATACAGCTGGCCTGGCTGAATAATACCGTTAAGAACACGATGATGAAGATCTCTACAGGGAGCAATTCTCATGATACATGTCTACATTGTTTGAGGTATAGAGATTAGTTAGGCTGTACAGGTAAATGATACAGCACTGCTCCTAGCACTCCTGATCCCGCTTATCACTTATCAAGATCGTAATGAGCCAAATCAGGTGTACAGAGAGTAAGGTACTTTCATATTTGTACAGGTCAGCTGAGAAGCAATGATGTAGAAGCATTACGGAGACAGTGCCAAAGCACAGTGTACCAAGTGCTCAATTACAGCCTTCAGTCAAGGTCAGAAAGGACACAGACAGAATTTCATTTATAAACCAAGAGGCATGGATTCCACTTTATCTTTGAACTATCTTTGATGGTAACATGCTTGACTGAGTTCACTTCTAATATTTGTCCATTATAAGCATGGGTTCACAATTTGACCAGAGAATAGTGTTAGCCCTGAAATTACAGTAAAGCCCTGATTCAGAAACACACAACAACCAAAAAAACACACTACATAATATAATATCAGTGTCAATACAGGATGGTGTCTTTCAAATTATAATACGTACTGTATGATTTGGTAAGTTTGCTTTAACGATTAAGTATTGTTGGGCTTTTCTATATAAAAGTGCTACGTACAAGTCTTTAGACAAGTTTTTAATTTATACCAAAGAAGGTGTGAATCAAGGCCCAGGAAAGTAGTTCTGACTGCAACACAAATGACAGATTAATATTTATTTATGATATTTATTAACAATAAATTGTTTCGGTGGCTTAGTGGTTAGCACGTTCGCCTCACACCTCCAGGGTTGGGGGTTCGATTCCTGCCTCCGCCTTGTGTGTGTGGAGTTTGCATGTTCTCCCCGTGCCTCTGGGGTTTCCTGAAATAATACCTATGATCGGTGATGTTGTGCTATTTTTTTGTTAGGAAACATTTATTTAACATTTATGTAAAGTTTCTCGGTTGTAAGCGCTTTGTAAAAGCCACGGTACATTGCAATGTTGATCAGAAAGACTAAACAGAGCTGTTTACAATTTCTGTTTTCTTAAAAATGCAGAGAGAAAGAGAGGGGTTGGGGGGATGGTGGTGGTTAAGGCTGGTGAGGGAATTACTGTTTATTGCAGCTATAAAATAAGTGAGAACAGGAAGTAACATCTCTCTCAGACGTTCCACAACATTAAATCTAACTACAAACCATTAAAATGTGTGACATTTCTTGCATTTATAAATTCATAGTATGAATTAAATGTAAAAGTAAATTAAATCAAATGTAATGTAATTAAATGTGGTTTGTTATTCCTTACTTAGCAACTACAGCATGAATAACTAAGCTTGAAAGTCTATTAGAACAGATAGACAGGTATGAGAGGATGAGAGGAAGCCTTTATTTGTCACATAACATGAATGCATAATGAAGATTTATTTTTTTTTTTTTGGAAGCTGGGGTTCAAGGACAGGGTCAGAGAGTTAAGGGCCTAACAGTGTCAGCTTGAAACCCTGACCTTCTGATCATTAACCCAGAGCCTTCACAAAAAATAATGCAAAATGAAGCAAACTCTACAATATTCAAAGGAGCTTGCAATTTTTCAAAATAACCAAAAATGTCTGGTGATCTGGGCCTAGACACATTGTGTGACATCATCAAAACCCACATTCAGCCTTTTTCGGATCATGTGCATAGAACACGAGTGCAGCTATACTAGAAAATAATGAGTTTCTTCATTGTTAGTAGTTTAAATGAAGAAACGTGCTCGCAATTTTTGCAATTCAAGAAGTTTTCTGCAAAGAAGCACAAAAACCTCAGTAGACAAACCTTTACAATTCACTAGATTTCAATAATGTTAATGTTCTTTCACCATAAAACGATCCCAATATTTTTCAAATGATGACAATATTACCATGCTGACGTCTGTCTCCTATTAGATATCACAAATCAGATTTAATACAGCAGTTAAACAGAATCTGTAAAACTATTTCTGAACAAAACCTGCATTAATATTGAATTTTGAAGAGTTTTCCAGAGCTCACATTTTTTAACTGGTGTAATACTGCACATGTAAAAAGGTTTCCTCACATTTTGATGTTTCTGAAAGCCTCTTAGTAATCTTTCCTGCCAGATTTAAGGTCATTAAGAAGACAGAGCATGTGCAAAATCATATTCTCATATGGAAATCTGCCCCTACTTTCCACTTGAAATAATTCACTCATTGATTCTTTTTTTTTTGTAAATGAACTGAAATATGCTTTCTTTCTGCATGCACAATTTATTTGAAGGCAAAAAATAGTACAAATTATTTGGAACATTATTAAATAAGGGCATAAGTGGAATGATTTTTCCACTTAGCATCACTAAATGACAAAGACTATTGTGTGAATTAAATCAAAAGAGAAGAAATCGTCCATAAAAAACCTGCTACTGCAAATAAATAGAAAGAAAAGGAAATGTTAATTCTTTTACTGATCACAAAGTTATGTACTGATTGGTCATAATGTACTTCTAATAGTCTGACATGTGAATCACAGAGATCACTCATGTTCTTCTCAAAGACTGATATCAAAACAACCTGTGCCACACACACACACACACACACACACACACACACACACACACACAGACACACATATATATATATATATATATATATATATATATATATATATATATATATATATATATATATATATATATATAAATGTACACTCACTCAATATAACTAAAGATCTGCATGAGTTTGTGGGCTCCAGAAACATGATGAATAACTGGATTACTGTTATTCAAACTGGAGGTTTTATTATTATTAATAACAACTTACAATAATTATTTTGCAATTTAACCTGGTCCTTTTGATTAATCTATGTATTTTGTTGTCTGTTTTTATCCCAGTGTGTATGTTAAGCACTACAATCATGGTCCTATATAATAAGCATAAGCGTAGATGTTCAAAAAGAATGAAAAATATTGATGGAGAAGCCAAAAAAAACAAAAAAAAAAAAAACAACAACTAAAAACAATTTTTTTTTTTTTTCAGATATATTGAATTTTTGTCAGAAAACAGACATTTGGATAGTCAGGCACCCTAAGGACATTAGGAAAACACTGCCCTAAGGCACATCAAGGATGTGACTATACTGTAGACACCTTCAGTAAAAGCCAAAGAGATAAAACCAAACAAAATAACTGTCCCGCATTGGCTGCAAAGCTTGCCGTGTTAGCAGTGCCTGATCCAGGACCAAGAAAGAAGACTGGGGTCTATATGGCACACTTTAAGGGTCCTAATCTGAAAAAATATTTCATCATGTCATGCCCCAAAATTCATTCAGAGTGTACTAGAGTCAAAGCTGAGGCAGCATAAAGCCCAACCTAAAGTTGCTGACACTTGGGTATGTATTATTCATTCACTTTTATCAAACCCTGAGATGTACGGTACTGGTTTAGAGTTGAATGGGAAGTGAAGCTCAGGAAAGTACATCACGACTCAGTTGCCTGAGTGTATAGAGCACAGCTTATTATGGAGCTGTGCATCAAACAGCGACGACATTTCACTTCCCTCAACTAAAAACAATTGCTCCTCTTATACATGCTGCTAATGCAAAAAAAAAAGCAAAAAAAAAAAATCTAAATGCTACCCACTTAGATTGCTTTTGTCTCAGTTGAGACTGTCAGTCCAACTGAAAAATTGCATTTCCCCACATAAACTAACTCATGCAAAGATTTTCGCTTCTCTCTAGAGAGCTGTCTGGAAATCACGTTTGACATTCAGAACTACGATGGTGGAAACTGTAAAAGGCTCACTACGTAATTAAGAGGCTTTTTCACTTGTGTCTGGAACTGCAATGGCATACTTGTCATCCCCGTCCCCCCAGGGGAACAAATAAACTTACACGCATCTTGACAAAAGAAAGACGCAAAGGCAATTCGATGTTATTTAGTGAGAAACATTAGGGAAATACGGTTGTGGCAGGTCTCCGCTTTTATTCTGGCTGATTGTGCCTTTGAGTGCTTTTTCGAAATTCGTCCTACCATCTGTTAAAGCAGTGGGGAAGATGTCAGCAAATAAATAAATTAATAAATAAAAAAATCTTAAAAAATGTATTTAAAAGTACTGACTTTGATGTTCTGGGGTCCCATTGTGCAGCTCTCCTGCTTCATTTGTCATCAACTATTCTGCGCTTTGTACATATACACTCACCAGGAACTTTACTAGGCACACCTGTACACCTGTGCAAATGCTCGATCCACCAGTCAAAAAAATACAACAGTTCTTAGAGTTTCTACACACAAATGATACTAGTTTCTATAAAGAATGGAATAAAAAATAAAAAGCATTCATTGAGGGTTCATTCGATAGATGGACATGCATTGAGGATGAGCTACAGAGGATTTTAAAGTTACAGTGAATACAGGCTGACCAAAACTGGACAGAAGATTGGAAAAACATTGCCTGGTGGTCTGTATCTCCATTTCAGCTGAACATGCAGATGATCTGTATTTTTCATTAATATTAACCCACTGAGCCAAACTGCCTAAGCCGCTCTAAGAGCAAATGTGGTTCCACCCAGCATTTGTGCGGTGTTCAAAACTAATGTGGTTAGTGAGTGTCAATTCAGCATTATATAAGGCAGTCTCATCATTCTTTCAAGCCGTTACGCTATACAGTTCTTTCCTTCTTTTCCTGGTTCACAAGACCATGGGCTCATGCTTTCCTCTAACAATTCCCAGCATGAAAAAGCTCAACTATTCTGCAGCAGCTCAGTTGGAGGGCTTAACAGACAATTAATAAACTCCTTTTATAGCCTGATAAACAGAGGCGGAAATAAAACAAAGGAATTCTTACCAGGCATGTTAGAAATGCTCTCAGCTGTGTTTGGATAGGTAATAAATTAAAAACAAAGTGCCAATACACAGCTTTACACATCGTATAGCAGAAACATCTGTTGTTCAGGACACTTTCTTTTTAGGCTTGTATGATCCTGTCAAGAGACCATTCATATATTCTTTCATTCAGCTTTAGAAACTACTTTATCCTTGCAGTGGACCTGGATCTGTCACTGCACATGGCATGGGTACACACTGTAAATGGGATGACAGTACTTAGGACACCAAACACATTCATTTACGCACAGGAGACTTATCCCATTCAGCATAGCATATCCCATTCCCTGGCCAAGGTTTGAAATTTAAAAACCCAGAAGAAAACCGACACGGACCGAAGGAGAACATGGGAAACTCCACAAAAACATTAACCCGATCTCAGGATTGAGCCCTAGAGCTGTGAGGTGACAACACTCCCCACTGTACACCCATGCAAAGTGGATTTAACTGGCAGTAATAAAACCCTTCTCCATCATCCCTTAAGAAATCATCTCACATTCACAGGAAACTTCCATTTCAAATCAATACTCAATCAAAGTCATCATACCCCAAGGAAAACATGCAGCATGCTTCAGGAGCTGAGCAATCCTATCCCAATCCTACAGCGGTGCACTCTGTAAAGCAAGACATGAGGTACTCATTTGGTTTATTTATGATAATTTCTTTGTTCAAACAAGCTGTGCTGATGTAATTTGAAATAAGTGCGAGAAGGCAGCTGGTGGCATCGACCCTGAACAGTCTCCAATATGAGTTTGGTGATCACACTTGTCATCGACACAACTGTACCATCCCATATACTGAGTGAGTAGTTTAAGACAGGAGGAAGTGTTAGCATGGATGAGAGGGACTGCAGAGGGAGTTAGAGGATCCACCGGTAGAAGGAGGAGAGGACAGAAAAGCGATCTTGACAGCTATAGTTATTTTTATGAGGCCTTTCTTTTAGCTGTTTGTCATATCTGACATCTGAACTGACACACAGAAACTGAAAGACTCTCTGTCTCGGAAATGTAATGGTTGAAAGCAAGCCTATGTCCTGATTCTATTTTCAACTTGTTTGCTATAGAAAGAAAAAAAGCTAGATCAAATCAACAACTCTTTACCACCCTTAGTGCTGTAAGATTCCCTGAAAGCATGAATTAGTGTGAACTTGTGCAGTCATTTCTATATGTTCTCACTTCACTCTATCTTCAATATGATCTCACATTTCTTTTAATGCTCCAGCACTTCCTAGGGGAGTGCTTAATCATCTGTAGGTGGTGCCAGGCAGCCAGAAAAAAGCTGAGAGTGTGAAAACCTTAGCAAGCTTCAGTGGAGCGTTAAAGGCCTCCTTCCCCATAGCACAGGCCAGTTAAACCTCTGTACCTGTGGGACACAGGATGCTTTATACCTCTTTCCTGACCTGCCATGCTGATGAAATTATGTACTACCTCACTTCAAAGTTAAGACCAGGCAATGGGAATTTTATCTCTCTAGAGTCTGCTGTTCTCTTTCCATTTCATCCAGAACATTTTAGGAGCCATTGCAGGGACTTTGGCCCACATTTAATCGAGTTACTGTATCTTGTCTGGGAACATTCCTTTAAAACAATGAGGAAGGATAATGTAAAGTGGAAAGCAGAGACTGTACATAGACTTTTAAAAAGGTTCGGGGCATCAGAGACATGTGACATAGGGACTAAAAGGGACAGCCAGATAGGTTTCTCATTATACATCTCTCTACTTTTCACTTTTCTTCACTCTGGAAACAAGAAGGGGTAGGTTAATCGAGTACATGCTCAGCGCTCTGGTGGATCCTGGGATAAGAAGAGAATAGAAAGTCTCTAATAGATTAGCAGCGCCTGTGTAGCGTAACCCCCGCAGGGAGTGACCCGCCGAACGAGCGCTCACATCTAGCGCAGTGCGCTTGCTTGATTGTCGTCTGCTAGTATCGGAGTCTCTCTGCCATTTGCTTCAGCACTCATCCAGGACCAGCAAAGAAAAAGACAGAAAGTGAAAGAAGAAGGGAATCAGGGAGTATGGCTGAGTAGACGATAATGATGCAATTTAACTGTAAAGCATAGAGGGCCACCCCATCAAACTTACTGATTTGATTTACATCCAAATAGTAAAATATATTCAGATGAAGAGGAATTTAGATAGAATAGAATACTAATATGAAGAAGAGGGGGGATAGGCCAAATACTGTAGATACTTTGAATTGTGAAATATAGTTGGATGAATGATTCAGTGCCTTATCAGATCTAATGTTTAGTGCGGTTGCTATGGCCACTTCTGAATCTTGATTAAGAGTGAATGAGAATGTGAGCGGATATTGAGGGTGTGAACAGACCCCCAGCTGTGCTGAAGTTCTCTTTCTGTCCTGACTAACAGACAATCAGCCAGCTGTGTGTGTTTGTGTGTGTCTGATGGGAGACATTTATGACATATGAGCACACTCAAGTACCAACCAGAAGAAACTACCTCCAGGTGAAAGTAATTCAGTTAACATCAAGTAGCACTCTGCTGTGGTGAAGCAACCAAGAGCTTTTACAACACAACAGAGAATTTTTATAATAGCAGAGGTGCCAACATTGCTAACAAGAAAGACAGAAAAACCTGAATTTTTCCCCAGAAACATTGCACATTGTCATAAGGAAAATCATAAGGAGTTTTTCAGTTTTTACTAGTAATGCTAGTTAATACTGTTAGTAGCACATGAGCTAGTATATGATGCTAACTAGATAACACCAAAGGTGAAAAACACATTACATAATAAAACAGAACAGCAATGGCACTCTTAACCTCTTTTTTAAATCAAGAAATGGTGAATTTCATGTGTTTATAATGGTCTAATTTGGCTGTTAAGCTAAGAAGGCAACACCAGCGGTCATGCTAAAACCAGGACACAGGAGTTTCATGCCTTCTCTAGCAAAAACATTGCTTTAGCAAGTACATATGGATAACATGATTTGACAAAACGTTGCACTGGATAAGCGAAATGTTACAGCGTGTTAGTAACTGTCAAATACAATAAATAGACATTAGCAGAGCTACTTTTATGATCTAATATAAAAGACTTTTCTAATCTAAATAACAAGCTTACCTCAGTGCTTGAAAGTAATGTCATGATATCTGGTAACTCAAGTATGATTGTTTTTTAAAAAACATTACACCCAAAGACTTAATTTAGACCAAATTTTGACTAAGCATTCCTATTACAACTTTGCTAATAAGTTATCAACCAATGAGACAACAATACTGCTTTCTTGCTTAGTACTGGCTCACTATTTGTTTATGCTACTCTATTTGAGAAAGGAGAAAGTCTCACCCATTTTGCAGTGGGTTTAAAATAATATCTACTATAAGTGTAGATGTTAAGAACTGAAACAAATAAGGTCTTTTCACATCATCAAATAACCCCATGAAAGTCTAGAGCCCTGCAAACAAGCAAGACTTATTCGACAACCAAGCCAAACAAAACGTGCAGCCTTAAAGTAACCACAGATGCCGTCCATACTCCAATATTTCTCAGCACATGTGAAGGCCCTTAATTTAGCTAGTGAAGCTGGACTGAAGGACAGATAATGAGGCTTTGTTGGAGTGAAAGGCCATGCTGAGAGGAGAACAGGGGTCGGCGTGTGAGAGCTGGGAAATCCTAGTGCACACAAAACGGCATTATGCTACAAATTACCTGCTGGTATTAGTGTCACCCACAGCCCAATCATTTTCTCGGCTGGATCAATCAGAGCTAGGGTCTAGCTGCCTCTCCTCCGGGGGCCTGTCCTGGCAATTAGCTATTGATTTTTTTAGCCCTTTATTTTCTGAGGCTGAATCTAGAGTCAGTTATGCAGCACAGAGTACAGGTTTTCTGTCTCTCTTTCTCTTACACACACACACACACATTCACACCTGAACCAGGAGAGGGATTTTGTCAAAAGGCAAGGGAATGAAACAACACAAGAAAGAAGATAAACTGTGGTTGAAGAAGCTGTGATTAAGGTCACTGCTACAAGGAGAAACACCTGAGCAACACCACTGCTGCAAGGTCATGTTAACACACTCCATTGTGTTTTATTTACTCAAGCAGTCACAGAGAATATAATATGATGATTCCCTGTATAATATTGGGCATTATGGATATGACTAGAACATTTCTGTACTAAATTCATTCTTTTGATCAAAGTCAAAGCTCCAAATATGGAATCTACTAAATGCAAACTTTGGGCAACTTTGCACATGCAATTACTGCTTCATCTACCTCTGCCACATGTGCTTTACCCACTGACCATCCGATGCAATTTGTGTACTTAGCTGTCCACTATTATCAGAATATTTCCTTTTAAAACCAAGAACAAAATATGAGGGTGTACTGTATTTTCCTTTGAGTCTTTCATTAAACACATGGGGATATTTCATTTGCTGATTTAAACTATACAGCATAAACAGAGTGCTATGGTCTTTGCAACTATTTTGTGACTTATCAAACAGTATTTCTCTTATTTCTACAATTTCTCTTATTTCAAGTTTTCAACAATCTTCTCTACATCCATGTTGCCTTTAAAGAGCTATTTCAAGAAAACAGAATTTATTTTCAAACCTGAGATTTATACCCTACTTATATCTCACTCTCACTCACTCATTTTCTACCGCTTATCCGAACTACCTCAGGTCACTTTTCCAAATTGACTCTTTTTTTTTGAAAACTGTCATGTTCTGCGCCATGTGGTGGCTCAAGTGGTTAAGGCATGGTTGTTGATTGGAAGGTTGGGGTTCAAGCCCCAGCGCTGCCACTGTTGGGCAATTGAGCAAGGCCTTTAACCCTCCATGCTCCAGTGGTGCTGTATCATAGTTGCCCTGACCCCAACCTCCTCATTTGGGATACAGTATGTGAAGAAAATAATTCCACTTTGCTGTAATGTGTATGCGGCAATAATAAATGCTTCTATGCCCCAATTTCATTCATTTCATGTAAAGAGATGAAAACTACCAAGTCTATCTGGCAATAGATGTAATACTGAATTTCAGATTTATTGCGTGTGTCTGAAATCACATACTGTAACAGTATCTACTGCATTCGATTCAGTAGCTACTGCTCAGCTGTTGATACAGTGCTAACTGCTCAGTATGTGTCTTTAATATGAATTTAATCCAGATATTCTACATCTGAGATATTGTTATTGACACATGACTGCCTTGCTCAAGGACCCATCAGAGTCAACTTCACAGAACTTTCCGATTAGTAATCCAACTTCTTAACCACTGAACTACCACTTTAGATGTTGTTAAACAAGTATAGTTTAACTACAAATAACAATTTTTTATACCTACAGTACATACACTTTAAAAGAAAAGACACACCGTGTTCTGATTTTTTGATTCTGACAAATCTTCCATGCCAGTCCTGTTGCCTTATGGGACACTGCAGTGTCTATTGGTTCCATTCTGCAGAATCTCGGCAGAAGCAGAAGGTCATAGAGGTATTTCTCACCTACTGTTTTATGAATGCTGAGAAGATGGATATACTGCCTGTTTGCTGTTCTCCTGTTCCCCTATTGTATAATAGGGTGGCAGGGATATTCAGACACAGCAAATTTTGTTAAAGACAAGTAATGAGAAAAAGTAATATTTACCAATAGAAAAGCCATAAGGTGAAAGTAAATTAAACAAGTGTGTTATAGGACAAAAGTGGCCTAAAACTTTAATGGTAAACGTGAAGAATTTTGAAGTATGGCCCAAACATGGCTAAATGATTGAATGCTTTTGTAATACTGTGACATGTGTCACCTTATACATCTCTTCAAGGTGAAGCTGTTCATCACATCATCCCACAGCAGTATGTGGGTCAGAAAGAATGGTAAGTAAGAAAGTAGCAGTAGGTCATTTCTTATTTGCTATCAAGAAAATGCACAATGGGGCCACTGCTGTCAGTCGGTGTTTAATATAATCTTCACCAAAGAAAAAAAAATATATTAAAAAATATACCTTATATTGGAGCACAGAACTCCTGTAAACCTGAACTTCTGCATTTTCTATTTTTATCCAAGGAGTTACACTAACCTCAAGGTGAAGTGCATTTGCGTCTTCTGTAGTGGTGCATCTTTTTTATTTTTTTCAGTTACCTCAGGCTTGCTCGTTGGAGACAGATACAAACACATTTAAATATCTTATATTGATCTTGAATTGTTGTATTATATTATATTAATAACTCTATTATTAATATAAAATTTTCTTAGGTTCTGTAAAGCTGCTTTGAGACAATGTCAATTAATTAAAGCGCTATTCGAATAAAATTGAATTGAACTGAATTGAATTTAAACTCTGCCCACTCTAAATGCATATAAATAGCTATTTTAATGTTATTCAGCTTAATTGCTCTCATCTCTGTTCTTTTATTCTTAATAGATTGCATATTCTAAACACATACATTGGTTTGGTGCCGTCATCTCCCCTAAACACCACTCGAAAATAAATCCATATTTTTATTCAAACAGGCTTCACTAAATAAATGTGCTCTTTTTTATTTTAATGCTGCCATTCCATATAGCCCACCCAGACCAAAGGGCAGCATACCTCTGTTTATGTCATTCTTCAACATTATTAAATGAAAATCATACAGCATTCACCACTACCGTGACCCAGAAACAAATGGCTAAAGGAGAGGAATGACTGAATATAGAAATTATAATGAAATGCTACATAAAAGCCTCCATTTTGACTAGCAACAGCACTTTTCCCCAACTTTGTCTTACTGGAATATTATAAAGGCACAGTTCCCTGATTGAAAGACAGTTTTGTAAAAGAAGCTAGTTTTGAACGATACTTGATGGTTTTCCTGATGATTCACATTTATAGTTTGGACCACGCCCACTACTGGCACAAAATCAAATGCATATATTTGGAGCACTAGCAGATAAAGATACAAACTGTACCAGTGTGGCAAAGATGTTCTTTACAATTTCCTAACGCAGCAGCCACTGATTCATACTGTAAGGCCTAGACCTAGATGTGTCTATAGAGTACAAATTCAGTAAGGACCCAAATGGAATACAGCAAAAAAAACAAAACAAAAAAAAACAATAGCAAAAAAAAAAAAAAAAAATCACTTACAGCTTTTCAGTTTTACAGTCTCCCGTTTTACCCCAGGGCACACAGAGGCGCTCACTCATTCTCAGTGGGACTATTGAAAAGATGTAGCAAAGCAGTCTCGATTCATCTTCCGTCCCCTCGGCACGGCTTTGAAAGCAGGATGGAACCTGCTGTGCACATCTGCACTGAAGAAAAGCATCCATCTCACCAAGAAAAGAGGAAGGCCAAGCACTACCCACGTTCCCACTGTGCACACCTGCACATGTAATACACAACACTTTCACACAAAGTGGGTGTATATCGTATTCACACTGTACACCTGTACAAGGGTGAATCCTCATAAAAGGACTTGAGAGCTTGAAGTTATTCTCTTGTGAGCCACGTGTTCATAGTAATGGCTCTATTATGGGGCTCAAGAGTCAGAGACAACGATAAACAAGTTGTTCAAGGCATAGATAAACTTGCTCATCAGCTCATTGGAGGCATATTTGTTATAATGCATGTTGGTTATTTGTGTTCTTTATGAAGATCTGTGAGGAGTTAAAAAAGGAAAAAAAGATCATTATGTGATTACTGTCATTATTTCCACAATAAAGAAAGGAAGATCAGGTTATATGTGTGTGAGTAATGATTTTATATGATAATAATCTATGCCTTTATTTGCTGCCACAGTGGAGGGACGGCACAGAATGTGGCATTGTTGGAGAGCTAGACGCCTCCTCACAGATGTTAGCCAGAATAGCCAGTAGGTGTGCCGTCTACGTTAAATAGTCCCTAAATCCCATTCAAAGTATATTTCTTGCTCATGCCCACTGCACCTTGGATAAGAAATCAAAACACACAGTGATATTGAAAAACTGACAAAATGTGTATAACTCTACTACTAGGAAATACATTGAAGTATAGAAACGTCCTGGTTCCAAGCAGCCATCAGTCAAAACCGGACCAAATCCACTCAGTGACATAGAAAAAGATAAAATAATATCAAATAAATCTTAAATCTACCTATTTGGTGTATATAAAATGCAGTGCCTATATACAGAGAGAGAGAGAGAGAGAGAGAGAGAGAGAGAGAGAGAGAGAGAGGGAGAGAGAGGGAGAGAGATGAGATGACAGTGAACCATGAGGCAGAATCACAATAATGCAATGACAGTATGCCTTAATATGTTCATATTTAATAAAAGCTTGCCTGGTAGATATATTCAAAACAGCAAGGGAAATGTTACTTCATTTGCTATGTCCTTGTTAAGCTGGTAAAGAGAAAGGTGTACCTATTACACACATACACACACACACTCACAATGCTATGCCTGCACTTACAGCTAAGTGTTATTATTAGCAACCTAAAGGACACTATTTGGCTCTTTGCAGTTTTTATAAAAGAGCAGTTTTCCTCCCAGGGACCAGCCAAATGTCCCCAAAAGGTCAAAATGTCAAATATTTCTATCCTTGTTGGGACACACATATAGACTCTACATACAGAGCCAGGCTTGGCTGAAGCCTGCAGAACTGTCACAGGCCTGTGGGGGTTTGGCACCTCTCTGATTTCAGGCCGTGAATGGAGGAGGGTTTCGCTCATAACTTTATTAAGCCCTTAGGCCAAATTTCATTTTCTCCCATGGCTATTAGATAAATTCCTTTTGCTTAACCAAGTTACTGAAACCGTACAAGCAATATGGAAGCATCCTGCTGTTACAGCTCTTAATTCATTTTGCTTTCCTGACTGCTGTAGTGCCAGTGACATTTCATTGGACTACATTTATCTCTGCTGTACACCATCTGGAAAAAAATAGAACTAAGCGTTAAACTTAAACAGCATAAAAGCAGTTTATTATCTGTAGGTTTCAGACTGATGGGTGTTTGTAATAATTTGTCTGGCCTGTGAATACAGATGTCTCTCTGGCTGTGGAAAACAGACACATTTACCAAATATTTGGCTTTTCACCAATTGTCTTTCAATAATATGTTCTGACATCTCTATGTTAAGGAAATATAAAATATTCAAACAAAGTGGAAGTCATTTTTAGGCTACTTTTAAATCTTGTTTTGGATGCCAGCTTGCAAAGATCTTTAGCTATTAGCCAAAAAGTGTCAGTCCATCTAAAGATAAACACATTTGCTAGTTAAGTGTAATTTGCTAACACAATGAACGTCACATGTGGATAAACTTGTTGGATAGGCTTTTTTTTTTTTGCAAAAATCAGTTTGTTAACAGATGGCTGTCTGTCAAACTGCATCTTTACAATGTTTCTGTGGCAGCAAGGGCATAGTTCAGTTATACCTTATTACTGATCTACAGTCTACTTATGTGCAAACATGACTTGCGCAAGCAGACAAAAGTTATTGATGGCTTTTTTTAGTTTTTTTTTTTTTTTTTTTCTCTAGCGCTGCTGAAATTCTGATTGCCTCCTGAGTCTTTCCCTGCCCACATACAGTCTGGGTAACTTACGTAGTTAATTAATGTGAATGGTGCGGATCATCAAAGTGGGAACGCATTTCCTTGTAAACTTATAATTCATCAGCTCTCTCTCTCTCTCTCTCTCTCTCTCTCTCTCTCTCTCTCTCTCTCTCTCTCTCTATAATTCATAATAATGAATATAATTCATAATAATGTCCGGTTGAGATACATAAAAATGAGCATATTTCAGCTCAAGAAAGTCCTTTTTAGAACATCATAGAGGCTTTTTCATACAATAGAAAATGTCTATAATAAACTTTATTATAATAAACATTAAAGTGTTAATATAATAAATTATAATCTAATATAATATATTCATATATCAAATAAAGCTTTTCTCCAGCTACCACACAGTACCTATTTACTGACAGTGTCGACGACGCAAGTCGTTTCCTTGCAAAACTTGCTACATACATTCATTCACAGTCAACACTCTCATCACACAACACTACAAAGCAATGATAGCTTAGAGAGAGACTGAAACTAGAGAATACTGTGTGTATAAAAGTCTTTGTGTGTGACAAACGTCATAGAAATGATTTGACAGTCACATGAGAGAAGCCACAATGCTGTTACAGGACATGAGAGGATTTCCATTTCTATAGAGCAGGACAGACCAAATGTAGAGAAGCTTTCATCCTTCAAGCTTTAAGTGTGTAAAAAAGCAGAACACAACAAAACTGCATCACAGGATTTAGAGAACCAACTACACAGATTAGATCATAACAGCTAGATCTACTGGCTTACTCAGTAACCGTGACAAGTCAATTTTATGGGTACAATAAAGTTTCTGTCTTTTTTCCCCCTGTAATTATTATGTTTCTGTAATAGTGAGGAAATTGTAGCATTTAATTATGTCCTCAGAGTAGTATACTACTGCACTTGTCATTATTATTTCAGTACTTTTTAGCACACGTTACACAGTTTGGGATGCAATAATCTGTGTGGTGGATAACATAAACCATATGGCAAAAGGTTCTTCTGTACTTGTATTATTTATATTGTATTTATATTGTGATAACATCTGTGCACCCAGAGGGGACAGAATTCAAAAATCATACATCCAAACAGCTTCATATTGCATGTCAGTATATTGACAGCTATGTTTTTGCTGTTTCCCACATAAATGTCAATTGTTTCCACGTTCATCCATTTTTTATCCAAAACTGATCCATGGCGGCTTATAACATGCAGCTATAAAGAGCTTGATTACATCCTCTAGTCTTCAGCCTACTTTAGACATATATTCTAAGCCCTATGTTCTAAAGGGTGCCATCACAATAATTGTTAGGTGTGCTTGGACCCCTCTGATTACTGCTTGTTCTTATCGTAATACAATAAGTGGTACTTTGGTTACATTCTAAGGCCTCAGTGACCACTGAGTGTGTAAACAAATAACAACAGAAAGAACAGGCTGTTCTGTTCATTTCAGAAAATAAAGGGAATTATCCAAATGACACTGAGATGACAGTCGGAACATCATTCTCCCCTTCCTTATAAACTGTGTGTGTGAGAGAGAGAGAGTGAGAGCGCACGAGAGAGAGAGAGAGAGAGAGAGAGAGAGAGAGAGAGAGAGAGAGAGAGAGATAGAGGGAAGGGAAGGGAAGGGGAGAGAGAGGCTTCACACCTGTTGGGGAGCCCTCTAGAACCTCTCCGGAATAGCGAGTCTCCCTGAAGATGGGCCTGTTGTCATTCTGGTCAATCACAAACACGTCTAAATCCACAGGTCCCTCCACTAGCCTCCCAGTCATGTCTGTGGTCGATACTTGGAGCTGAGAGAGAGAGAGAGAGAGAGAGAGAGAGAGAGAGAGAGAGAGAGAGAGAGAGAGAGAGAGAGAGAGAGAGAGTCAAGTGTTAAAATGAGCCTGTAGTACTGGTAACTGAAGCCAAGGTGAATAATGTTCCCCATTTGTCTTTTACAGGGCTTATTCAATGGGGATAAGCAGTACAAATGTCATATCAATTAGAAATGGATATAATATAGTGTAATATACCAGTTTGCTCATTAGGGATAGGGATAGATGTTAGAGATATATAATAACTTAATTTTAAACTTTAAATTATTTTTTTCTCTTTCTATACTTCTGTAAAGCTGCTTTGAGACAATGTGAATTGTTAAAAGTGCTTTACAAATATATTAAATTTAATTAAATTGAACTGAATTGAATTGAACTGAATTAAAATAATATTAAACCTCAGGGTACTGGTATAAGCTTGGGGTCATTTTCTACCACATTTTCCCTATAAGCCCTATATGTTCTATTTTATTTTATTGTAGCATATTTGTATTATTTTTATTTAGTGTTAATTGGCTCTATTATTATATAAAGTACAGTAGTAAAAAATATTTCACTACATGTACTGTGTATGATTGTATATGTGAGATAAAATTCCTCATCTGAGAGGCTTCGTTCATTCACAGTTACCTTGACCTTCACAGGTAACATTTCAGCAATAAGGAAACAAAGCAATAAGGAAACCCAATATACCAAACGAAGTTACAAATGATTTCTCTCCTGTCCTGCATACACATTTTACTCCAGAACATGAATGATAATAAAGAGATGGACAGAGACAAAGCCCAATGACTGTAATTTACAAACCAATTATGCCAGTGTCATTTATCTCATCCTAACTGACAAGTGCGAAATATGAAAAAGAATGGTTCTATGGGAGCAAGGGACTAAAGCTAACCAACAGGCATCTGTCCTATGGTGAGGGTAATCATTGTCTTTTGTTGACTGTGCTTGGCATTCATTATGAAGTGAGCAACAGACACAAGAGTGCTTGTCCCTAACTGCCACAGATCTGTTTTACAAGGCCTTATCTCCCTGAATGACCGAAGGGGAGTGACTGAGAGATACAATGACAGACACATTAGGGCTGTGCAAAGCAGGTCTTACATGCAGGAAATGGAGAAAGGTTTTGTTTAGCTTGTATTAATATTTAACAATGTCACATCATTGTTTTGTACCAACCGGGTTTTACTCTGTACAAAAATGTCCTCTATATTTACACTGTAAAAGTATCTTTTCTTAATATACAGATTATATAATTATGATGAGTAGAAGGGTCAGTGTTCAGACCACCATGATTAAAAACAAGTGCCTGCCTTCTGTCAAAAGCAAGACGGTGCAAATAAAAGCTTATATATAATAAAAACGAATAAAGGTAATATATAAATTAGATGTCATGACAGAAATAAATCTAACAGGAGTCTAGTATATTTTTAACACATTGCTGCATGCATATTCCATCTGAGTCTTTCCACGCTCCAACAGATTATAGAATAACACTTGATCCAACACATCCATTAATTTAGAATTTTATTTGTTTTAAATTTCGAACAGGCAGTTACACAAGCATAAGATATTGGCCTTGTGTTTTTTTTTTGTTGAATGTATTTAGGGCCAAGTGCCAATATGTGTCAGCGTGACAGGTTGTATTGATTTAAACTCAGACAATAAATCCAAGATCAGAACTGCACATAACATTCTGAGACACTCTGTTTTACTAAAGCAAATCCTCCAACGTGACTGAGCTTTCAATACTTATATTTTCACCTCTAAATACAGCACTCTGTGATTAAATCTGGTGCATCTGTGACAAGTGCTGTGCTACATCCCTCTACTGTGCTGTGTCTCGATCTACAATGTCAGCTTGTTAAGCCTTAGAAGCATTCAAAAAGCTTGCCTTAATCCAGCTGTGGTGTGAGACACATAGGAAATCTAGGTCATATGCGTCAACTAAAATATCTACGAACCACTTCTGTGACAGCATAAGAAGAAGCCTGAATGAAGCCAAATAGGGATGTGTTAAAAAAAGAAGCAAGAAATAGAAAAGCACAGATTCATACAAGAAAGGTTTATCTGTTGTTCACAGCATCTACACTTTGAGTTTGAGTGCAATGACAGAAGAGTTTGAAATGTGCATCTACAAGTGGTTCTTCTTGAGCCTCTTCTTCGCTGCCTGTGGGATGAACCTGCTAAACACTGAATCATTTATTCATTTATTCTGCAGTATCAGCACAACCTCACACAGCCCACAGAAGCCAACCAAAAAATACAGCCTGCCACCTCATCTAATTTACACACGCAAACACACTGAATGCAATACTTCAGACCAGTGTGAAGCTAGGTATAGAGAGCTGCCTTCAAAAGACTTCAGCTTGTTTGTAGATTGCATCAAATAGCTTAAAGTGTAGTCCTTAAGTGTTATCCGATGTATTCTATTTTTTATTTGTACTGTTGTAATGTGTAAAATAGGCAAAATCATATTTCTCACCATCTCCTGCATATCTGTATATCAGAAAATCAAACAATTTTCCAAACAGACAATCATGTGTTAGCAGCTCCATGCATAAAACCATGTAGATACATTACAAGAGACCATGTACACATCAACAGAACAGGGAAAAATCAGTGATCTTAACGACTGTGGCATGGTTGTTGGTGCTGGTTTAAATATTTCAAAAATTGCTAATTTTTAGCTACAACCATATCTAGAGTTTTTGCATACAATGGTTTGAAAAGCAAATAACATCAATCATCAATGAGTGTAATTTTTGTAACCAAAAATGCCTTGTAATGAAAGAGGACAAGGAAGAACAGCCAGGCTACTTTAAATCGACAGAAAAAGCTCTGATAACTCAAATAGTCACTGTTAATTATCATGAGCAGCAAACCAATCTCAGACCATAGTGAAATTTTAGGCTGATTTGAATCAGATTTCACTTCTAACAGCAAAGAGCAGGAATCTGAGGCTACAAGGGGCACAAGCTGAACCAAACTAGCCAGCTGGAGTAGAGAAATAAACATCACCATATGCACAGGTGTTCTTATTATAGTGGCCAGTGAGTGGTTATGCCTATTAGACTTAGACCAAAACACTCATTACTAGTTCACAAACCTTAGGACTCTATGATTAGAATAATAAATAATAAAATGTTGTTGTTTTTTTGGCTGCTTCCTGTATTGAGTCGCTACAGCAGATCTGGCACAGGTCCCATTTACACCCTCCCATTTTATCCAGGCTTGGGACCAGCACTCATCGTTAGCATCCTGCATGGGAATCAAACCCAGGCGGCAGCAATGAGAGCACAGGACCACAAGGAGGCAAAAAAAAAAAGAAAAATTGAAAAAAAGATTAAAAACTTTAAAATGGCAAGATTTTAGACAAGGTGGTTTGTGTGATCACGATGAGTCTCCTCACCTTTTTGACATGAGCAGAAATGGCCAATTATAGCACTTGCCATCGTGCATTACCTTATGAGCCCATCCAGAATGCTTCATTACGCCAAGTGGCCTGATTTCGGGTGTTCCTAGGCATGCCAACACATTACCACAGCTAGCTATCACTATCAATAATGCATGGCATCCCTCGCCTGTCTCTCCCTGTCTCTCGATCATTCCAAGGCTGGGGTCAGCTGCACTGTTTGGCTCTGGCCAACTCAGGCATGGAGCTGTTGAACATGATTAATGGTCTAAACGATAGAGATGCACCGCAAGTCCCTGCGTCAGGGGTTATGCTACTAATGGCCTATACATTATCCAGTGCATTTATGTATTATTACGGGCAGATGGGAAAAGGACAAATTTATGAGAATTTGTTCCCCTTTTCATCCTCATCAGACAGAGCGCTGACTCTGCACAATGTCAGCTATTATGTCTCAGTCAAAAATTGTGAAGATCACACTACATGTCATCGAGGACTATGGCTGACATTTTACATCCACATCCTCATTAATAGATTTTCGTTGATGCCTAAATTAGACATTTATTTATCCATTCCTACTCAGAAATATGTTTATTTTTTAGTGTTGTGGTGAAGTGGGATGTGTATATAATGAAAGAGATCATTATTATCACAGCTAATTCATGGTTTAATGTCTAAATCAAACCCTAGCTTTAACATCAGTAACCAAAAAGAAAAACGAAACAATTGAATATTTCCATTTTTAATTAGAAAAGAGAAAACATAAACTCTTACTGGGACAAACCACAAACTCTAAACTGAGTATTCCTGTTCTTGTTGGGACATTTTGATCTTACCAAGATATAAAACATATCTAACAAAACACACACACACACAAACATCTCAGCATGTCTATTCATACTAAAAAATACCCTTGCTTGCACAAACATAGCAAATTACACTTTAATCGTCACACCTCACACATAATCACAGTGATCATGTATCATTATGTTCCCTCCATCTCCGCAGTGAAGCTTGTTAGTAAAACACATAGTCACATCAGATAACTGTCTGCATATTTGCTCTTTTCAGTGTTCATTTTCAAAAGATTTGTATTTATTTTTTCTACCACAGCGCTGTTGTATAAATGGATGATTAGTCAGAAGGTTTACTTCTGGAGGTTTACTTCTTAATTACGGCAGCCCCAACTATAGTGCTTGGCTTCAAGATAAAATCGCAGGTTTATATTTATGTATCATTTATTTATTATATATGTATAATTTCTCTAGTAACATGTCAGTTATAAGGACTCATATAGCAGGCACTCTGTATAATATAAGACTGATTAAAAGTGTTATTTATATAACAAAGAAAAATGTATTTCATTGATTGATACTCTAACAAGATGCTTATTTAACATTTATGGAAGGAGTCTCCAGTGTCAACGTTTTGTAATGGTCAGTGAATATTCCCCACAGGATATTTCTTGTTATTTTTGGTAGAATTACAAATTTTAGTCTTATTATCTTCAAGAAAGAGAGAAAAAAAATGGCTGGTGAAGAAGCAAGTATAAACTACATAATGTGTAACTTATCATGAATTAAAAATGTTATAATTTCTGTGATATCAAGGGAATAAAACATGATAGATGCTGCAATAGGAAAATAATCTTTCTCTCTATGTTAAGAGGATGTTTGCATCGTGCCGCATCGCACCACCCAGGTCTTGATTATTTTCCTATCATAGCATTCCTCTTTACCGTGTAGTCGTCTCGGCTTTGCGGGAAGCTAGGACCCATAAAGGTTTTGCATGCGCATCAGTCGTTCTTATACCACAGTTCTATTGATACGGCTGATGAGTTGCCCCTCCCTCTCACCTTCGGGTTTGCACCCAGCATCCCGTGTTATTCTTACAACACTCGAATTTGCTCTCTCACCCCTTGACACCCATCTGAGGAGTGTTTAAATTCCTGTCAAGTGTGTTTTGCACTGGTCATGTTCTCAGAGAGCATTCACAGGTGTTGATAGGATGAGAGAGGCAGAGAGACTGAGAGACAGAGACGGTTTATGGTGCGCTGCCATAAAACCGTGCTCACATTAGTGTTCCATTTCAAGGTATGACTGACCTGAAGGACTAGCAAGGTCATGCGGTGTTTTTACACTACATGTGATCTGCACTCATGAACAGAGGTGCAAAAGACACAGCAATTTGCACTTCACGTTGAAGCACGAACACCGAGCAGTGACACTCCACTAGCTCGTTAAAGCCAACATGCCGTTTTTGCTATCTGTCTCTCCAGCCTTTCAAATCTGCATTTACAATCTCAATGGCACGGTTACTGTTGCTTTCACTATAGGCCACGTCGGCACACCGGATCCATCACTCTTTCTCTATTTTTCAGTTGTTTTTTTCTCTCCTCCCCCTCATTTTCAGATATGAATCAGACTTGTTTTCTTACAGCACAGATACTGCTCCTAAAATTGGGCTTGCTTATTATCTTTGTTTTGGTGAATCATTAGGCACGAGTCCTGCGAGATAATGAGTTTTCTTCACACAGGTCTGTTTTTTTCGGGACTCCAATCCTTTGACATCTCAGTGACTGAAAATGGAATAAGGAGAAAAAAGAGAGCTATGATCTGAGATCATAAGTGCTCCTCTGACATGCTTCACAAACACGAGCCCATTTTAGCCCCGGCACACTCTGCAGCCTCTCAGAGTGCTTACATTATATAAAATAATTCATGACTCAAGAGTCCATTCAGGTACATTATATAAAACTCAGAGCCTCATATTCTGTGCTTCTAATGTTTTGAGTTATCCTACTACTATACCAAAAGTGTTTACAATAAGTGTGAGCTTATTTGACCCCATAAAGGTTTTCTTTTGTTTCACTGGGTTTACAGCATGTAATTGTGCTGTGGAAGTGAAATATTATATGTGCATATGTAATTTTACTTGTATCTTGTAGTTGGCAGATAATATCAAGCAGTTGTTACTTTTTATGCTGCAGTTGCAGGTTTGCATCATGCAATTGTAACTTGTTATCCTGCAGTTGTGAAATTATATCACACAAGTACAACTTTTTATCATGTAGTTGCAGTTTATATCATGCAAGTGAGATATTTTATTCTGCAATTGTGACCTGCCACAATGCAAAAATTACCCAGGAATGGTTTGACTTGGCCTTGACATTCAGCAGAACTCCAAAAATATTAGGCAGGTTGTTATAATGTTATAGCAACTTTAGCCGGCTTGCCTTCTTCCCATAGTACAGTATGTCCTTCTCTTCTCCAGCTAAGTGACACACACAGACACACACATGGCTGTCCACATGACGCAAAAGAAAACATGATTGTGACTGTAATGCATTGTGTGTCCTGACATATTTTTATATTATAGCCAGCATTAACTTTTTCCGCAATTTGTGTACAACTACAGTAACTCTTCTGTGGAATCAGACCTCACAGGCTAGCCGTCACTCACCACACACATCAGTGAGCATTGGTTGCCCATGTCTCTGTAAACAATTCACCAGTTGTCCTTCTTTGGACCATTTTTGGTAAGTACTAAACACTGCACAATGGGAACACCCTACAATACCTTATGTTCTGAAGATACTCTGACCTAGACATCACAATTTGGCCCTCAGATCCTTAATACATCCCAGCCCTTGACAAGTCTCAGTGTAACACAATAATCAGCATTATTCACATCACCTGTCAGCTGTATAAATGTTATGGCTGATCAGCTACAACAGGTTATCAGAGCTGTGTCTGGAATATCTGAGGCAGTGAGGACTAAAGTCTTCTGATCCGTAATTCCAGTCATTTCTATTCCTATTATTCAAATTGACAATTTATAAACAGACAAAATGACTGTGTTTCTAAATTCAAGCATGACATAATTTGGAAATAACTAAATATAGAGTGAACAAATGAATAAATGCAGAGTGAAAAATTAAACCTAGACATGAAAAAAACTGTGCAAACCACAGACATCACTGGCTGTCACGGTGGAAATTAGCACTCAGGCACTTTTACACCATGTTTATCAGCACATCTGCGTATCACCCTGTAAATCTGGGATGAACAGGGTGTAATCTGTTTTTTTTCCCCTTCTCTTTCTTTCAAAGCACTTTGCCTGCACAGATAGATTTCTTTGAAATCAATTTCCAGAACAAAAGATTAAAATGATACCTTGAAAAGTCAAATTTATTTACAAAACACATTTAAAACAAACTAGAATAAATAAAGTGATGAGCGTAGAATAAAGCAAAGAGAGAAATCAAAAATAAAATAATGTAAGAAATATAAGAGCAACATGGTACGATACACAAGTGTACTGTCAGAGAAAATAATGCCCCTTATTGGTCTTGATAAAAAAAAAAAGTGTGTGTAACTGGAAAAGATGTTTGTGATTGGTAGGCTGTTCCTAAATCTGGTGGTGTACCTTTAGGTTTTTTCCTTGCCCTTGCCCACCTAATAGATTCTGAGAAGAAGATCGTAAAAACACCTTTGAATAATTAAAAGCATGAGTAGATCAGTGACTATAATTCATTAATAGCTTATACAAATAAAAGCACTTTAATCTGAACCCTATAATGGACCAGGAACCAATGAGGTGGTATAATGAATTGATCTTTCTCTGTTGAGCAACCACAGGAGCAATATTCTGCACTAACTGTATACAGAACAATAAGGACTGATTAATACCCATGTACCGTGATTTTCAGTCAACATTGAACTTAGTGGCTGTTCTAAAATTCGAGAAAACTGCTGTTGAGCTGATTTATCTGTCAAATCTGAGGTCTAAGTCAAAGATATCAAAGCTTTTTATATGTTTTCTAAAATTATGGTAATTGCTTGATGGTCACTGGGTTATTGTAAAAAGAGTAACAACATGATCAGTGGAAATAAAATTATCTGCCTTGTGTTTGCAGAAACTGAGAGCCATCCAACTCTTACTATCGAGAAGACAACTGATAATAGGTCCCAATCCCAACCATCCCAATTTACTATGCTCACACTCACCTGTTTGTATTAGTGTTAATTCTATAATGAATACAGAAATGACCCTGGTCTATTAGTTTCTCAGGGGCTCCTGATTGCACAATTCCACTCCACGATAAACACTTATAGAATGGACATTATTTACAGTCCAGTGTCACCCAAATGAAGATGGGTTCCCTTCTGAGTCTGGTTCCTCTCAAGGTTTTTTCTTGCCACCATTACCTCAGGCTTGCTCATTAAGGATAGATCCTAGAGATAAATAGTAATTAAATTTTAAACTTTCTCATTTTTATTCTCTTTCTATACTTCTGTGAATCTGAATTGAAAATACTCCCTCTATTGCTTCTATTTAGTTCATTGATTCTTCCATTCAGATTTTGCCATTCATTACAATTCTGAGCATTACTTTGTGACGGTCTTTCTTCTTTTTACCATTTGCTTTCTATCAATTTACTAACTAGGGATGGCAGAAATGTTTTTCACCTATACATTTTTAAAACTGATGCTCACATTACATGACCTGGCAGTGTAACACACTTTGACGAAAGTGTTATCTACCCTGATCTACATATACATTTACCTTTACATTTACATTTACATCATTTGGCAGACACCCTTATCCAGAGCGACATACAAAAGTGCTGAATCATTGGATACAGATACATTAACTCTGGTTCACTAGGTTACATACTTAAGATGCCATGAGTCATGAAATTTAGATCAGTGGCTAATTATTGTAATTACTTAAAGGCTAATTATAATGGCTAAATGCTGGTTAATAGCTACTTAAATTATTATTGTCAATATTTTGTATCTAGGAAGCATTTTCAAACGATTGAAACGTATCAGGTCAAAGACAGGTATTCAGAACAGATGGATTAGAAGTGCCCCTTGCATAAAATGTGTCTTTTAATAGCTGTGAGGTAGTGACATTAAGAAAGGAGGTCAGTGGCTTTGTACTCAGTTCTAGATCAGGGAATGTGAAACAGCTGCAATGTGATTAAAATGTCAGCAAGGTTGAGAAAATGAAAAATCCAGGGCCAAAGGTAGAAGACGAGATGTAATGTGCTTTCAGAATCTTCTCAGAAATCAGACATGTGATGTATAAAACCAACAGAAGGTTTGCATATTAATAGTGCTAAAATGGATCTCAAGGACAATTTTAGAGCTAATATTTGAACATCTCTCTTGGGCTTTTTTGATAGCTGAACGATAGTCTGCTAAGCAGGGGTTAAAAATATCATGGATTACTTGAGATCATTTTTCCACTTCCTCAAGCTTGCCTAATAGACTGACTGGCCTTACTGAGCCATGTCTGGACCTTGGATATGGATCATCTAAATCTCATAGGAGCAACAGAATCAAGAATGTTTGGACATGAGGAATAAAATTTGGTGACTAATTTGGTGAATCACCAAACAGGTACCAAATTGTTCATTGTGTTTAATATACATCAGGGTAGGTAGGAAATGGAAGAATCAAGAAAAAATGATTAAATAAAAAACATGATAAAAAATATCTATTTCTCCAGTGGTGAACATAAAATGAAATGTATGTCCCTGCATGTGGGTGGGATTATTAATATGCTGAACTAAATTAAATTGAAACCAAAAGTTGAATTCATTAACCTGAGGTTTAGGGACAACAGACATGGATATTAAAATCACCCATGAGTAAAATTGGTATACATGATGATAGAAGTCTCTCTCTCTCTCTCTCTCTCTCTCTCTCTCTCTCTCTCTCTCTCTCTGTATCTCTCTGACTGTCTGTCTCTCTTTATATATGAGAACATGAGAGCATCTATGAAATTCTTTTTTGTTCTTGTTTCCTCCCATGGTATTCTCTAGCAGTCTTGGATTTCTATAGATTTAAAACACTGATTTGATTATCGTTGCTCTTTGTCAGCACATGTCAGCAAATACTAAAGTAAATTGGATAAATTCTGACATATTCTGTGGTTTAAACTTTATTACCCAAAGGCTTGCTATAGTGTTGTTGGATGATGAGTTACTCTGCATCCTGTCACAGTGATCTGAGAAAGAAAGTCCAGGCTAGCCAAAAACAGAACAATGGCTACTTGCTTTGATTTGATGGCCTTTCAGCAACATTCCAACAAAGGATTCCTGCACTCGATAGGCTGGGATTAGTATGAAGTTTTAACAATGCACTGATCAAGAGACCCTTTCATTATTGTATCACAAGACAAAAACATAAGGGCAATAATGATAATTATTTTGATGCGAGTACCAAAAGAGAGGCAATGGATGTTTCAAGTTAAAATCTAGAATCTTTTAATTCTGCTCTATGTTGATTAAAGCTTTGACCAACAGCCTAAGGGAATGCGTATCAGCCATAGACCATGAAAAACAAACTTGCATTCTATGTAAACCATTTTTGATTATTTGTTTTTGGTCGAAGTGTCAAAAATTACTCATCAAAAAGCTCTTAATAGAACAGATCACATATATACAGTATATTCAAAATACTGAAAGCTTCTGGATTTCACCCATGATTTTTTTTAAATGTTTTATAGCAACATATACCACATGCTGACACATTCGATGCTTTCCTAACAAGGCCATTTTCTGTCACCAGGGGTATTTGAAAGAGCTGGCCTCTTTCAGGGCTGCTATATGCCATTACTATTGTGCCTTTGCTGGCCTCACTAAAAAAGAACAAAACAACAAAATTGTCACTGCTCCTGGGATTCCATATGACTTTCTGTGAAACACGGATGCAGTAAATCTAATACTTTTGAATAAATGAAAAGCCTACACCTATATGCAATAAACTGGACAAATGCACACTTTTCCTTTGTGTAATTCCTCAGCTTATACAACCATGCAGATTGAAAAAGGTGATTATTTAATCTAAAAAAAATTGGGAGGACTTACAAAGTCATAGGAAGGCCACAGAGATGGAAAAGGGAACCTTCCACAAATTAATTACAAAGTTTTGTCTCACTTTTATGGAACTGATTTAAAGAACCGTTAAGACTTTCCCTACAAGAGCTGGGGATCTTCACTGGATGTTTGCTTCATATATGTAAATGCTTTTGATTAACTTCCTTATTTTCACTGCTGGCTTTATAAAAAACTACAGTATTTATTATGAGGCATAAATGTAGGCATAGATAGAACAAGCATGGTAGGACAAACCAAATGAGCTATCTTAAAATGTAATCGACAAGCAAATAAGTGGCAAAATGTCAATATGTTGCCCCTGTTGAAGTCAGTGTTAGGAGAATGAGTAGTTATTGAATACACATGCCAGCAACAGTCTGTTAATGCAGCACTCTTGTTTAAATGGTGCTTCCAAGAGGCACTTGTCAGTGAATGACTTTGGGAATTTAGTTTTCAGTTGGTGATGTTTTCATTGTCTGTGATGCAACAGTTTCTTTAATACACTTTACATTTGTATTAAAGTAAAAAGGCATATAAAAGTCAAAAGTCAACATTGGCACAATTAATAAGGTTAGAGTGAAAATGGTACTGTATAATGGTATGACTTATGGTTTATTATGGCAGCTTAGAGAGTTTATTATAGGAGATCTTCTACTCTAAGGTGGAAGACCTGGCAGGCTATGCAGGGACACAGTGTTTTTATAGTTCTGTTAAATATGCCAAGAAAATGAGTAAAGGCATAAGGTGCTCATCACAACCAAGGCATTTAACCTAGAGAGCAATTCATTTTAGCCAAGACTGAGGCACGCTGGTGCTGACTACCAAATACCCCAAATTGAAGTTACTGAAGAAACTAGTTGTAGGTTAAGAGTGAACGTTAATATATTACACATTTTACCAAGTGTTGGCTATTTAATGCAGGCATACACTCTTCTAATGCTTAGTTTCCCCCTCACCAGAGTACTGACTTCAGGCTCACGGAGGTTTCACTACCGGTTTCTCCTTCCGGGTGCACAAGCATAAATCAATGTGCACTGTGTTATCCACACGAAGTATCGTCAACTTTGTTGTATACCCAGTCGTTTTCTTTGTCTACGTTAGTTTGCCTTTGTCTATGTTTTGTTTTCTGGATTTATCTTGTTGTTCAGCCGATTGCTTGCTATTTTGGTCTACAAATTCCCTGCCTGTTTTCTAAGTTTTGAGATTGCCTCTTGTTTTGGATAGCTTGACTGTGGACTTACAGTACTTATTAAAGCTGTGTTTAATTCTTGCACATGGATTCCGCTGACATTATTACAATAATTATTTTTTACCCATTATCATCCTTCATGTTATGAACTTAAAATTCAGCAAAAACATACTGCAGACATCAACTCAGATAGAGGGTCAAAGAAAAAAATCCTTTCCTCTTTGCCAATGCTCAATGAAATACAAGAAGCAAATAATTCATGTTCTTAGTCACAAAACTCAGTGAAGTTGTCCAAAATTACCCAGAAGCCTAAAATCTATGGGGTTTTTTGATGCTGAATTTCATCCTACATTTGGAGGAGGGCATGTTGCTATTGTTGCAGGATGCAAAATGTTTCACAAATATAGCAAAGAGACTGAGCACTTCTATGTATATTGATGTTTGTATGATGTCCAGAGAGATGATCAATATATGGTCAATAAAGACAGAAAATGTTTCAGTAGGAGACTTTTTGCTACTTTAAGAACTGGCCTTTTTAACATACAGTGACAGTTTTGTAAGCTTTGGAAAGCAGGCATAACCAAGCCAAGCGAAAACCACAGTCGGTAGTGAATAAATGAGTATAAAAGTGAAAACGTTTGAATTATTTCACTGTGACATCATGTTTTGTCAGTCTTTTGGCACTGTGAAATAGATTAAGGTCAGCAATTAAAAAAGATAGCTTTTCAACAAATGAATACCATACGGACTCCAGAGTCAGACACTCTCTCACTCACTCATTTTCTACCGCTTATCCGAACTACCTCGGGTCACGGGGAGCCTGTGCCTATCTCAGGCGTCATTGGGCATCAAGGCAGGATACACCCTGGATGGAGTACCAACCCATCGCAGGGCACACACACTCTCATTCACTCACGCAATCACACACTACGGACAATTTTCCAGAGATGCCAATCAACCTACCATGCATGTCTTTGGACCGGGGGAGGAAACCGGAGTACCCGGAGGAAACCCCCGAGGCACGGGGAGAACATGCAAACTCCACACACACAAGGCGGAGGCGGGAATCGAACCCCCAACCCTGGAGGTGTGAGGCGAACGTGCTAACCACTAAGCCACCGTGCCCCCCCACAGAGTCAGACAACAAAATAAAATTCTCCCAATCATCAGAATATCAAGAGACAGATAGACATCAGTGGCTAGGAGTACAAGAGAGAGCAAACCAGCCTTGCACTCTGGGCGAAAGAAGAAACATTACTCTCCACCCTGTCAGTCACAGTGACACTAACCAATTGTAGGTGTCTGTGAGCTGATGTATGTGCAAGAGGGCAAAATGCGCTTTCCTCTGAGTGTGTTCAGCTGCAGTGCGATAAGACATGGAGGTTGATTTGATGTGTCTCAAAGGAAGTGGGTTCCTGCATCCATCCGCCCCATGTGCTGGAAGAGATGGCTAGTGGATGGAAAAAGGAAAAGTGGCCAAATTGGGTGAAAATGGGGGTCAAACAAACAAATACATTTACATTTGCAATTTCATCTTTATTACACCTTACACCAATTTCTTCTATTTGATTTTGTGAATTAAAGTTACAGTTTAGGCACCAAAAACACCAAGTGTCTTCATTAACCTTTTCACCTGCACAGGCAATAACACTTCTGTAGAAGTGAATACACCCCAAAGGCCAGATTGCCAGACCCACCATCTGCAAGAATTACCCTATGGGTCAGAACAGAACTGCGCTAAAGTCTCAGTAGTTATGTATGTCTGTTTCTAAAAGCAGCAATTTCACTGAACAGTAGTAGAGCATGAGGTCTACACAGACTGGAAAGCCCAGATATGGATTCATATCTGTAGTACATTGTGAACTATGACAACTGATATTGAATACGAACACAGCAATATTGTTATTTGTTAACTGCTTGTGTAATGCTCAGATGATTGTATGTTGATCTGCTCAGCTTATAAGGTAGGGGTTCGTTCAATGTATTTGTTTTAATAGGTTATGCAACATTCACCAACATCGTATAAATTAAAGCTCACAAGTTTACAGGATTCTCAAATACTTTCAATGCAACTAGAATTACCAAACCATAGTTTTGAATAGTCTCCAATAACCTTAAGCTAAAATGTGCTACTTTAACTACAGGAAATTACCTCATGATTTAGTTATATGCTGCTCCTAAACAAACCACATGACTATTAACACTACTCTTTATTTTAAGTAGACGTCAGACATTGCCTGTGTTCTTGCATACAATGCTGTTGTAATGAGCTCTGACAAAAAATATAGAATCATAAAACACAGAATCAAAATCAGGTTTAAAAATAAAAAAAATTATTTAACCAATATGTTTCAAAGTAAAATTATCATTTTTTAACAGTGGCAGAAAGGTTAATTCATCAAAAAAGGAAAACCCCATGGGTCATTTCTTAATATACGTAACAACCTTTAGTTGCAATTAAAGCTGCAAGTCTGGCATATATCTCATATTGCTTCTGGCATATGTCTCAATCAGTTATGAACATCTGGATCCTGATATATTTCAATTCGTCTCAGAAAACCTGCACAAATCTCAGTTGGATCTATGTCTGGTTTTTAACTCAGCCATTCAAACACATTCAGGTCTTTGGGCTGAACCATTCCAGTGTAGCCTTGGCAATACACAAAAGGTCTTTGTTCTGTTGGAATTTAAAAATGTACCCTGTCTCGTTCTGATTGAAACAGGTTTTATTCTAGGATTGACATGTATAAGGCTCTATCCACCTTGTCCTCAACCCTGAACAGTTTCCCAGTCCCTGCTGATGAGAAGCACCATAACAGGATGCTACCACATCCATACTTCACTGTGGGGATGAAGTTCTTAGTATCATGAGCAGTGGTAGTGCCATAGTGCCCAAAGTGCCAAGACCAAAATGTTGGAACAAAAATATTTAAATTTTTTTCCTTTCTTGACCCTGTTTATCCAGGTTAGTGGACAAAAATGTTAGTGGAAGTATCCAGTCTATTTTTGTTGTCCTCTAACATCTGATGGCAGATGCTTGCATCAGGACTAATTTAAGACAGATATGGTAGCTTACAGGAATGGGGATAGGTATGCAATCACAAGGGGGCACGGTGGCTTAGAGTTAGCACGTTCACCTCACACCTCCAGGGTTGGGGGTTCGATTCCCGCCTCCGCCTTGTGTGTGTGGAGTTTGCATGTTCTCCCCGTGCCTCAGGGGTTTCCTCCGGGTACTCCGGTTTCCTCCCCCGGTCCAAAGACATGCATGGTAGGTTGATTGGCATCTCTGGAAAATTGTCCGTAGTGTGTGATTACATGAGTGAATGAGAGTGTGTGTGTGCCCTGCGATGGGTTGGCACTCCGTCCAGGGTGTATCCTGCCTTAATGCCCGATGACGCCTGAGATAGGCACAGGCTCCCCGTGACCCGAGGTAGTTCGGATAAGCGGTAGAAAATGAGTGAGTGAGAGTGAGTGAGTGCAAACACAATTCTACAGTATTTTATTGTATTAATTAGTGAGGATTCATGATAGTTCAATTTATTTCCAGGTTGCAGTACTACAAACTGTCAAAACATTTAAGGTGTGGAATAATTAAGCAAAATGCTTTATATATATTTTCCTAATATTGATAACAACAATTTCAACGCTTCATTAATCTCTATTGTCTCTAAAATATGCATGAAGTTTATCAAATAATTTCTCTTACAATACTCTTTATTGACTTTTTTCTACCTCAAATGATACCCTTGATGTTATCAGATGATATGCATATTCTCATTTTGGCACATGAAATGGAAAAGGGAAGCAAAATTAATTTGAAACTTTTACATAAAAGATAAAACAAATTGTGTGATGTGTATAGATATAAATAGTTTTAAACACTGCAAAGAGAGCTTATAAAGGAAAATCAGACAAAGAAAAGTGAGAGAAAAGAAAGGGTAGAAAAAAACGAGGGCGATAATGATACTTGGGGGATGTCTTTTATGGGAGCGGCCAGATAAAAATAATCCCCCAATGAAATGTGGTGAAAGAGTCGCTTGGGCTTTGGAAGGAGCTTCATGCTGCAGGAACAGCCATATTCTCTCAAAAGGTATTATTTATCTGCTTTTATATGGCAGATGCAGCAGCAAAGAGGCCTCAAAGCAAGGCTCAGATATTGATGTGTAGACTGCTCTCCTACTGCCTGTAACGCTATTCATTCCAAGCTTTTATTAGAAAACACAAGAAATCATTTGTACATCCTACCAGATATGCTATGATTTCTGTTGCCAAAAGCGCATATAATAAAACAAATATATATTGTACATTAATTCCCCCAAAACATATCTTTTAACATGAAAATCTTTGATACTCTATATAGTATTAAACTAAATACATGCGGCACCCAAACCATAACATCTCTGACACACATTAACAAAAAATTTAAACCCCCAAAACTCCCTTTTTAGATGTTTGAAAACTTAACGATCCTGTTTGGGCTTGCGCTCAGTGGGAAGTCCTGTAACTGCACATCAAAATGCCTGTTAAAAGAAGGTCTGAACAACAAGAATGTGCAATTTTGTGCACTTGACAAAACAAATTAAGTCTGTATGTACCATAAATGCTCTGCAAAAAAGCAATTATGTTTTTATCCCTCGATTCTCTAGTGTATCTTCATTCCTCTCTTTAAAAGTTTCTCTAAACATCTTGGTGTAGCTCCTGTAACCACGAGTAACTGCTCGGGCTTCAAAAGACCTCCTGGAGAGTGCGTTATAGGTCTTACAGCTGGCCTTGGCAGTGAATTATTAACTCTGATGCTTGTGATCTGACCACAGGAAGCCTCATGCACAGGTCTAAGCTGATTATCTCTAGCAGGACAAAAATAAAAAGGTACAAAAATAAAGGTAATTGTGACTTAATTAAGGGTAAAACATAATAATGTTAAAATAATAATAATAATAATAATAATAATAATAATAATAATAATAATAATAATAATAATAATAATAAATAAATAAATAAATAAATAACAAAAAATAAATAATTATTATTAATAATAATAATAATAATAATAATAATAATAATTATTATTATTATTATTATACTGCTACTACTACTACTACTACTACTACTACTACTAATAATAATAATAATAATAATAATAATAATAATAATAACAATAATAATAATAATAATGATAATTAAACTACTATTACTACTACTACTACTACTACTACTACTACTACTACTACTAATAATAATAATAATAATAATAATAATAATAATAATAATAATAATAATAATAATAATAATTAAGCCAAAAACACAAATCTGCTTCAGGAGTAAAACTCATAATACCTGTATTCCTACCATGATGCACATTTTCAGAACACATTTGCAGCCTGACACTGTAATTTATGTGAAGGGCAAGAAGGAGACAGGTGTTATCTCGCTAGCACACAACTACAGAGGGATTTGAGGAGAAGAGCGAGAGAGAGTGAAAATACGATGGGCGGTTTTCCTGTGTGCAGGCCAGCATGCCGACTCTCCAATGCCCAGTAAATTATTACCCAGTCAAGCAGAAAGGAGGTGCGGGATTTGGACACGAGCATCACCTGTCTTTGCTCATATCCCCAAAGCATGGCATAAATGAAGGGGACAACTGCCTGTTTATTCTTCTTGCACGAGCACCCAATGGCGAGGTCAACGGGCTACGGCTTTCGTCTTTTATCGGCCCACTTTCTGCTGAGCCCTTCGCCTGCTTCCTGGATTAATCAAAAGTCCTCAAACAAACACCTATTTTTTTTTCAAAAAAAGAGTTGGTTTTTCTCTCATGCAGCCAGACACTCTGCAATATGTATTATATTCTCTTTCAGAGCTCAATTTCTAAATTCTGAATAAATAATTTCTGAATAAATAAAAGCACAGGATTCAATTTATTGAGTAAACCAGTGCAGACAAACCAAAAGGGCAAAGCAATAATCAAAACCAGAAAACAGGCAATGAGTCACGCAATCTACAAAAGTGCTGACGTTAGCAGAGGCAGAATCAAGTCTTAGCAGGGGAGAAAAAGCAACAAGAGATTATGCGTAAGTATAGAGAAAGTCTTACACAATTATAAGTGAAAAGATGCCAGAAGATGTAACAATGAAAAGCCATTTTTTTCACTGTCAAATGACACTTAAATGTCATTCATTTCATACATTAGAACGTTTTTTGCTCTTGTTCTTCGTGGTGCTCATGTTAGCGGTCTTCCAAGTAGTAACCTGGAATCATTACCTTTATATGATATTCAATCAGATGAATTCTTCTCATATTATTTCTAAGAACAAACTAGCAGTTTAGTATCAGCACATTTTCATCATTATGCATGATTCGATTTTCCTAGCATTTCATTTCTTGTCTTTTACGTCTTATTGATCTTTTATTACATGATGGTCTGAGAGCAATGACTCGTCAAATTTCTGCACAGAAAAAGTCCCAAATGACTCATATGCCTCTGTAGAGCTGTGTCAGTGTACGTAAGTTTGTAAAGACATCTGAACATCTGAGTCAAACTCAAAATCACTGGAACTTTTTGTTGAATTTTTGGTGATGCTTCCTCTGGAGTTAATAACATCATTGAGCCACTTTCTCTACTGTCTAAAAAGGTTGGGGGAAACAAAATGATGATGGGAGGACAAAGAGATGCTACATTATATTTTCACAGTACAAGTTTCCTGCTACAATTAACAAAAATTCACATGTTATAGTCTAATGAAATCAAGTTATAAACAGGTATAATCCTAAACGATTCTGGTACAAAAACAAGACAACGTATCACACAAAAAAGCCATATCCACAGTGAAACATGGTGGTGGCAGCATCAGTGGTTGTTGCCATGGGGATGTTCCAATTTAGCTAGGACTGACAGAGGATAGGATCATCATGGATAGCTTTGAATACCAATTTGTTTTTTGCTCCATATCTCAAGCTGGAAATTTTATCATTCAAAAAGAAAATGAAGTTTCACATGTTAGTCAGATCTAAATCTTATTAAAAACCTGTGGAATGACTTGCAGAGAGCTGTGAACGGAGGATCCCCTCATAATCTGATAGATCCAGATAATTTTTGCATAAAAGAGTGGAATAAAATTGCCAAATAATGATGTACCTTGATATAAGTTGGCAAAGACCTTTTGAGTGCCAAATTACAAGCCTAAGGTGCTATAACAAAGTATTAGTCAGAGGTGGTGCTCGCTTATGTTTCGGTCACTTTAGAGCCATTGACTGTGTGATCACATGAATTTGCTAGCAATATTGCCAACATATTTTGTCAAATATTTGATAAAAGAAAAACAATGTACAATATGTTTTACATATTTAAGCAGTTGTTACTACTTAAAAAAGTATGAACAGAACTAAAAATCCAACAAGAGACTGCAAAGACATACAAAAATCAGTTGAGAATTTCGTTAGGGCCTAAAATGACAGATATTTTAAAAGCATTTGTGTCAAGCCAGTAAACAAGTTTCATTTTTAATCTTCAAACCCTGTCGTTTTTAGCTCCTGTCAAAATTCCGACTAAAGTATGACACTCTGGCTAAACCTTAATGAATAATACATCAGTTATTAAAATGTGTGGCTGTTATAATGAACACCACTTCTCTACAGTATCTGCCCACACACTTGTGTGTATGACTTAATAACAAACACAATTCTCCGCCTGCTAAAATGGAGTCATTTGTACTTCAAAGGCTGGGATATTGTTAACTAACACAGGATAATTTGCGTAGCGATACAAGACATGAAGAAAGTTGTACACCCATCTTCACACACATCAGTGTGTAAATTACTGTCCTCTTAATGACTGATCTGTACAAATATGCTCTTTTCAGCTCTGAAAATTAATAAAGCTTTAATATCTTATTAAATTATACATTCCTGTTTGTTATTCATCCTGTGTTTAACCCTTATGACCTTTGCTACTGAGTACTACTGAGTCGTACTTGCATCCTGCCACACTCTCTACACTCCACATGTTCCACATCACTTCATCACCATTATGTAACTCTGACATACCATAATTAACTGAGCTATGAAAATGTCATTTTTCATGCTGTCCTAAAGTAAGTCCAGTGTCATAAGTGTCAAAATTTCTGTTATCTGTCAGTTGACTTGATTGTTTAAGTAAATATTAAAGCTGACTAAAGTAATGTTTGTGTTAGGGTATGCCTGTTGGAATAAGCCTTTATAAATGTTTATGTAGCTTTCTGTCAGTTCTAATTAAGGGATTATGCTTGTGCACAGACATCTTACATTAGCAACTAATTTCCCTGAGATAAAATCACTTTAATTTCTTATTGTGGCACAGTCTTTGCTTCTGTTCCTGCTTGTTCAGTTCTTCCCATCCAATTTAAAATAGACTATGTCAATACACTGCATAATGGCTTGTATCTACTGTACACGACTAACAAACAAATTAGTATGACCTTAAACAGGCAAAATCATCAGCGCTGATAGTAATCCATCATCATTAACACACAGGGCAGATGCTTCACTCCTCTTCTCCACCGCCTTGCCTTTCTGCTTCGAACACATTTCTATTACCACATTCATCTCTTCATGGCTGTAACATCACATCACAATATTCAAAAACAAGTTGTTTGTCAGGCTTAATAGGTCTAACAACCAGGTCTCCAACCAGGATAGATATTTGTGCAATGTACAAACATACAGTATGAGTCATCAAAAAAACTCCCTCTTAACTTTCAAAGATCTTCTCATCTAATAAACCAGTTTCTGTTTCTGAAATGCCTTTTAGTACACTTAAGCCTAATGAAGAGTTTCAAGCTACCATTAAATGCTTAATGGCTCATTCTTGTTGCTATGCGGTTCATGTTAGAAAGTTAGTAGTTAGTAGTTAGAAAGCACTACAGTACCAATCAACCCTCTTGTAACTCCAGCTTGAATTTCAGCTTCATAACATTATCTACAAAAAGGACACAAGGACAGTAAATCTGAAGCCCTGCTTTATTAATGATATAACATAAGGTGTATTAAGTGCAACACACAAGACAGTGTCTATGCAAATAGATCTATTTTGCATTCTCAGTGTAATTTACTAAGCCTGAAGGTCACTTCTGACTCTTCAATTGTGTGAACAAATGAATGTAATGATTTATGTGCACTCCCAGACAAGATAATATCTAGCTTTTCAAACTATCACTTAACATTCGCATAACGGTGGTTCGGCTGCATTTTTGCAGTGTTTACCTTAAGCACACATAATTATGTTTAATACTGTTTTATTAAACATTCATAATGCATTTTTTATTTATTATTTTTAACACAGACACTATAAATACTAGACACATTTTTGCATACAGTATGTGACACGTTTTACTTCTAGAGCCGTCATTTTGAGATCTGAACTCCTCACCGCTATCAAGAGCTAATTGAATGTGTGAATTAAAAGTATGTCTTCTCTCTCAGCAGAAATGTGCATACCGTACCTAGATTGTTCAAACATCTGTTCAATCAGTCATGACTACATTTATAACAAAAATAAATAAATAAAATTGAAGAGATGCACAAACTAAGGCCTGCTATAACTGCTTTTTACCCAGATTTATTTATCTCTTATTATAGTAATAGTTAATTATATCACATCAGGATATCAATCAATCAAAATCAATGAATTATGCTTAGTTTGTTTTGCCCGCTTCTACCATATTATGTTGAACATAATACTTCATTAAAATCTGCTTTCAGTGCATGTGTCAAATATATTTTGTACATTTAATTACCTAAAAAACTGATCTGACTCAAATTTTGAGGATTCTCATCACTATTGTTGGCTTCTTAGCAACCCGGCATCATAACCCACATGAGAAATGAATACCTCCAGGGTCTCTGGTTTGATCCTGATTTGATTTTCTGAGTTCTTGTCATGGATTTGTAAGGTTTCTCTGGGTTCTCTGGTTTCTTCATATCTCCAAAAAACATGCATGCAGGGGGAACGGAGACTGTAAATAAGCATAAAAGTGTGTGAATGCCCTTGCACCCTATTAGGAGTGTATTCCCATCTTGCACACAGCGTTTCCAGGAATGGAACCACATCCAGCTTGTTTCCTGACCAGGATAAAGTGGTTAATTACAAATGAGTGGCATGGTGTTCCCATTCTCCCTAGAGAACCCCACAGAGGGGTTTGTTTGTTTTTGTTTTGTAAATTCACCATAACACATCCACTAAATACGCACTCTATTTATCAAATTACATATGCACTATTTATTTGGGATTTTAGAAAAAAATGCTCTGTTAATGCTCATTCCATGCTCAGAGACAATTAAGAAGTCAACTTCAACACGCTCTATATATCGTGACTATTGTGTGTAAAGTAGCAGTCAGAGCTTGGTTGAACAAAATAAAAGCTGTAATGGATGCTAGAATATGACATGGCCTCAGGCCATATCCGCTTGGCTTGGTCGTCTTTCTCCTTGTGGGAGCTCAAAATGACTTGCTGGAACAAATAAGGGAAAGGATACTGGCACAAAAAAAAGAGTTTGGATGAACAAGCTTGTAACTACCCACCACTCAGCCCTTCCAATCTGTTCGAGTTACTTTAATGTGCAATATCAGTCTGTGGGTTTCTCGTTTCAGAGTGGTAATACAGTACACTGTCTCTAATTAACTTCAGATAAATATCAGTCCACACACACACACTTACACACACAGCACGCACAATAATTCCAAGCAATGTGCCAGAGCCTGAGGATTGCAGACGGTGAGGCGGATCGATGGAAGACAAACAGCTGTTGGACACCGCGATTCCATTACCTCCCTACGGTGGATCAAAACATTGCCTGAGCCAGCAGTAAGCAAACCTAGCCAAACTATGAGCACTGGGGCAGTTGAAGATGAGCCACACCGCTGTGATAACTCAACTCCATCGTGCTAGAGGCCAAATGAGAATGGACCTGCAGTGAGAGCTGAAACCAGAGGACACCAGTGCATGCCTTTAGCTCTGTTCAGAAGGCAATGAAGCAGTGCTGTCATATGGCTACATCAGTACAGCGCCTACTATCGCAATTCATCTTTATGCACATAGATGGATGATTTTTTTTGCCTTTTTCTCACATCTGCCTCCATGTGCTGGCTTTTCTGTGTGTGTGTGTGTGTGTGTGTGTGTGTGTGTGTGTGTGTGTGTGTGTGTGTGTGTGTGTGGCAGTGTAGTGACAGACAGAAAAACAGACAGACAGAGGGAAAGCTTGTTTTGGAATGGAGGCTTTTACTCTGGCATAAAGTGCATGTTTCTCATTCTTTTAAGTTTTTCAATTTGGAGCTTTGATTCCTATAAGACAGAATCTGAAAAAAATATTCAAAACAAGAAACTACAGAGTGATACGCATTATCTCTACTATGGTAGCTCACAATTCCTTTTTAATTCGTTTTTTTTGACACATTTTAAGTTTCAACATAATTACTGCTTGCTTTCTGCTATCAACACATTTGGGTGTTATTAACCAACAGCGATCTGTGTTTAAACCATCCTAATTAGTACCTTTAACAATATTAGTACAATATTTATATTAAAGGAAAGCTAATAAAACTCTAGTGCTGGAATGATATGAAATTGAATCTGAATATTGTTTGTATTTATTTATTTCCCTGATTAATAAGTGAATGTTGGTAACAAAAAGCCTTTTATTGTTTTAATCTCTTTTTTATGTTTGAGCTGAAAGCGTCTACAGACAACATATGTAAATGTTGCATCTAGGTATGTAATTTATGTTTTTATAATATATAAATGACATATACATTACACAATGTCATAATAAATATATTTAAATTTTTTGAAAATATCCTGTAACAGCAATATTTCACTCTGAACACGTCATATTTCGGGGGTGGAGCATGGGGTTAGTTGTGGGGGTTATTGGGTAGGGGGTATGTGGGTTGGGGGTAGGGGGTACAATGTGATCATAAATGTAATGTTACACCTGAAGCATTTTCACAGTAACCCAAGTGAATGCACAACCACTGTCAAATTAGAATTTTTTAATTTGGAAGTCATTTTAAAAAAATATTGATTTTTGACAATATTATGGGCTTTGGTATACAGGGCATACAATATAGTCCTCATGAATCTCAATGAAGTCTATTTCAGTTCTAGGTTGGAAAACTACAAATTTAGGAAAAGTTTAAAAGAGGCGAATACTTGCAAGTGCAAAGTACTGCAAATGTGACATTTAATGCATATCCCACACCTTTGCATGACTCACAGCAGCCACCTCTTTCAAGGCTTCACACTTTCTAGTGCTGTCACTACAGTATGTGCTATGTGTGAATAACTCACTTTTAATTAACTGGGTGAAAGTTAGATAAATAAAGAAAGAAAGAAAGAAAGAAAGAAAGAAAGAAAGAAAGAAAGAAAGACTATTACTATTATTATTTTTGTCTCAGTAACAGGACCTTTGCAATTAAACTGCTACACCGGCATGAGCTGCAGTACATAATATATATATATATATATATATGTGTGTGTGTGTAAAATAGAATATTCTGTACTGTGAATGAAACTATTACATCTCCTCTGACTCCGGTAGCTGAAACTGTTGCTTGTACTTTTTAGTAAGTCTTCTCAGTCTTGCATTAAAGTGTTATTTATAAGTTCCTGACAAATCTTTGACAAAGTCAAGTTGTGAAGAAAAATGTATTGCTTGGAAGACAGTAAATACTGTATAATGTACTTTTTTTATAAAGTGCTTTGAGTTGCACTGATATTCAGTAACAGTTTCAAGCTTATTGCTGTGCTGCTCAGGGTGTCAAGCTGGAATTGCTGAGAACTAAAAGAGTCAATATACTGTAGTAAATTTAGGATTTATCTTGCTTAACACACAGTTTTGACTCGTTAAACCCTCATTGTACTTATTAAAAAAAATTGTTGTCACAGCCCACAGAAATCTAGTGGATAATGGTTCTCACGCTCACTCACTCACTCACTCACTCAACTTCTACCGCTTATCCGAACTACCTCGGGTCACGGGGAGCCTGTGCCTCGGGCGTCATCTGGCATCAAGGCAGGATACACCCTGGACAGAGTGCCAACCCATCGCAGGGCACACACACTCTCATTCACTCATGCAATCACACACGACGGACAATTTTACAGAGATGCCAATCAACCTACCATGCATGTCTTTGGAGGGAGGTAACCGGAGTACCCGGAGGAAACCCCCGAGGCACGGGGAGAACATGCAAACTCCACACACACAAGGCGGAGGCGGGAATCGAACCCCCAACCCTGGAGGTGTGAGGCGAACGTGCTAACCACTAAGCCACCGTGCCCCCTGTGGATAATGGTTAAATTTATAATTGTTGTTGATTTAGTATCTTTACTATCATCAGTTTTAATGCTGGATTTGGCTAAAGTTCAAAACTCAGACCTTACAATCTGTGAATAGGACAAACAAAACAAAACAAAACAAAACAAAAAAAAATGGAATTCCTACTCAGACACTCAGGAAATTCCCATCAATTCTATATTTCAACACATTATGTCATATCAACATAGTAGCTCAAGGCATCAAAAGATATTCATGGAGGCGTCTACGACCCCCCCCCCCACACACACACACACACATACCACCACACACACTTACACACACTGATAGTTAGCTAAAGGATTCAAGATTCAAGATTACACAATTATATACAGTATACAACAATCAATCGCAATACCTTTTAGCAACCTGGCAAAATAGCTTTGTTTGGTACGCTGTGTTTTAGATAGTTAGCATGGATTAGCAAGCTAGATTACTAACATTGGTGTATATAAATATACATTATAGATTCAAATCTGTGAAACTGTACTAGAGGGAAGGAGAACTATTTTAGTTTAAGATGATTTTGGAACACCTTCTTGAAGCTTTCAGGAACCACAGTGGAAATGTTCCTCCTAGGACTTGGGAAGCTCACCCTCACAAATGTTACCTTTGGACTTAGATGCCAGAATGTTCCTTCCACCCATTGACACAGCACATGCCCAGACTGAAGCTCTACAGTCCACATGCTCCTCTATGGTTTCAGACAAAGCAGACCACATTCAGGAGGAGCTTTTAGAGGGAATTAAGCAGGCATGACATAGACGCCTGACTCTAGAATAGTGCAATAATGGGGCTTTTATCATCACAGCCCAGCGTCCAGCAGCACTGTGGCCATGAATAGCACAGCGAAGAGCATAATTACAGTGACCAGGAAGAGAAAGCGCTTCGAAGATGTCAATTGCACGGTTAGTTAGACCTTCAGTGGAAAATGTTCCGCTTTCCACTACAGGATGTGGCTCTAAAAGGATTTCTATGTGCATATTTTGCCCACCGCTACTGTACTGAATGGAAAATATGGGCTGTAAATGTACAAACTGTGATTATTCACCATCTTTGCTCTTTAATGCGGATATAAATGATTCCATTTCAGCAGCTGCACTGTGTTAGCTGTGTGCAGTTTGATCTCAAATCAGTATTTTCATACACATTAATCCTTGTCTTCCCTCTATTTATATTCAGCAGCAATGCCCTTTATCTCAGTTATGGGTAATAGTGGCAAACATTAATTAAAGTCCAGATGTCCAGATTTGCATGAAAGCTGATCCACAGCCACACTCCCCCCACACGCACATACACACACACACACACACACACACACACACACACACACACACACACACACACACACACACACACACACACACACAGAGTCTAACACATCTGGGTAATGAGAATACAGAAGAAGAACTGTACTAGAGACTTTGGAACTTCTGGGGCAATGTGAAATTGAGGGACTGGGACATGGCATCCGTCACAGAGCCTGGGAGAGCAGTCTGGCTCGGATCTGCTTCTTCATCTATGAAGATAATCATTTCTGCTGGAAAATGAGTTGGAATTAGCTCAACTGTAATTATTCCTGATGTGCTGTACAGGTAACAGACTGAAAAAATGCAGTCATTCCTGCTGCCACAGAATTAGGCAATGTGTGGCAGTCTGATTAGGTGTGTCTGTGTTTCAGGTGGCCAAGATGAGAGCAAGGGAACAAACCCATCTGTTTGATTAGACAGAGAGAGTGTAGCGCAGCACCAAAACATGCTATTAAGGAAGCAGGGCTTTCAGCCCATTCTAGGAGAGGTGCTGAAAAAAACCCAGCTGAGATTCTGCTTATGATTCACTCACAATCCTGCCAATCCAGCTGAGAGAAAAAGAAAGCAAGAGAGAGAGAAAGAGAGATGTGTGCATTTAAAACCAGGCATGGTCAGCCTCACTCATTCATCACATCACAGCAAATATGGCAGGCTTTGATGCATGAGTGCTGCCGGTTGTGGCCGTGATTGCGGGGCTGTGTGTGGACAGCAAATAGAGAGATGTAAATGTCAAGTGGTGCGCCAAGTAGAGGCTTTGATCCCGCCTGATTTTCAACACACTATCACACAGACAGATTGAGGTAAAGCACGTTCAACACACTCACACACACACACACACACACACACACACTGATACTCAAACCTGTTTTTTTTTAATGTTAAATGAGAATTTGAAAATGAACATATGAACACAGAAGACCAGTTGTAATGTCAGAAACTGTTATGTGAAACGCTGAAGAATGAAGTGAAGAGCAGATGTATTGAGATTTACATATACTTCATCAATTATCTTCTGATGCCTCTGTACAAAGTTGTAGTTAATTATAAACAGAGACATTAGCTTTCTACCAAAAGCCAAAAAGTGAATTTTCTGCTGGTGTTGGTGTTCCCATGTTCAGCATTGAATGTGTTTGTCAGGTCACACTCTATAGTGGTGTTTAGTGGCTTATATGAAAGAAGAAATTTATAGTTTTTTCTAACAGTATTTTTCTTTTTTCTTAGATTACTAGGCAGAATTCTCATAGAAAAGTTCCAAAAAAAATTAAAAACCTCAAACTTTCACACAGATGCTTGATATCTTTTTTGTTCATAAGCATATACAATTTGAAGGTGTTATCTTTGACCACTAAAATTCTCTTTAGGGTTATCTGATTAGAGGTAAAAACCTTTCGCATTGAAAGCCAACAGTGTTCGAACTAATTTTATATCAGATTTATGATGGTATTTCATTTGTTTATACTGACTGTAAATGTTTGATGAGTGTACCGGTGAAAAGGGTTGAACTGCAAACATCTTATCAAATAAGCAATGACATGCCACAAATTAACAAGCTGGTCAGCATGATAAGTCGTGGCACATTCATAACAAACACAAAACTGTAATCGTTTTCAAAAACAAAAACAATTTTTTTTCCACCCACGCAAAAACTGTGAAAATATTTTTTTACAAATTCTGCATGTTGAAAGACATTTTCAAAAAGTTTCATTTCAGTTTCAGTTTATTGAGTGGACCAGATTCCTGAATGCAGAAAAAAAAAGCAAAAAAGATTTTCAAAATTGTCCATTTATGTGTGCATTTATTCGAATGCCCCAAAACACAACAGCAACAAAGGACAACAACAAGGAACCGAGGTCTGGAATGAAAGACGTGTATGGTCAAATGAGCGTTAGAATCGAATAGTAAACATTATCATTATCTTATTATCTGCTGTAATCCATAAGGCAGAACATTTCTTCTGTCAAGGTGTTACATTTTAGAAAATAACTGCTTTTAAGTCAATATAAAAAGCTAGACATTTTTATGAGAATATATTATCAGACCAGACACTTACACAATACACCACGACAACTTATCGTCTACCTTAACCTTAAGCGTACTGTACACTGTACACTACGGTTGCATATGTAAGCTAGCGTTTCAGTAAACAATCTAGATTTATTTGGAGTAAAACAAGTTTCTGATCTCTGTTGCAATACAGTTATGACTTAGCTTCATCCACAGAACGCAAAAAACAAAAATTTCCATTAATGGCACCACCACATTCTGTTGCCCTGTAAAGACACATAACTCCACTCGGTGCAATTCTATCAGATTAAACAGAACACTTAGGCTCTGTTCAGACAGAAGGCCAAATCTGGTTTATGTCTTAAATCTGATTTTTTTTTTTTTTTAGACTGAGTATCTACAGCACAAACAAAAAAAAAGTAAAAAGATTATTGTGGTTTGTCCAGGCTTGAGTCTGCTTGAATTTACTTGAATATGAAATGCACATGGTAAATAATGAAGGATGGGTAAAAGATTACACTGTTACTGGCTCAAAGTTTTCTCTTTGGGGTGTGTTTTATAGTAAGAGAAACGTCCAGTCATGATGTATTGTAGGAGACATTTTGGGCAGACGACAGCCAGAGAAATTAAAGAGGGCATTTGTGCCAGGTTTCTTACTGACTTCACTGCACTACTCTGACTAGCAAAATCTGACTAGTTGGAAATGTGTGAAATAATTGAAAGTGTCAAACAATTCTAGCCTTTTATTTCAAATGACAGCAAATTGCAGCATAAACAAAGACAGATAGATAGATAGATAGATAGATAGATAGATAGATAGATAGATAGATAGATAGATAGATAGATAGATAAAGATAGATAGATAGATAGATAGATAGATAGATAGATAGATAGATAGATAGCATTTAGCAAAACAAAGCATTTATCAGAATTATGCAGTGATACTTACACGGTAGAACGCTATGGCCTCTCGGTCCAGGGCACGGCTCACTGCAACCTCTCCAGTCAGTTTGTTGATGCTGAACACACCTTTCGGATCCTCATCTGCCCCCTTTCCCATCAGCCGAAAAATGTGGTCGTCTTTCATATCAGATGAGATCACCTGCGGCATCGATACACACGTAATTACTTATTCACCTTTTAAACAGCAAGAAAAGCAACAATAACAACATGCAACAATCCAATAAAAGCTCAATCAGTAAAGAATGAGTGTAGATAAGTAGGAACGATTAGCCCTCATCATTTCAATGGAACTAATTAGATTGAGTGATTATACTGGCATGTTTATTTTGCGTGTACAACTACACTAATATGACATTGTTATGGTTTTAATGAAGATGGTTAAACACTCCATTTGCTTCTGTGGCACAGTGTGTGACAACACAAATGTATTATATTCCAGTTGATTATATGTGACCTGTAGTACTCACATGTGACTGAGAAGGTCAGAAAAATGGTCCAAGAGAGTAAAGCAGGTTAGAAGAAAACAGAAGAAACAGAACAGGCATACATTACAAACACTCTTTTCAGATATACACAAACACATCATATGAAATATAAAATAAAGAGTTTTAATAGCACAACCCTGTTGAATCCTCCATCCTGTGACAGCACTTTCCAGTGTTTTTATTTGTCTTAAACCACAGAGATTTGCCAAGAGTTCCAATTTTTTAATTTGTCAGAGAAAAACTTACTGTTACAAAGCCCTGAAACCCAAGAATCCCTCCATAAATTTTAAAGAAACAAATTTTGCTTAAAAAAATATAACATCACAGGGATTTCTGGATGAAACATGTTCAATAGGTTAAATATGAATACACGCGTTCTAATTCATTATTGTTTCCATAGTAACAGTTCATATACAAGAATGTATATACTGTAGAGTTGGTCCAAAATATCTAACCTTAATAATAAACTGATTTAAGAAATGTGTTTTTTGTTAAGAGACATCTATTTAACATTTATGGAAGGAATATCAGGTTGTAGGCATTCTCTAATTTTCATAGTAACATTTAAGTTTTATTCCATTTACTGAGTAAAATAAAAGTCTATGTGTGTGTGTGTGTGTGTGTGTGTGTGTGTATGTGTGAAAGAGAGAGAGAGCGAGAGAGAGAGAGAGAGAGAGAGAGAGAGAGAGAGAGAGACAGAGAGAGAGATTGGTGAGGGAATGACCAAGTTTATTGCAGCTGTAATATAAGTAAGAACAGGAATTAACTTGTCTCTTGAACGTTCCACAATTTTAATAATAACTATAAACAGCAAAATTGTGTGCCTTGTTTATTTAAATTACATCTGTTAGCAAATCATTGGATTAAAGCAGATTAATATACACCAGATCATGCTGATATATGTAAATAATGCTGGGCTGGGCGGGGAATGCGGGTGGGGTTTATAAGTATGTAGGTGGTGGGCGATTGGTTGGGTGTTGTTAATGCGGCCACCCAAGCCCTCCGACTAAACCCATTTCATCTTAACCCCACCCAATCACCCCCCACCAACTCCTCAGTTTTAACTGTTAATGTCAGACACACTACTATTTTACTACAGTTTTATGTTGGCCAAGTGGCCATTTAAATGCATTACTTCTTATGTAATGACTATAGGCTGATAGTAGATTTGTTGCAGTACCCACAGACTCATTTAACCACTGCATGGTACATTTAACCAGTCAATTTATGTAAGCAGGAATATCCAAATTTACAGACAAACCCGAAGGAAAATGATTGCGTGAGAAATAGCGCTTATTAAACTTTTTATGTTCATCATGCACATGTTTAATGTTGTTTACTTTTAGTCTATCACGATTAATTACGGGCTCTGCAAACTTTCTTATTATCCTGAAAAACACTCTCTTAACATTTTTTATGCTGCTATAATAAAACCTCTCATACGTGTAGAGCAAGCATATATTTTGTAAATGGAACTCTGGGTCAGAAAAACACTAACTGCTATAAATCCATACTTGTAGATGAGAACATTTGTAAAACAAATTGCAAATAAGTACATTTGTAAGTAATTTCAAGACTTTCAGTTGTAAAACACTCTTTCTAAGAGTGGGCGGGAGTTATTTCTTCCAGCCAATAAGAACAGAGATGTCAAACGCTGGCTCAGAGGTTTATAGTATAGCCGTATCTCCTTTAGATAGCACATACTTTCCATTAAGGCTGTGCAGCTTATGCTTTTCTGCAGTAAAATCATTTGGCTGTCAAGAAGATGCAGGAAAATCAGTGCAGATCTGTCAGAAAGAAGTATAAATGTGATGAATTATGGGCTGAGCAGAAATTTTCCGTGTCATCAGGGTTGGAAAGTAACAAACCACATGTATTCTCATTAAAGTCCTGGAGTACATGGTTCACTGACACAACATTTTTTTGGAGACGAATTAAATCATAGTATGTTTACTTTTTACCTGAGATTTTTGTAAACAAAATATTCAGAATGCTGAATCAGTTTCTCATCACAGTTACAGAGTAAAACAATAATGCATTCCAACCCAGAGGACTATAAGGCAATTAAATAAAATGATGATGAAAATTTTTAAATAACCCAATTTCAAGACCCAGTCAAACTGAAGAGGTTTCCTGTCAAGTAATTTCAAGTGTAAAATTCTTAGTCAGCAGCAGCAAATGTGTGAGACTGTGAAGACAGATGAACATCTTGGGTTCAATTTATCAGTTTTAAATGCTTGAAAAAAACATCTGCAAATTATCTTAGCCAAAACCCTCGGAGATATCGGCATTGCGCAGCTCCTCAGCCAAGCTGTGGAAACATGGACAGTTAAGCCATTAGCTAAATGACTGAGCTAGACTAGCTTACTATTTTTCATATTCTCAGGTTTGACAGCTCTGTATATAACTTAATATGGTTTGTCTTTTGGAAAATTTGTTAACACGCTGAAGACTGAAAAGTTGGCATTAGAAGTTTTTGAGAAAGGTGCAGTTCTTTATTCCAAACAAAACCTTTTAAAAGAAGTTTCTTGCTCTCTTTGCCCCAAGAGTGTGAGTCAAAACGAGGTTAAAGTCACTAGCTAATGCTAGTGTATCTAGCTATCTTGCTATTAGCTTGTTTACATGTTTTACAGTTTGACAGTGATCTTATGATTAAACTTATTAAACTTATGATGTCATTTTGATATTCAGAAATTTACCCCATATGTATATTTGCTAGACTACTATCTAGGTAGCTAAAAATGTGCATTTAGCATAACAAGCTAGATAATATAAGTAGCAAGCTACTGATTGCCCAAGAGCAGTTGGCTAAGTTACAGCCATATAACATTTACATTTCATCATTTATTGTTGTTAAAAGAGATTGCTCAATGCTTAGCTAACAAAAATGTTCAAAGAGACATTTGTCAGATGTATTTCTGGTGTTTTCTTACTTAAGTAGTTCTCTTGTTTGCTATTATAATAGTTATTAGTAAAAGAACTATATTTTTTTTACCCTTCAGGGTTTTCTGTACATTTCCATCACTGCCTGGCATTCACATTACCCACAACTTCAGCAGTCCCACAGCAGTTTCTGTCTACTCATTCCTATATTGTTTCCATTTGACTCGGCCTCCAGGAGACCTCATAGTGGCCGGGTGCTTGTCTCAAGAGTAGTTGCTGTAGAACTTTGTTCTCTGCAGAAGTTTGTTTTCCTTTTTGCTGTACACAGCAAACAGTTGTGCTATCGATTTGTCAGAACAATAAAAAAGGTTTTCTTTTTCCTTCTCTAAGTTATTAAAGACATGATGAACTCCTGAAGAGGAAAGAGGAGGAGAACAGTTAGAGTAAGAGTCAGTGCTGTAGCTGGAGAGAAAGCAAGCCCCAGGAGGACTGATGGGATGCCAGCAAGGAGGAGAAGGTGATAATGATGGAAGAATAGAGAGGGAAGAGTAGAAATAAGGTGAGCTCAAACTCAGAGATGACAGGATGGGAACGAGAGAAGAGGTTCAGAGTGAACAAGGCTAGCTGCAGGGTGCAGAGAAGGTGTTGAGATGTTGTGGCAATTGATCACAGGAGGATCAATTGTCACTTCTTACACTGCCATACTATTTACAGCACACACACATGCCACACATGGTAACACTAATCACACACACACACACATACACACACACACAACTGTGTTGTTCAGCTTTCTTCTCAGTTATTAAAGCCATGCCGAGTCTATCAGGAAGTGCTCACCTATTTCTATCAGCTCTCATTATGAGCAGAGAGAACATAAAAGAGAAGAAGCTGCTGTCACTTTGGGGGAATGACAGCAAGGAGGAGCTGCAAACACTGATGCTGTACACAATGCCACAGTAGGAGGGAGAGGAAGTACCCCTCCGACACACGCACACGCGCACACACACACACACACACACACACACACACACACACACACACACACAAATCCAGTGGGTGGCAATTCTGCACGCTCCTTGTTTAAGAAAGTGGTCAGAGGAGAATGATCAAAATGAATCGAGCTGACAGCCTGGCTATTGCAACTTAGTTAATTACTCTTTATAATCGTGGGGAACAGAAAATTATCCCAAACCTTAAGGCAAATGGACTACAAAAGCAGTCAAGACCAGGAGTCAATAATCAGCACAGACTCACAGACACTGCACATTTATAAATTGACACATTTTGGCATTTAAAAAGGTGTAAAACACCAAAGAAATAAGATAACAGCAAAGTTAGCAAAAGCAGTTTTTGAGTAAACTGCAATTCTGTATCCCAAACAAAACTTTTTAAGAGAAGTTATTTGCTTTTTTAGCCTCAAAAGTGAGAGTGAAACCAAGGGAAAAGTTGCTAGCTAATGTTACTGTACCTAGCTAGCTGGCTACTAGCTTATTGCTTGCTTGCAATGTAGCTTGGTCTGTCTATACAATGTAACCTGCTATGCAGGGGCTCAGACAATTGAGATGGCTTACTAATTATTACATGTTTATTATGTTTTTATGTTTAATGAGGCATGTATTTGAGTTCAATTTGCCTCCTTTTTGCTCTTATTTATACTTTAGTCCTTCTGTTCACTCTGGCTCGAACGATGTACAGCTGGATGTTGCTGTGAATTAATAAATCAAAAACACTCTTTTACGTCATTATATTGCTTCAGTAATTCTTGTTCTCTGTTATGTAATGATGTACTGAAGAAGGCTTGCAAAATTATAGTCTGGTTTTTCAATAAGATATTTAGCTCTGTAGCAAGTGCCATCTGTAACATTAATCTTTGTTTCCTATTGCATCTGTCCTCCTACATATATCTGGCCCAAATAGTTTTTTTAAAAATTCAAAGAAAGCAGAAAATATTTATTTACGTCTTCGAGGCTTTGTTCTAACCTGGCATTTTCGTGCATCTGGGATAAATGGATGATTCCTGATCAGCTGATGCATTTTAAATGCGTCTTTACTGAGTACTTGTCGCTAGAAACAGTCGCTAGAAACAGGTTTTGTTTTGAAGACAAAAACTAAACGAATGATGAAAATCTGACATTTTCTAATGAAACCACTAGAGCATGAATTTGTCAATAAAAGCTTTACAGGTACTTTCAGTAGCAGTCTGTGTGGCACTTTGTGGAGCTTTAGTGCACTCTTTATTCATAAATCACATCAACTGAAAAGTGCTCTTAATGAAAAGAAAGCAAACTGGATGAAAAACATGTACAGTAGGCTGAAGCTATAGACTTTTTAAAAACTGGTTCAAACATAGTAACAAATATCAAGTCTTTAATAGCATATCTATTGCAGTCCCACACATTCAAGTGGGATAATATCCTTTCATATACAAAAACGCACTTGTTCTTATTCAAAGGCAACTTTATCTTTTTAACAGTATACATCCACAGCTATCTAAAATTTTTATTTTACCTATTATTTTATCATTTAACGTTTTACACGTAATAGATCTGATTTCTGTACATTACAGAAGAAACCTAGAATGACCAGGAGTATGTGGTGTCAGAGATGATAAAAATTCTATTCTTTTTTACCAGTAGGGAGTAAAAAAGTAAATCCTGCCTGTGTTGGTGTTAACATGTTCAGCATTGAATTTCTTTGTCACGTCATACCCCAGAGTGCTGGTTAATAGCTGATATGAAAGGACACACTCAGAGCTTTAGGAATTTGTAGTTTTTCACTTTTACGAATATTTCTATTTTCACCTAGCCTACTAGGGGTTATACAGTTACAGAAAAAAAAAGACAATTGCAATGTGGTCACATGTTTCCCTAGCATTCCTCTATGTGGTACAAGTGAAGGAATAATAATACATCTCTGACAACTTGTCATCTGATCCCTCTGGATTTTGGTAATAGCATGTGTACAGTACCTGTAAAAGTTACGCTGCAAATTGTCATACAGTATGTTGTCCTATGAAGTCACCAGTAGGTGTTCTTATTCATGGTTGCCATGGTAATAACATTTATCAGTAGCTGGAGTAATTAGCATTTCACTTGACAACAAATCAGTTAAAATGAAACATTCTGGAGGAACATTTGGTGTTTTAGTATAAAATACTCCATTGTATATATGCATCAAATAATATGTGATGAAGGAGATGCAGAGTGTGTGCTCTTTGCCACAGATCATGTGCACTCTACTGTCTTCACTCTCATTTGCCATTGTTCCACACATGCACGAAGTTATGCGTTTTTGAATTTTGTCATGTCACTTGACACGACCATATCTTGTCTGCAATGTTTAAGATTGGCTGCTAAGTTTTTCTAAGCATGCTTCAGAATCTGCCACAGTTTTTATGACTCTGACTGTCACATTTTCACCATTTTTTTTTTTACAGGTAATCCCTGACAGCCTTTAATATTTATATTTTGTCTGGTAAGTGGTCTAGGAAGTAATGTTTTACTTTTTTCCTAACATACATTCATTTTTCTGTAACACTTTTTTACACAGGCTCAATAATGCAGAAGTCATAGAAAAAACATCAAAAAATCTCTATAAAAAAATTATCATGCTGTCTATGATTTTTGCACAGAACTACATATAGGGCCTTAGATGTACTGGTATTGGTAGTTTTTCAGTATATAAATGATCTATGGCCATTAACATGGTCTTTCAAAAAGGGTTTCCTGTTTTTATCACCAATCATGGAAAAAGAATATTTAGGATAAAGTTATAAAGGCAGAAAAACAGCAAGCAAAGTCAGTGGACAAGCTTGGTTTTATTTTCCCATATGTCAATTTGTAAATTATGGTGGCCGGGAAGTGCAAAACAAATGAACAAATCCGAAAACACATTAACAAATCCGAAAACACATTAACAAATCCCAAAACAAATTAACAAATCTGAAAACACATTAACAAGTCAGACAACCCGGAAGCGGTTGGTATAGTTTGTGAATGGAAACTTACCATCATCGGACGAGACACCTTTCATTCACCTGTATATCTTAATGACAGTGGTCTTGTCCAATGATCGGTAAGTTTCCATTCACAAACTATACCTACCGCTTCCGAGTTGTCTGAATCGGTGCACGAAACACATTAACAAATCAGAAAACAGATTAACAAATCAGAAAACAAATTAACAAATCAGAAAACACATTAACAAATCAGAACACACATTAACAAATCAGAAAACACAACGACATTTCAGACAACCCGGAAGCGGTTGGTATAGTTTGTGATTGGACAAGACACCTGTCACTCAAGGTATACATGAAGTTCAACAGTCTGCCGCAGGGAAAAGTTGGAATGGATGGATGGAATGGATTACTGTGGATTAATTCTGTTATTTTCTTATATTTAATCGGAGAACTTTACACATTACACATAAGATTCCATACCTGTATATCTTGAGTGACAGGTGTCTTGTCCAATTATCGGTAAGTTTCCATTCAAAAATGATACACTACCGTTTCTGGGTTGTCTGATTTGTTAATGTGTTTTCGGATTTGTTAATGTGTTTTCGGATTTGTTAATGTGTATTCTGATTTGTTAATGTGTTTTCGGATTTGTTCATTTGTTTTCGGATTTGTTAATTTGTTTTGGGATTTGTTAATTTGTTTTGGGATTTGTTAATGTGTTTTGGGATTTGTTCATTTGTTTTGGGATTTGTTCATTTGTTTTGGGATTTGTTCATTTGTTCATTTGTTTTGGGATTTGTTAATTTGTTTACGGATTTGTTAATTTGTTTTGGGATTTGTTAATGTGTTTTCGGATTTGTTAATGTGTTTTGGGATTTGTTAATGTGTTTTGGGATTTGTTAATGTGTTTTGGGATTTGTTCATTTGTTTTCGGATTTGTTAATGTGTTTTGCACTTCTCGGCCACCGTAGTAAATAATTGAAAATAATCTGAGATATAATAAAAAATAAACTTATTTTGGCTCCTCTTATTCTATATTCTATAACTCAGTCATTATAAACATCTCATCTACTGTGCAAAGAGATTTTAAAGAATTTCACTACAAACTTCTTTAGTATCAATTGTGCAAACACACACACACACACACACACACACACACACACACACACACACTCACACAGAGCTGAGCCTCACATATTTGTCCTGAGGAGGTCAAAGCTGGAAGTTTTATGGCGATCAACAGTAAAGGCTGGTTGATTCTGATTATCCACAGATGGTGTATGGTTATTAGGACAGCAGAAGCAAAAGAGCACTGGCCTTGTCTTCCGCTGTGCTGATGACACCGACACACACACACAGACACATACACAAACACACACACTACTCTACAGTAGTTTAGAACAATTGCGGAATTAGTTCAGATGATTGGTTAAGCAATTTGGAAATCAGTTTAAAATGATGAGAAGAAACAGAAATGATTTATATTCTGACCCTGATTGTAGAGAGTGGTAAAAAAAACACTTCACAAAACACTTTTTTTTTTTTTTAACAAAAATGAGTTAATAGTTGGAATATATTTGGGTAATGGATTTAAACCAGACTCTACCCAGTAGAAAGAGTGGACACACTAAGAAAATCTTCTCCAGGTCACCTTATGTAAATGTGTATCAGAAAAAAATAAAATATTAAATATCCCTGCTGAGAGCATTGCAGAGAGTGAGGGAAAGAAAAAAAAATCAAGTGCAAGAGTGACTTCTATAATTAACCACAAGATCAGAGAGACAGGCTGCACTACAGGACAGCAATGAGGAACCTCAGGAGGTGAATAGCCACTCCATTTGCAAAAGTGCATCGTGACACATGAGCATGGCCCCATGTTAAATCTCTTCTAATTCCAAAGAGTCATATAACGGCAAGCATGAAATCATGGCAAATCTGCCCTTTATTGCTTTTCCCCCCCTTAAAGCTCTTCTTATCAGCATGAATTTCACATTAGCATGATCCATTGGGGAGCTTCACCATGGAAAATGCTGCAATAACGCAATTCGCCCCATACCTCATGTCTCGTCCTCGGGAGAACAGTCAAGATCAAGGCATCGAAGAACAGAGAGGTAGGAAGGGCTGCCTCTGTGTCTCTCATTTGAGTATAATTAGCACAAGCATTTAGAAAGCCACATGGCAGAGATACACTGAGAGATTAATGCTATACACACCCTGCATACATATACACAATCTTTTCATGTGTGAGGTAAAGACTGAGGGTGGAAATAGTGGTGTAAGATTCAAGATTTGAGATACAAGAGCTTATTGTCGTTTGTACAGAAGAGATGATAATTATATTCTTACAAATGGTAAGGAGCTGGTAGTTCAGGAAATATTAGTAAAGCAAGGGCAAGAGTGATAAAGAAAAGCAACAAAGGTGGAAAGGTGAGATTTATCATTGTATTCAAGCTCAGAAAAGTATACTATCTGAAAGAAGGCAACACGGTGGTAGAGATTCACAGATCCTGGGTTCAATCCTGATATCAGGGTACTGTCTGTCTATGTTAACTTTTACATCTCTTCCCAGGTTCTCAAGTTTATCCCATCTCCCAAAAACATGCAAGTGGTAAGTAGACATAATCTGCTCCTAGTGTGTGCTATACTGTAGATTGCTGTCCCATTTAAAGTTACAGGCTTTTAGAATTTTCTTTATAATGGATCTCAACAAGAAAAAAAATTGAGTTTTGTCTGCTAAAAGCAGTAAATGTTTTCTGAGTTTGTTTAATCTTTAATCTCATCTTTTTACCTATTTCACTTTTCTCTATCACGCTTGCCCTTAACCGATTAGTCAATCATGACCTCTGGCTCTTTACCATTCCTTACACCATCAATTCTGAATGTACGAGGATGTATCTCTTAAACTTTGGAAACGGAGCTAAAGGCCAAATAGTTAAGACTGGCTTTTGTTGAAATATTATCTTGTATTGTTTAATGTATTGTATTCATGCAGTATTCATATACATTAAGCAGTTTGTGATATCTGTTCTTGAAAGGTGCTATAGAAATCAATTTTACTTATTTACTTACTTTAGATTTCTCAGACATACACCACAAACTGGATACGGATAAAACTCATTTATTAAATTCATTTAAATTGAAAATGAATGCATGAATGAATGAACCTTTAAAAGTCTGTCTATGTAACTAAACAGCAATTGGCTGGTAGCAACGAATAAATGGGTTAAATTCACCTATGACTTCTTTTTGTTTACAATCTCAACATTACTTCATGAACATCTGACAAAAGTAATAGAGGCCTTTTACGATTTCTTTCAGATGGTTCTCAAAATTCATAGTTGATAAACTGCATGTGATGCAGTCTGGAAAATTCTGGAAACAAGCCAAAAAAGTTGAAAAAAATAAAAAAGGTTTCAATCCAGTAATATACTTTGACATCTCTATTTTAAAATGCATAAATATATTTCAACAAAATTATATGGAAAAATTTACATTTCTTTTCTAACCTTTGGCTGTCTGCCTGCAGCGATTGCGGTGTTTGAGGAGAATGTGATCAGGTTTATGGATAGTCACACAGAGAAGCACAAAAGAATCACTTAAGCTTGTAATCAGGTACTGGCTGTCAATATATCTGTAATGCTCCTGCGCTGTCAAAATCATCATTAAAACAGAAGAGCACATCCAGGCTTTGTAGAGAAGACAGCAGGCAAAGTTTTAAAGTGAAAAGTTGTCGATTTGTCAAACAAGCCGAATAACTTTTAAGTCAATTATTGAGACAGAGACTGAAAGACTGATTTGGATGAAGTTGCTGATCAAAGTGAAGACTCAATACTTATTGTAAGCTTTTGATTAGAAATAGAACAATAGACAAATAGAGATACTGTAGCAGGTTTGTGTGGCGTTTGCATGTTTTCCACTTCCTTCAGAGGTTTTCTGTGGGTACTCTGGTTGCCTCATCCAGTACAAAGAGATTGTTGTAGGCTAATGCCCATCTCTAAATTAGCTGAGGGGTTGCAACTGTGCCCTGCAATGAGCTGACATGCTATCCAGGGTGTTCCCAGTGACCCTGTGTAGGATAAGTGGTAGTGAAAATGAATGGATGGATGGATGGATGGATGGATGGATGGATGAATAGATGGAATAGATGCATGGATGGATGGATTGACTAGATGAAAGCATGGATGAATGGATAGATGGGTGGATGGATGGATGGATGGATGGATGGATGGACTAGATGTTTAGGTGGATGCATGGATGAATGAATAGATGAATTGGATGTATGGATGGCTACATAGATGTATAGAGGGATGAACTAGATGGATGGATGGATGGATGGACAATAATTGTTCATAAAAAAAATAGTCTAAAAATTAGTCTTTTAATTTGCCATTTTCAGTTCCAATAATACATTATTCTCCAAGTCCATTTTTTCCATTGCTAAATAATTCAATAGCTAATATGATTTCACTGTAATAATTTCACAGGTTTGGCTGCAATCAGCTTCGTGTTGATACTGGTTATTTGATTAGTGCTTACAAATTTATTAGTATTATTGTTGTTTTTACATAAGTAGATGAGATTACATGTATAAGTAAGCAACTTTCAGTGGAATGAACTGAAGTAAACTGATTTTCACTTACTTGTGACCCAAGGTTAAAATGCTAGAGCATGCGAGTGAGTTACACACAGGATGTACATATCAGTAGTTTTTAAAAAATCAAAATGTGACAATGTAAAAGGTTTTCCCTGATGCCTTCGCACATAACCAGGCTGTCGACAAGACAAATGCACTGAAAAGTAAAAGAACACTTCCCCAGACTGAGAAAACCGCGTGGAATAAATAAAACACACACTTCCTACAGTAGAGAAGCCCAGAAGGTTCATCGCTGTCCATTATTTTTAGATATAACATTGCCTCTGCTTGTCCCTATCAATGAGACAAAAACTGGAGTTATTCAACTTGAAAAGGTGGTTTGTGATAATCGCACAGTACACAAGCAAGTGAGTCTTAGAAGAAAATCCATTCTTTTTTTTTCATCTGATAGTTGCAGGCCTGGATAAAATTGCCCACATTAGCCTGCTGCCTGATGCAGGGTCACTCAGAAGACATCATGTGAGAGGGGAAGAAAGGCAAATGTACAAAGGAAGGCATGAGAGAGTAATAGAAAGTTGAAGGTTAAAAAGGATTAAAGAGGGTCAGTTCTGTCACAATCGTGCTGAACATCACCTACTCAAGACTTAAAGGTGTATGGCACAAAGTAGTTTACATTCAATTATTTATTTATTTATTTGTTACTTTTAAACCCTGTTGATTTGAACTTGTTTAATATTTAAAAAAATTAAAGCAGAGGTTTTTATGAACAGCTAGAAATGTTCAAAAACTCCAAGAGCAGAGAGTTCTTGCTTTCGTGCCAAGAGCTGGTGTTCAGATATGAAGCTTGTGGAAAAAAATGAGGCCACATTTTAGACATAGTAGACATTTTTACAACTTTTGAAAACTGTTGAGGTGTTGACATTTCTTACTGTTAAGGAGTTAGAAAGTCTAGTCTGCATTTTTTTAAAGACACTGTCCAATGCCACAAGATTTATTGGCTAACAAGGAACATGATAGAAAAAAATACAGAGACAGTGACAGAGAGACAAACAGATCGATAGATAGATAGATAGATAGATAGATAGATAGATAGATAGATAGATAGATAGATAGATAGATAGATAGATAGATAGATATAAGATACTGTAGATATAGATATAATCCAGCTTTCATCCTCATGCCAGTCATCCATTTCCTCAAACTCTTCTGTTACAGTAGTTGAGGCATTTGTTTACGGCTTATGGCTAGGTGCAGGTACAGACAGAACAGATCATCCTCCGTTTATACAGTACGGTGTCATTTCCTTTGCCATGAGTGCCTAGCTTTATTCGTTAATTTATGGGTTTTTGTTGGCTGGATTTCTTAATATTTCCTTTATTTTTAATGAATACTAAAAATATAAAATGTTTGGTTTTATCAAAATGTAATTGATGTTATTCTTAGTCACAGTCTTAGTGATCTAGCATGATAATGTGTCTCCAAAGCACTTCTATAAATCGCTCTGCAAAATGGCACCTGCGAAATGCTGCAAATGACAGTTGACAGTTAAATCCGTATATAAAAGTGAAAATGCAAATTATATGATTGAAGTTGCCCAAGTTGAGATTTATATGCATACATTTACACACCCTCAGCAGCAGGAGAAGGAAATGAACGTTTTCTTTCCGTAATTACAGAATAACATTTTCCGTAATCATGAATGCCAAATTTCTTCTATAAATGCTCATATGAACAATGTATAAATAAATTAATTCATATCCAGAGTGATTCATATGTCGATATGCTTTTCCTTTAGCTTATCTGGCGAAAAACATTCTAGTAAGTGAATTGGCAGTGCTAAAGTGTCCCTATGTGTGACCATGTGTGTTATGTGTTTATCTACACCACTGATCAAGATAAAGTGCTTTATTGAAAATGCTATATTGTAAAGTACCCATTAACCAGTCGGAAAATGATTTGTTCTCATTCACTATGTCTGCGATATTGTACTCCGCTGCACTTTTTAAGATACAAAAGTGTTAACTACAAAAGTAGTTCAACTTTTATCTTTTGCTGGCTCCCTGCAAATAAGACATTTTTAAGAGAGGATTTGGTTAGGAGGCCTCCTGCTGGTTTATGACAGCGTGTGACAGGTCTTGTCCCTGCCATAGGCTCTGTCTGGAAAATTGCTTCAGAAGGCAAAAAAAAAGAAATCAGCACCTTTGACCCTCTCTCATCTGACAGGCAGATAGCATGCTTTGTAAGCTTTACAAAGGGAAGGGCTGTAAGGTAGCCTACTTAGCCTTGAGCACTAGCATACCCACCACACACACACCTATAAACTAATCATCTATATTTTTATACTGTTTTATACTGTTCTAATATTATTATATTATTACTTTTTAAAGGGACCATCGGGTATTGTGTAATGGTTAGGATCAATCTTATGCAAGCTTCTCTGTAACACTGTTCTTGTAGGCTGCTATAGAAGAAGCCTTATTGAATGCACTCCAAGTATGTACCCTCAAAAGAGGCTCAAACCACCCGAGGCACACACACACACATACAAGCATGTATACAGAGACAAAGACATACAGTGGGGTCCAAAAGCCTGAGAGCAGTAGTGAGAATTTCTATTTTATATTATTTTCTAATTTAATAAAAAAAAATTGATTACAAATTATATTATTAACTTGAGTGATGGAGTTTACATGGAGTTCATGTTTCTTTAGTATTTTCTATGTCTGGTTTTAGCTTTAATGACACTGTGCACTAAATGCTTCTTAAATTCTAAAACCATTTAATTTCTATTGTAAATACCAGATTTTCAATGTGGTCTCAGACTAATACCCCACTGCATCTGTAGGAAAAGCAGGTCATCTGCAACCCTGGACCCAGAAACCCTTTGAGGAAGCTAATGACAACAGCTGATCATTTCTAGAAATAGCTTCATTAATGACTAAATACCTGCAGCAGAAATTCTAAAGCAATGAATGGTTCATGGGTAAAGCACAGCCCCAATTTTAGACAGCGTTCCTATGAGAAACATTCACTCTGAAGCTTTTAGATTGGTTCTCGTTTCTTTCTCCCCTCATTCTCCTTAATAGCTATGACAATGGGCAACAAGGGCAGCTGCAAAATTGAAGAAATACTCAATGGGAATCAAATGAGGCCTATTTCTTTTTCCCTCTTTCTCTTTTTTCCTCAGAGGTGACCAGAGTACAACAGAACCCTCTAGTTTGATGAGACTCATTGAGGCCTGAGGTTTGAAATATCTGAGTGTCATTAGAGCTGCCTACTCTACTATTAAACTCGGATTATTTTCAGGTCCATTAAAACACGTATAGACCATGTTAATGTGCAGGATAGACAAAAACAGAAAGATCTTACATAACAAATGTAATGATCCATAATATCTTGAATAGAGTTTTGAATGTTTGATTCATTGAATAAGAAATATACACGACAGGGTGTGCAGTTATAGGAAACTAACCCATGACGGGTTGCTGTAATACTGACTAATGTGAAGTAGAGTTTCTTTTTCTATCCTAAAAATGATCATATTCCTAAAAGAGCATGTTCAGGAGTCTTACTCTTATTCCATTGCCATTTATCCACAAACTAATGAACAAAAAATGGATTTAAAGGTTTACAGTTAAATGTAATATTGTGGAATGTTCCTCATTAAGGAATGTTCCTCACTAGAGAGTCCTTCCAGAAAATAAACCTCTTCTTTTAAAAAAACGTCACTACATTTATGTTTCGATATTTTTCAATGTATTATAAACCACATTCATGGAAGCCTATCATCAGAGCTTACAGATAATACTTTCAGGCCAATCAAATTGGAGAATTCAAAAGTGCTGTGCTATAAATTATGGTTTTATCATCACAAAAATCCAATCTACACTGAAGCGTTAAATAGAGTCCTCATTACATACTTATTACATATCCTGTAGATAGTCTCACAGTCTCACCTTTCCAATGGACCTGGGAAACGGTGCACGCTGGTTCTCAGGTACAAACATGGGAGGCACCAGCAGGGATCTCTTCGACCTGTATGGCGTCATGTTTCCAACACCCAGAATCTCCTGTGCACCAAAATAAAGAAAAAAGAAAGTTAAAGATATAAAGAAATTTCTTAAATTGCTTTTAAGCTTAAGACTGCAATATTATTGTTTCTTTACAAAAATACAGTACATATACTAATTTGTAGCTCTACTGTTAACCCAACCTACACAAGGAAAAATGCATATCCACACACAAACTAACTAAACTGTCAGAGACTGGAGGAGTGCAGTATCGCCTGAAGATCTATAAACTGTTGAGACATTAACAACAGTCTCCCTATTCATCCTTTTAAAATCTGCTTTACACTAAGGCCATTTAATTAACCGCTGTATATCCTTTTCTTTTTTTTTCAAAGAAACCCATTATAACAGTCTAGAATCTGCTGCGGCTGTCACAGAACAGTAACCAGAGTACAGCGTACCACTTATTTCATTATTTTTTTCCCGATCAATGAGCTCATCTGGGTCATTAAAAGTGGTCATTAAAGCACGTCTGCCTATTTCACCAGTCGCACTCGGTTGGAGTGGACGTGAAATTAAAAGGTGCCTCCCATTCACACAAACTCAAACAAAGCTAATGATGTGCTGTGAAAGTTCATTGTTCTGTCAGCTTCCTAATGGACTGAACGTTTGTTTAAGCTTTCCCAGCGCACCAAGAGGAAAACTATGGAACGGACCAGGCAAATAAAGGAAAGAAGAGAGCAAAATCTGCTAAACAATGGAGAAGTGTGTGTAGAGAAAGACCACTGTCGTCTGAAGAGGCCTGTGCGCTCTAATATGCTAATAGTTCAAATGTCACAGATCTCGTTTCATATCCTCTTGACGGAATGCTCTGTTTCTGAGCACAAAACCAAGAACTATATAAAAAGTCCTTCCTTAGGACCGTGAATGAAAGCTGCCTATTATACAGTGAATACAATCCTGAGTATGTGTGGGAGTGTATTTCTGAGGAATGCACAAATGTACATGCCTAATGTCATTTATTTGCATCAAAATTCAATAACTCAGGTAATCAGCTTCTCTCCTGTCAGCAGCTTGATTCTCTCTTCTCTTCCTCGCCTCTTGGTCTCTCGTTTCCTGTGTCGTTGTCATTTCATGCAATTAGAATCCTTCAGGCCATCAGTGCAAATTATATTTGTCACTCACGCCATCAATGCCACGCTGAAAGCGAATGCATTAGTGCAGAGGCAGTGACCCATGTGAGTTTATTTTGCCCCAGGCAGCTCAGTCACTCAAACATATGCCCATATAATAACTGCCAACATCCTACAGCAAAAAAAAGATCAACAGTGACGCATGAGTGATGGTATCCGATGAGAGAATACAAATAGCTTGTACACTAATACAAAAATGGAGAAAACGATGATGCACAGCATTTTCAGGAAGACAAAAGGAAATCATCATTGCTCTCTGGTCAAGAGAAAAGGTTTGAGAGTTAAGTTATAACAGAAATTTAGAATATATTAAAAAACATTGTCATCAAACATGTAAAGGTGTGTTTGCTTTTGTTCTGAAACTTAATGCTTTCCTTCAAAGCTTTTTCTGAAGGGCAAATCCCTTTAAGGATTTCATGGTTAACACTGATGATGTCTTAACAGTTAGTCTAGATATCTGAATGAGCTCTTATTAGTAGAGCAATGACTAATTTGATTTGGGTTGAGATCTTTTGAATGTCAGAGCCAAAACGTGTAATGTACATGTTCATTAAACCATCCAATGAGTCCTCATTCCCTCTGGAAGCTAGAAGAGACCACTCTCACCTGGATAGAACTGTATCCACATAAGACAATCATTCATTCATTCATCTTCTACCGCTTATCCGAACTACCTCGGGCGTCATCGGGCATCAAGGCAGGATACACCCTGGACGGAGTGCCAACCCATCGCAGGGCACACACACACTCTCAATCACTCACGCAATCACACCATAAGACAATCATTCATTCATTCATCTTCTACCGCTTATCCGAACTACCTCGGGTCACGGGGAACCTGTGCCTATCTCAGGCGTCATCGGGCATCAAGGCAGGATACACCCTGGACGGAGTGCCAACCCATCGCAGGGCACACACACACTCTCAATCACTCACGCAATCACACCATAAGACAATCAGTCAAAATAAAATTTTATAGATTTGCAAAGACGGTTCGCTCTGAGAGGACGAGTAGAATTCACCAGGAAAATGCCACACCATAACTGAGCCACCGGTTTCTCCTTTAATTCGTCACCTGTATGTGCATGTATTAGAGGTAATTGACTGCCTGGTTAATGACAGTTACCTGACAGGTGGTTAATGATTTGAGTGAATGATTAGAGTGTATATAGAGGACTAATAAATTGGATGCCTGTCAATTCAGCAAGCTCTGACTTTGCTCTAACATTTAGGTCTCATTTATGAAAAACATTTTGAATTCAGAATATATCATTCTGCTCATTCATGACCACACACAGAAATTGCTCTACAAATGCCCTCAAATCACTATAGACAAGGTACATGGTGAAAAACTTCATTTGAAAATGGTGATTTTATGGCTGTGTGTGTGTGTGCACTCAGTTTCAGCCTTATTACATTTAGAACTTCTGCAATTGCGGTTATTGTCTATTCAGCTCTAATTTGGAAATGCGTCTGCATAATTGATATCAGTACATTTAGAACATGTGTAACAATTCAGCTAATGGTTGGTTGGGAAATGACAGACCAGTCTCCAGTTTCATGTTGAAATGTTTCCATGGTAAAAACCTTAGGTGGATGCTGTTGGCATCTCTAAAATTGGTCAACTAAGAGATCAACTAAAATTGCACAGTGCACTGTGTAACTCTCACTGTGTAATTATGTTCCTGCAGTCCTTAAAAACACATTCCCTGTGCAAAATATTTGCCATGTGCCAAATCTCCAAGCAAGGTATCATACTCCTCATAGTTTAGATGTGTCTTTTCTATTATATTAATTTCTGTAAACTGCGTTCAGTAAAGGGGGGCACGGTGCCTTAGTGGTTAGCACGTTTGCCTCACACCTCCCAGGTTGGGGGTTCGATTCCCGCCACCGCCTTGTGTGTGTGTAGTTTGCATGTTCTCCCCGTGCCTCGGGGGTTTCCTCTGGGTACTCCGGTTTCCTCCCCCGGTCCAAAGACATGCATGGTAGGTTGATTGGCATCTCTGGAAAATTGTCCGTAGTGTGTGATTGTGTGAGTGAATGAGAGAGTGTGTGTGTGCCCTGCGATGGGTTGCCACTCCGTCCAGGGTGTATCCTGCCTTGATGCCCGATGACGCCTGAGATAGGCACAGGCTCCCCGTGACCCGAGGTAGTTCGGATAAGCGGTAGAAAATGAATGAATGAATGAATGAATGCTTTCAGTAAACATACAATGATCAAAAAAATCAAAGTAATCATATGCCTGATCATTGTGTCAATACATGCAGGCACATCTGTATTTGGCAGGTGTTTCCTGAGTACACTTTTATGCAGCAAGTCAGAACAAACCTCACACAGCTCGCAGCGTGCACTGGCACTTATTATACCAAACAGCGGAGAAGTGTCAGGGTGCAGTCAGGAGAAAACAGGATAGAAAATCAGCTGAGTAAGTTGCTGGTACAAACAGTAATTTGCTGGTACAAACAGAGTGTGAAAGTAAAGTAGCATGTCAGGAAAAACTAGTCTAGGCTTTACTGTTCATTTCTGTTCTGCTTTATTGTTTCATCTTCTCTATCTAAAAAAAAAAGAGCTTTATAAATATCCTCTGGATTTTGGGTTCGTCTCTTTCAGTATGTCTCTCTCGCTCTTGCGTACCCATATCCCTGCTGCTCACAAAAGCAGCAGACCCGACATCCATGCTGAGGAGGCAAAAAAAAAGAAAAACTATGACAGCCTATTTATTGTCACTGAAAAAAAAACATTATTTGAGAGCAGAGAGAGAAAACAACAGCATCTCTGAAGCTGAGCTTTCATTTGCATTGGTAGCTGGGTGGCTTTTTCCTTGCTGTGAGACAACGCCTGGCTGCAGCAGCATGCCAGGCTGCCAGAGCCCAGCGGCTGTCAGGATGACAGAGAGCAGAGAGCTGAAGGAGGGGGAGAAGTGAAACAATTTGTTTACAGCGCCCCATGCTGTCACCCCAACACGTTGTCACCCTAGTGCCGCTCAGCAGAGGAGGCACGAAGGGCAGGTCCAATGCCTAAAATGACATGGAAACAAGACACAATGCATCCGGCCAGAACAAACTAGCCCCTGCCCTTCTAATGGGCTACCCTTCAGAGTAGTGTGCACATTTCAAATGCCACATAAGAAGCCCTGGGGGGTGCTGACTAGTGCACTGCAGAATGGGTTCCTTCTTGTTTTACTCGACTTGGTTATTGCGTCTATACAAATCACAGTAGTGTTCTGTGATTGGCTGAAAGGCATTCTGTGTCCCTTACTTGGCCTGAGCTAAACGACATTCTCAAACGCCACAGCATCAATCCTGGAATGCAATTCACCTTGGCTTCTATTTCATCCTTGCGTCCTTGGAAAATTAAGCAATATGTCTCCCAATAATGGGAGTTTATGTTAGTTTCATCAGCTGGATAAAAGGTGCAAGGAAGAGACTGACGTCTTCTATATCGGAGATGAAACATATCTGTTAGAGAAGCAAGCAAGAGCAATGGAACTTTAAAACACATCTCCCTCTCTCTCTCGCTCTCTCTCTCTTTTATTGGAGTCATGGACAACCTCACCAGAGTTATTGAGTAATGAACCCTCTCGCATCTCCTCCCCTCCCACATCTTCAAGGACAGATCAGCATGCGCTTTTGCTCCCGTCTCAGGACTACAAGCTTTAGACATTCATTTCCGCACTGCTATGCCCTCCTTCTCCAGCTGATGTATAGTGCCTCCTGACACTAGCTGACATCCCAGAGAAAAGATAGTCATGAATCTTTAATGCTTCCTGTTCATAAATTACAGTGGCATGATCAGTTGGGCTTCAGCTCTTTGGATGCTCTTAGAGGGAGAGACTCAGAGGTCTCATTAATAACTGAAACTGAGGAAGTGTGAAGATTAGCAGTGAGTCTCTGGCTGCATTGCTCACCTCTTAATTCTGCTCATGGTTCCACAAATGGATTTTTACTTAAAAAAAAAAAAAATGAATATACAGTAGTTGTGGTCAGCTCCCACATGAATATAATGTATGTAAGTGTGGTATTTTCTGTTTTGTCCCTGCAGCATCTTGTGTAAGGGGGTACAAAGTTATAAAACTAGCACTTCTCATCTTCTCATCTGCTTAATAGTATGCCACGTGAGTTTAAATTTTTTTTTTCTTTTAAAAAATCAGATTTATTCCTTTTAAAAGAGAACATGCAGTCTATGTGTTCTACTTTTCATGTTGAAAAGAAGAACTTGTTGGTCACAGGCTTTAAGACCTTCATATTAGCATGTACATCTTCATAACATCAGTTATTGTATTGTATTCATGTGCTGTATTTTTTATATTTATTTATAAATATTTATTTTTCCTATGTTCTGTATTCCATTTTATTTTATATTTTTCTTTTAAAGTCAGTTTTTGTAACACAGACTATTATTTTCACTTCATGTAAAATCTTTTACTCCATGATAGATAGATAGATAGATAGATAGATAGATAGATAGATAGATAGATAGATAGATAGATAGATAGATAGATAGATAAAGCTGAGATCTAATACTGATCAGTAGCTAGATAATTAACGTTATAGAATTTTCTCATGTGGTCTCATTGCAGAAATGTGGCAAAATATTACACACTTAAAAACAGACTGCTGCGTTCGTATTTTTTAGATGCTTAAAATCTGTAATGCTCTGCTGAATTCATGCTGTTTTCTCTGAATAGCACACTTCTCAATGCTTTTTTTTTAATAAAACAAAATAACAAAATAACAAAAACATTAGCCTAAATTTACAGTTTTATCATCTCTCCTTTTGTGTTTTGTATATTCATTGTGTTCATTGAATGTTTAGTCTATGTGTCGATGTTTTGGGGGAAAAAGATGGTAGACTAAACAATCCACCTTATTGACTTTTATTTCACCTGTGAGTGTATTTCACCTGTGCCTTCTTAATCACTGCTGATGAATACTTACTGATGTGTCTGTGAAATGAACTAATAAAGATGGAAACTAAGAATTGTGTTACTCTGTGTTATCAGGTGGCATGACTGTGACGTGAGCTTGCATGAATTTACAGTCTGCGTTATAAAGAAATCAGCCCTAGCTTTGCTTTATTTTTAATCATTCTGTGATTTTTCTTTTGCTGCTAATCCATTTCAAGACATTAACATCAACTAATCTAAAGAGGATTACGAGAACAAATAAGATGCCTATTTCCATTCCATAAAGGAAACATTTAAACATTATATTAAAATAGCTCATTCAGCCTAAACAGGAGGTATTAAATATTGCTCAGTTATGATCACAGGAGACACAAAAAAAAAAATGTCCACCACATCCTGTCGCTCATATGATGAGCTATAAGAGCACAGCAATGAAGGAGAGAAGAGCTGATAGGAGCAGGAAGCTCTCTGGGTTTCTCCATAGTCATCATAATTCCGGATACACTGCAAGTGAGTGTCCTGTCCTTGTCGATTCTGCCACTTCACTGCTTGGTCCTATATTCAGATGTGTCATTAGTTATTTTTGACATGTCATTTCTCTGCAGAGTGAGTGGAGCTAGAACATCAAACTGAGGCATGAATTTGCATTGCAGATTAGGAGTTATTCAGCATAGCAGTCAGTACCTGAGTACAGTATCCCGCCTCCAATACACTTAGGCAGGGAAACGAAAGAGAGAGAGGGATAGAGAGAGAGAGAGAGAGAGAGAGAGAGAGAGAGAGAGAGAGAGAGAGACTAAAAGGACATTTGAGCTTTTTATAACAGCTGCCACATAGCACATTATCGACATAGGGAGCGATAGCCGAGCTAGTTTAAGGACTCAATGACAGACACTTATGTACTTATATAATAACAGTGTACAGTACTAATGAAGGAAGGATGCTGAACTTTTCATTTCCATGTATGAGACCGGCAAACATACAGCCAGTATTCAGCGCTCACAGTAAGTAGGAGTACTGATTGACATACAGAACACAAATGAGATACAGATTGCTTTTAGACCAGCTCTCTCTCATAAAACAGAATTACGCAATAACTGAAGTTCTGGAGTTTTGGAATAAGACTAAAATGCAGCAGATTTTGTGCTACAGTTACATTCCGCTTTCTATTTATTTACCTCGAAAGGCACAGCACCAAAACAGAGAATGAAAAGGAAAAGCAACAGTGTAAGCTGTATCCCCTGCATGCATTTCCTATTGAAATCTGCTATTTCATTAATTCATATATCGATCCTGTGCACAAGGCTGTGAATTATGCTGTGAAATATATAAGACTTCACTTAATAGCCTCCATTTATCAGAGCTCTGCCTCTTCAGCAGCTCCCTTGAACACGCTGGCCTCTGGGGCCAATAAAAACATTTTTTCCATTTCCTCTCACACTTATCAATAATCAACATACAATAAAAATGACAAATAAAGCAAATGCTGCATTTATTCTCTCACCGAAACAACTGTGAGGTCTAAAGCCGAGTGCAGGCTAGTGGCTTCAGGCTCAATGCTGTGCTGTGTTTATTTATTTTCCTCCCACTGAGCCTGACGGAGATTACAGGCCAAATGATCCATAATGAGGCCCTTTTCCACACCTTAATTCTGCCTCTTCACGCATGACAATTCTAATACAGCTCTCCTCGCTTCTGCCAATCCCTCAGCCAATGCTATTGTCACCACAAGTGGAAACATGGAAATCGCAGCAAGGTGCAAAAAGCTCCATGCTCTAAAGCTGCTCGCTCTCGACTGCACCATTCTGAACTGTCCATTGTGTGCAAACGCCAATATGCTAAACCTGCACAGAGCTCCCTGAAAGAGCATTTCAGAGTGAGACTAGCAAGATAGCAATCATTTCAAATGTGAGAATAAGGGAGATTGCACTAGCTCTAGTGTCTTTAGTATTAGCCCTAACATTATACTGTTATAATGAAAGGGGATTTAATTCATTGCTATTCTCCAGTGCAGAGCGCCATTGGAGAGCAAGAGAATGATATTCTGAGAATAGAGTAAACAACAGCAGGAGTGGTGACACACCAGAAGCTCCAGCACCCTCTTATTAGAACTGGAGCTTCAGAAACAGCATCAGAAAGACACTGGAGATAGTCAGGGAATGACAGGCATGGGAAATCTTTTCATCATGCCAGACAAGAGCACTGAGAGGGCACAAACCTGGGAAAGGCTTTGCCCAATGCCTGTACACATCACCAGTATAGATTTTATGTAAGTGAAGTGTTCATAGAGCTACATGACACATAAATAAGCCATTTGTAATAACATTGAACTACACAAGGTTTGTGTAATAATCATGTTTAAATAGTCAATAGCTTTCATTATCAACTCACAATATATCATTTGGCATGACTATACTGCAAGTTATCATTAAAAGATCTATCATTCTGTTCTACTGTACTAATGCAGTGGATATAAAAAGTCTACACACGTCTAATATACTAAGTAATAAATTATTTCAGATATTGTACCAACTTTAATGTGATATAACAACCAAAAAAGGAAAAAACATTTATGTGCACACCAAGGAAATCCACAAAGTGCAACCCCAGGACCCTAAAACTTACAATTATAATACAAAGCCAAAGATTTGGCTTTAGACAAAGGTAACTAAAAATGAACATCAGGTTTACTGACTTACACATATCCATATGAATGAAAATCTATTGCTGCCTATGCTATTTGATCTAAAAACTCAAATTATTATGATGGACTCCCAAATGGTCTAAAGAAATGGGTTTGCTCTCTCTCTTTCTCTCTCTCTCTCTCTCTCTCTCTCTCTCTCTCTCTCTCTCTCTCTCTCTCTCTCTCTCTCTCTCTCTCTCTCTCTCTCTCTCTCTCTCTCTCTCACACACACACACACTCACTCTCTAGCGCTATACATGTACTCTAGCTGTCTGATATGATGCCTTATCTTGAAACACATCTACTCTTGTGGCACATCTCACCCTCCAGACCTGCCTGATTCATCCTGATGATCTACATCTGCTTGGAGATTTCTGTGACTCACTTTCTGCTATTGTGGATGGTCATCACATGGATGCCTTAAAGACCTCCTAAAATAGCATACTGCCCTATTCTTACCCTTGTTTGAGTGAATAATCTCAGCTGAACTTTGTAGATTTAAACCACTGTTGTTAACATAAAACCTGCCCCGTGTTCCTTCTAGGATTCTTCTATCTTTAAATCCACATACCTTCACCACACTTTCGCTCCTCTACTCTTATACACCACAATTATTTATAATCCAACTATCTGCTTTTCTGGCAAGAAGGATGCTTTCCCTTTTTAATCTGGTTCCACTCCTGGTTTGTTCTCATATCATCCCAGGCTGTACATACAGACTTTATGCCACTTGCCATGAAGACCTTTTATCGGTCTCATGCAGCCATAAGAAGTGAAATATTACTGAGAGCGCTATGGCAGTTGTGTGACAGACATTAAATAAAAAACTGCTATTAAACAAAATAGTTCGAAAAATGTAGAGAATAAAAAGTTAGAGCATAATGAGAATGGAAATACCACTTCACATAGCATTACACATTAACACTAATCGCATCCGCCTCAGCACTGGTTTACTGCTAGCATCAATATAAAGTCATACAAAAGACAGGTCGACATGCATGCACACACAAAGACACATACAGAGAAAAATGCACACAGACACTCTTACCCTGAGTGTACGGGCCGACTGGGATGGCACGCCAATTATGTCCACTCGTGCTGTGTCATCAGCGCGGTCACTGAGCCAGTGAATGAATATGACCGTCCCACTGTCAACTACATCTCTTCTAGGGACCAGATACAGGTCCTCGTCTATCAGGAAGTCGGGGTGGGACACTTCAAATGCCACGTCCTTATTCCCCTTACAGTCATCAAACACAACTGCAAATATAAACACAAAAACATTCATTATCATTACAGCTAGAAATGTACAGTGATGCATATTTTAACTAGCAAAGCTGCAGATCCTGAATAACAAAGAGAAGCGTGAATGATATTGCAGAGGCACAAAGTATGCTATGCGTTGAACATCAATTTTTAGCATAAATTTGACACAGCAGGGTCTTTTCTTGGGTAATTTATGTACCGTTAAGGGAAGAAAGACTCGCTGTCTCAGATATAAAGTGGCAAGTCCCTGGAAAATGTGACAGTACCTGGCAAAGTTCGTCCTGTGCTCATTCAGCCGTAAGTTACGCAAAGTAGAAAATGTAAAATATGACTCACTCATCAAGAGGTATTAAAATGAGATACCTCATTTTCAAATATACCTTAACCTTCCAAATATCTCTCTCTCCCTCTCCCTCTCCCTCTCTCACTCTCTTTTTCGCTCTCTCTCTTGCACCAGGGCTTTAGTCTGATTTATAGTCAATGTACTTGGCACAATTTGATAGTGATTACAGAAAAACTGCAGTCTTGGTACTCCAGCAATTTTCAGCCTGATCTATATTCACTATCAGGAGCATATGGGTAATTACCATAGAGAAGAGCTGCAAAGTTTCCCTAAAGGATGGTTGGTGTACATAAACATTTATTTAGATCACTTAGATTTCAGGAAAGCTTTTTTTTTTTTTTTGTCAAAGACCTTACAATGAGACAATGACCTTACATTGGATTTCTAATAATTTCATAAAAATAAATATTAAATAGATTTGCCTGTTTTCACTTCACTTCACTTCACTTCACTTCACAGTGCAGAAAAAATAATTTCTAAGAATGTAGATTATATAATCACTTAATAGTTTGAAATTTAAATTGACAGAAATTGATATATGGTTAATTCAACTGCCAACATTCACTCAAAACTCAACATGTTTAAAGTTGAGTTTTGAGTGAATGTTTTTTTGTCTTTATCCTCAGTAAAAGTCAAGATTATTGTCCAACAGCAGCACCGAGCTATTCACTGGTGTATTCCTTTCATTTCCATATGCCGTCTTTGTAAAAATGTCTGTACAAAGGTTACAAACTTTCTATAATTTCCACTGAGATTTCTACATGCAGAGTAAATAAATTGTACCTCAGACTAAAGTTCCTGAATGATGGATAAAGAAATAGAGAGAGACGAAGTTTCTGTAAGGAAGTGATTCAGAAGAACTTCAGGAAGCAGTTGTGCCCTTAGCAGAGAAGAATTATCATCTTTGTCCTGAGAACACTTTTTGCCAAGGTGCTTCATTGTTCACAAGAACACTGACCATAATTCAGGTTTCCCTCTCTCTTTTCATTCAGATAAAAGAGTAGCACAGCACTTGCTGTAGCAAAGAAGCACAGCGATCCCTGGGCAGTAAGAAACTTCAGAAAGTTACTTCTTTATTCACAAATTTGAGACGGTCAATATTTTGTGCACAAAAAAAATCAAGGTTTTGGAGTGAGGCCACTATTGCATATATTGCACAATGGGTGAATGTGTGTGTGTGTGTGTTAAGCCGTGCCTCAGGTCTGACTGAGTGAGATACCGCCACAGTAGCCCAGCTTATCCCCTCTGATCATGTCCATGTCTGTCTTATCTTTCAGTCCCATACCCCCTGCTTTACTTTCTCCTCTTCTCTTTGACATTTCCTACCCTCTTTTCTCTCCACATCCTTTTCATCCCCTCCCCTCATTTGTCATCTCTGCAAAACTCCCAAGTTACAGTCAGCTCTAGAATTATTGGCATCAGCCAGTCATAAAGTTTAGCAATCGTTCCATATTATTTTAAAACTATTGGTACCTCTGAAATTATTATAATTAAAATGAGATGATCAGTGACTTCTTCCTGTAGGCCAGTATGCAGAGTTAGCGATTTAAAATAAAAGTTCTGTCAATATTTACAAGTTTCTTGTATTCAAACTTGTCTTATGAACCACTTCACTTGAATTTTGAATTCTATGTGGAGTTTCCAGATTATTATTAAATAGAGTTCCAATTAATGATCTGATAATGATGATAGAGATACTGTATATCAAAATAAATGAAAAAAATCAATACACAATAATACAGTAAATATAAATATTAAGAAATATTCTTTTCCCCACAACCTCAGCTTTCATAAATAACACGTTGTTTCTTCATCATTCATGTAGAATCCTCAGTTGTTGTTTTTTTACCATTACAGAATAAGAAGTGTTCGGTACTCAGGGGATGGCTGAAGGCATCACCTTATTCAAAATCATTCCTCATTACACATCATTAGCTGTGTGCTACACTTTTTATCTAGCAGCAGCAAACTCCCCAGATTAACAGTGATATCTGAGAGAACTTTAGATATCTGGCACTCTGGGTAATTTAAATGGAAGACGTCTCACAATCAAGTACCACATTGACAACCGCAATGCTCGCCACTGGTGTTTGACCCTATTTCAGTGCTGGACTCCACTGTGGAATATTAGGACGCTTGATATAGTGGGCAGTGATATACTCAAAATTTGACGTTTGCTAAAAATAATCGATTATACAAAGACATATCTCATGCATTTTTCTCTAAAAATGGAATCCATCAAACACAAATCAGCTATCATGCTCAGACAGCACACAGTGCAAAAAAAGAGTAGCTGTCATTCCTTTAATTCAAACAGAAGATAATGAAATGACTTTTTAATAGAATATTAAGAACATGAATCTATTTTGCACTGCTTATAGACTAATTGGATTTTTATTGTTTGCTCTGATCACACCTGTCAAAGACAACCTACAACCTCATGATCATTCCTGAGAATGTGGTTCACTAGAAGAAATAAAGCATGAATTTTGTTTTTTATTTTATACACTGCGATCACAAGAAACGGTACAAACACTTTTCTCTCGTATTTAACCATAATCTTGCTCTTTTCATATGAAATGAGACAGGTCCAGGCTCGACAATATTGGACAAATGATAATTGGAAAAAGGCAAGGTAATGTCACAGAAACTAAATGTTTTTTCCAGTAAGATTTCTTTTTACAGCATTCTGTGGAACTGGTGTGGGTGAAAATCTCAGAAGATCAGCAGTAATCTGATTTGAAATTCTCAAAGCAGACTATCTTGTCCTGTATCTGCATGATTTTATTCACTGCACTGCTGCCACATGACTTGCTGATTGGGTCATTGCAAGTGTGCTACAGAATGAGCAGATGTATACTGTAGGTGTCCCCGTTAATGTGCTCAGTGAGTGTATAGCTTAATGACTTTTTACCACTTGAATGTACATTTTTCTTTTACTGGTTGTTGGTTGGACAGGTGGTGGTCTTCTGCCAGACCTGAATTGTGCAGCAATAATGTTTTTGGACTTGAGCCTCTGTGCATGATGTGTGACTGCCAGCCATGGATTGGGTGTAACGCCTGATCACTTTTGATGTGTGTGCTGAAAGTTTGTGCTCTGCCCTGCTCTGCTCTGCTCGTCTGACTCTCTCCTCTCTTTCTCTCTCTCTGGTGCTCTCATTGTCATGCTTTTGCCTTGTGTGTCAAGCTCTGCAGCTTCAAGAATCCATACTGTATCACCATGTTTCCAGTGCACTGGTGCCTGCTATCATAGTTATGAAAAGCCATATCTTTTATTTTTTTAATTAATATATGGTGGAAGGTATTTGGCATCCCAGTTGTGCAATAACCAGCCATTTATTTCTCAGCTCATATTTAACACATAGATGACAGAACAAGTAGCGTGCATATACACACACACAGAAACACACATATACACACACAAGCTTGCTTCCAGGGAGCAATAAACTGCAGTTTTATATGGGAGCAGCCCTTTCCACAGAGGAGAAAGAGTGCTGGGAAATGAAGCGTTATGGCCCCTTGTGAACTAAGGCCTCATAAATAATACGCTGATGGGAGAGAGAGAGGACAGCGGGCTGCCAAGAGGAAGAGTGGCCAACATACGCTCCAATCACACACCTCGTATATCAGCCGGTGTCCGTTGTGCCCTCTGGAGGAGCTCCTGACCATCCAGTGAAGGCTTGGAATAAAGTAACGTGCATCCAGAGCTAAGAATACACTCCTGATTTCATGCATGAGCGCCCTCTCTATGGTATTCTGTTCTTCTTGCTGTTATTATTTTTCCGTGTCTGCTGAGGTGATGCATCCATTTCTGGTATACAAATATATTCACACACACAATGTGGGTCACAGGCAGTGCAAGTGTAGGTCGTAATAAGGATACTGATGCTCTTTCACACTAGGAGTGTGTTTAACAGTAGCAGAGCTCAGCACTAACAGTCCACTCCACAGTCCCTCTGAATAACAAGGCAAGTACGTCTGTCAGCTACAGTATACCGCTCACCTTCACCACACTCACACACACACACACAGAGAGAGAGCAAGAGTGCAACACAATGCCATTGTCTCTATTGTACCTGATTAGTGCAACAAATATTCCTATCTGTATTCATATAACAAAGTGGGCGTGTCCTAAGTCAGAAATGTTTAGTTATTCTATTCTTTGTTTGTCCATGGAAACCACTATAGAAAACTTGTCATGTCATAAATCGACAATATATACACACGTTAATGATATATGTTTGTCTTTGACTTTCTTTGATGCATTCTTAGTCTTAGTCCTGACACATGCCACTAGTCTCAACAAGGTTTCTGCTAAAGTCTGGTCAACAAAGATGTGACTCCAGTGGCCTGCACAGAACTCCACTGAACACATATAGAGAGTGTCTGTTTCCAGTTTCATCTGTTCATCCAGTTTGTTTAGACATATGTGAAAACGGCAATCATGCTCGGATTCGCACCAAATCAATCACCTGTACAAGGCGGTCTCGGTCCGATTGCAGATGAACTCTGGAGCAGTTCACTTGTCATGAGAAAACGATGCGAAACAACAGACCAACCTGTATAACAATGCATGAAGGGAACTGCATTACGTAGCAGAATGTTTGGTTAGCTAATGCTGTACAACATGAATCATCAATTAACGTGTCTGAGATCTTTGGTGACAAAGGATTCTGTAGATGAGCATGTCATGGCAATTAATAACAAAACCATTCTTCAATTTAAAATAATGTGTAATAATTCTTCTCTGAAATAGTTGAATTAAAACAATACTGTCCTTATGAAACTTTGAATTGATAAATTATAATGACTACAGCTTAAAAGAAAGCCACAATAAGCTCACATAACTGCTGACTTTACAACTTCTTGGATGCCCGGAGCCTAAACAGGTGCACTCTGACCAATGAGAGGACTCACATGCAACATACGTAAACATATTTTGGTACACTTTTGGTACAGTTTTGCTATGTGAAATCCAACTCAACCAAAGAGAAAATGGAGTAGTGTAACAATAGAAGAGTGAATGAGACGCTCAACAAGCAAATGGTTGTATATATAGTGCATTATTTGTTCTATCATATCCCTATGTGTAAGCCTGTGCTCACATGCAAAGGCACACACAGACATGCCTTTTATTTTCACGCTATCAGCCTGTCCTTTCTCCTTCATGCTCAGGCTTCTTCAATTGCTTTTGCTATCCCTCTGTCTATTTCTTTAATGTCTTCTCTCTCTTGTCTCCAGCACACCTGCCGTCTCTGTCTATCATAGCGGGGCTTGTGATTGCTGGTGTAATAGCAGCCATCTTTCTCAGGTCAGAGAGTAAATGGGGGTTCCAAGCACACAGGCAAACACACTGTTTCTCAGTTGCAGGTGTTTGTGTGTGTTTGTTTGTGTGTGTGTGTGTGTGTGTGTGTGTGTGTGTGTGTGTGTGTGTGTGTGTGTGTGTGTGTGTGTGTGTGTGTGTGTGTGTGTGTGTGTGGAGTATGTGCAGCTTTTACACCACAATTTATATGCAGGCATATACAGTACAGTATTTTACCACAAGATTGTTTCACAGATTTGTTTTGTTCTAAAACAAAAAAGGTCACAGTCACACCCGTGTTAAAGAAATGTGCTTGTGTGTATGACCTGCAGATACTGAAAAAATATGGGAATATGTGCTTAACCAGATTTTGAAAAAATTGTATAGTATAGTATATTATAGTATAGGTCACATAAAACATTATGTGCTAAAATCACGATTTCATTGCTTATACTAACATCATTTAAACAAGTTTTTAATTACTAGATCGAATGACGTGAAGTGATCCTGATCAATGCAAATGTAGTATTAACATAAACCAAAAGATTGTGAGATCTCTTGACGATGTCAGCACTGACAGGAAATAAAGTTGTAGTATTAAATTTTGGTAGTTAACACACGCCTGATAGAATAATGCAGTAATGTGTCGGTTACAAGATATCAGCGTCATGGTTTCAGTTCTCAGCTCAGGTATGAGTTCAGTGTTTGAATTTAAAAACACTTGCTCAGATCATGTTGGGCGAATGAAAACTAATCCTGTTAATGTGACTCAATTCAGTCACATGGAACTGATGTACACATTTGACACAGTAACACAGTTACTTTAAAGTGTACTAACAATCGATTAAGACCTAACACTCATTGTCTATGTAGTCACTCACACCATCATAGGACTAGCATTAACCTTTCCACCAAGACTTACAACACACCATGATCACATCCTGGCAAATTAAAATCAGATTAAGCTCATTTTGTGTGAAAGGCTACAAATATTGAGGGTAGTGTCACAGATTGTGGATATTACATGCCTTTTAAAAAAATCACAGAATCATGTACTGCTCAGACTACAAGATTTGTAATCTGTTGTTTAGTTGATGCAGTGATATTAAATGCAATAAACCAGCAATTGAAGATGCGAATCACACATGTTCATTGACAAGGAATTTATGAAAATAAACGAGAGTAGTTTATTTATTTTTTTCAAGATGGAGCATGGATGAAATAAAAAGCAGAAATCTGGAGGAAGGATTGGTTGGGGTGACATCACCATCAAGTCCCTTTGTTCGGCAAAGAGATCTGGAGCAGAAGGGCAAAGAGTGATAACAAATTTTATACTGAGCATCATTAGAAATCATGTGCTCTTTGTTTGGGTTTTATTTTTAATTTTAGTAAATAGTTCCAAACAACTATTTGGGTTTTGTCATGCCAAATAATTGATTATATCAATCATTATGGTGCTTATGATCATTTCCTATTAGCTATTAATTATCTTGTATTTTCAGAAAATCCTGAAAATAGTGAAGAATACATACTGCGACCGTTTTTAGCAGCTTAAAAATCATTTGTTGTTGGGTGCTAAAATGATTCTGTGACACGGAACTCCGGCTACAAACATTCAGAATTCGGAGTGTGGTTAACATTTATATCCTTTTCATACAACTTTATTCAAATTATGAAACCGAAATTGAGCCCCATTGTCTGTCATTCACTCAAATGTATTATTTTTAATGAGATCAGATTGGTATAAAAAAATATGCATTTAGTGTACATTAAGTGAAAGAACGTTCTTCCAAGAAGTCTGCAAAATTTGGCAGAAGCAGCCTTGCGAATTTCTTGCCTCAATAAATCCCTTAAGTATGACAGATGTGTTCATTTCCTTTTCCATTACAACCTTTTAGATTTATTTCAATAACAAGGAGCAGGATTCTGTGCGGCATGCAAATTGCGAGGCAAACGGTGTCAGACAGTTCAAAGACAGACTGCGAGTGTTTGATGGCATTCTAATGTTGTCCATGCAGCAGAGAGAAAGTGGCGGCAAAGCACAGAGACGTTGTTGAGAGACGCTTTGATGTTGGACAACAATGCCTGAGTCCCTTCGTCCTCAGAGAAGTGGCACGGGGAAAAAAAAGCATTGCACTCAGCAAAGCAGCACAGCAGCAGAACATTCAGAAATCCTATTCAATATAGTAATGTGCACCATCACGCTCACCCTTTTTCCCTAAAATGCAAAGTCATTAACCAGAGCACAAGGTTAACACATATCTTCATAATGTAATAGATAAACGCTCACTTGAGATTGATTAGCAGGTATGCATTAATTTTTTATGTTGCTCCTCTAAAGTAGTTTCAGTACATTTTATTCACAGTAATAAATCAATACATCAAAGAACCCTTCTTTTTCTTAATTCTTCACTTTTCCCTTCATTATTGTGCTGCTGAACCAAGGACCCATATGACTAGAGAAAGAAATCCACACATAATCTAACTGTCAAACTATTTAGCATATTATTTAAACAGTGTAATAACATTATGGCTATTTACTGGCAGCATAAAGTATTTTGTTCCAGAACTTTCTTCGCTATTGAATTATTTAGATTGGGATTGAAGCTTCTTAATTAAAATGACTAACTAAAGACGTTCAGCATGTTCATGTAGTCAGTTGCCTTGCGTCTCTGTTTGGTTGTAGACAATGTGACTATCTGAAAACTTTTGATTTTGAATTCCTCATTCAGAGGTCAATGTGAATTTGTAATTGTAAAACAAAAGTCAATACTGCCAATTGGATGTTATATCCATATGACAAAATGCACCAAAGTGCATAAACAAGTGCATAGTTACATTTAATTGGAACACTAATTAAACTGATTAATTATAAGTTTAGTTTATTTGTCCTCAACTTTAAGTATGTACAGTATAAAAGAATAATGGAATTGAAGCTACAGTATGTGGATATGTCCATAGCTACCATGGCCTATATGGGAGTTGAACCCATCCAACCATTTTCTTTACAGATTTTCCTACACAGGGTTTAGAGGAACCTGAAACCTATCCCAGAATACTCAGGGCAAATGGCAGGGCACATCCTGGACATGGTGCTAGGTACTCACACACTGCTGACAATTTTGAAATGTCGGTCAGTCTAAAATGCATGTCATTGAACTGGAAAACTGGAGTACCCGGAGAAAACCGCTAAAGTACAGTTGGGATCAAACCCCTAATCCCAGAGGTGCGAGGCAAACCTGATAACGACCTGGGACTACAAATGTAACTAAATTAAATAAGGAAAACATAATCTCTGTTTTTTAAAACACAGTAAGTGCTTATGGTACAGTATAAACAAGATATCACCTGCGTAGTTGTCAGACAGTTGTCATGAGTTATTTTATTTTATATCTCTTACAATATATGGACTATATCTTATAAAAAAAACTTATTGAGGTCCGAATCAGAGAAATGCAACTGGATACTGCAATGGACAAGTGTGCAGATGTTAATAAGACAAATAACCAAAGCCCAATTTATTGGCTAAGCATTTAACAACTCAACATAAATCCTTCCCAGATTGTTTGGATTCGATAAAAGATTTTAAAATAGATCCACTCTCAGTCCATGTCTGATTCCTTTTCACTGCCAAAGCTCAAGAATATTTTGTTAGTTCATTAATTTATTTATTAACTTTTATTGCTGTAGTACTTTGAGAGTTCATTGGAGCTGTCTTACAAAGACAATTTTCTGCCTGGTGACTAAATATCAAGCAGTATGAAGGGAAATATTGTAAAACAGAATACTAATCTAAAAGATACTGCTGACTTTGTATCCACTTGTAAGGGTCCAGCTCAGTCCCGCATGCACTGCTTTCAAAAGATAGACCATAATGCAACATGACAACACAGTGAATGGGGTCATCCATGTGTTCCTCGTGTATCCATGTATGCAATTGCCCTGGTGTGGCCCATATCAGCTAAGCATAATGGCAAAGAAGATAGGAAAAATAAAAACACTGCTGCAATGAGGTAAAGACACCTGGTGTACGTCACTGAACCCAGTCAGTAAAGCTTTTACCTTGTGATTATTAAGCCCCTTATGGGATTTATCACAGCAGAGCTGAAGCTTATGTGGCTTTTAAAGAGATAGAGGTGCTGCTCAGATGTGCAGACAATGGGGTGAAGCTATGGCACCTCATCTGTATCTGCATCCATCATCTGCACCCAAACTGTAGCAAGCATTTTATATTACCTATCTGGAAATGTGAAAATACCAATGTTCCCACATTGCTCTTAGTCTTTCATATTAAATTCCTCAGATCAGCCAGTTTCCCAAAGTTTACCAGCTTAGGCTTTCCTTCTTGAAAGAATGATGTGAGGCGGCAGGGAGCACATGCCAGAGGCAACAGCTGATTTCTCCTATCATGATGGTTTAAACGTAGCTTGTGAGACAAATATCACATTTCAGGCTCTACTAGAGCAAGAAGGAAAGTGATGCAGTGTCACCCATACAGATTCCGATTCAGTTGGATGACCAGGACTTATCTGTTTAAGCTACTGCAGTGCTGACACCTAAATGGACGCTGTGAGGTATAGCTCTTTCAGATCACCGGTAACTCACATAGCCATGTTTAGGAAATAGAGTTGTAAACAATGGAAGGAACACAACTTCTTAATGCAAAGACAAGCAGCTCATTTTTAGAGTACATGCATTTCCTCCAGAGAGAAGACTGGTCTCATGGAAGTACAAGTGGAAGATGATGAAATACCAACACAGGTATAACCACTATTCTCTACCTACTACTATTTCTCCATTTGTAAATTGGAGTTACTATATATTAATGTGCTTGTTTAATACATTATGTTTTCTACAGTAACAACTTTCACATGGACTTGTATAGCAGGTGATTCATATACGTATATATCTAAACAGATTAAAAAAGGTATATAATTGTTGAACTTTTCTGGGAGGAGACATTTATTAACAAATGAAAGGAGTCTCCAGTGTTAGTGCTTTCACAGATAAAGTTGTACTATTATAAGAAAGGTTTCTCAGTTACTAAGTGCTTTAATAACTTAACAAGACAAAAAGAGTGATGCAGAGAATTATTGCTGCTATAAGGTATGTAATATAGGAACTCACTAGCTAGTCATTTATAAACACTTTAGGGTATGCTGTTGCTGATAAATTCCAGATAAAGAAGTGACGTGACATACGGCTAAGTATGGTGACCCATACTCAGAATTTGTTCTCTGCGTTTAACCCATCCAAAGTGCACACACACACAGCAGTGAACTCACACACACCATGAACACACACCCGGAGCAGTGGGTAGCCATTTATGCTGCGGCGCCGGTGGAGCAGTTGGGGGGTTCAGTGCCTTGTGGCTGGCCCGAGACTTGAACTCACAACCTTAGGGTTAGGAGTCAGACCCTTTAACCATTAGGCCACGACTTTCCCATAATAAATCTGATAACTACATCACACGTATTCTTTTCCATGCCACACTGGGTTTTATTATGGACTCGATATGTAATATTCTAATTAGTCATATGTTTATGTAAATCATTGAAGTACACAGTATTGTGTTACATTAAATAATAATAATCAGAGTTTCCCATATTTCTAATAATTAGAAATAATTAGAATATCATACTGTACTCACTTTATTTCCACAGTAAAAGTAGGCATTCTACATAGTTTTTAGTCAGTGCTTTACCCTTTTCTGGTTTGAGATAGATCTGGAGATCTTGGAAATCTGGGCAGAAAAATACCTTGATTCCAGTTTGCTGCAAGGCATCTTACACCTTCCCACACACATTCATACCTAGGGACAATTTTTTCTTCTACTGATCCATCTACAGTACTACACATCATAATAAAAATAAATGCATAGTACTTAAGGACATTTGATGTAGGGTGGAATGGTGGTGCAATAGGTAGCTTTGCCACTTGGCTTAGTGTCTATGTAGAATTTTACATGTTGTGTCTGAACAGGTTTCCTTTCAGTTTTTCTATTTTTCTCCCACTACTATCCTAGTAGATGACCTGGGTCTTTTAAAGTTCCACTTGTTGAGTGTGTGTATGGTTAGCTTGTACCCAGTGTTTGGAGATGGATTAACCTGACCCTGAATAGGATGGGGCAGCTAGTGACAATGAATTAATAAATAATAATCCATATAAAGTAGAGACAAATCCAAGTAGTACTAGCTCTGACTGGTGGCTGCACACTGTAAAACTAATTGATTTTAATTGGCCAGCAAAAATCCCAACTGGTTTTACAGTTCATTTGGAACAGTTCAGTCAAATTCATATGAATCCAAAAGAAACTATTAGCTACCATTTCATCCTTAGCTTCAACATGCTTTGCTCAACTGGAGACAGTTGGAATTTTCCCTAAGGCTCTCTCTCTCTCTCTCTCTCTCTCTCTCTCTCACACACACTCTCTCTCTCTCTCTCTCTCTCTCTCTCTCTCTCTCTCTCTCTCTCATACTTTGTGAGCTGAATTCCTGTGGTGTTTAGACTATATAGTAGTGTGCACTGACATTCACAGCAGATGAGAAGAAGTGAGGGGTAGGGGTTCTATTGTCACTGATCCATCCAGGCATCACTGATCCAGAGAAGGCCTGCAAATGCAGCAGCCCTGTGGATGGATGAGCTCACCATGGGGTTAAAATCCAAATTCGACAAAGTTCACTTACGTTCATGAAGTGATACAAAGGAACCAAGGAACCTATCAGATGTCACAACAACCTATGCTTTAATCAGGCTCTTGGCTCTGTCTAACCATGCAGCTTTTTGTGTATATATCCTTGTATGTCTACATCTTTTGTGTATAGTCATTCATATGCATACAGTTTGGTATTATTTCCCAAACTGCTTCCAGTTTGAAGTGAGGTGATAATAAATAAAACCAATGAGTATAAGGCAACTAACATAACAATTTGCGTCTCAATAGGTTATTATACTGTTTACTGTATGGACAAGCACACACCTTGAAATCATTACAGACCTGCTTGTAAAAGATTGCTATTTTCCTACAAGTCTGAATAAGAGGATACCACAAATGAGGTCCCTTGACGACACAGACGTAATGCAACTACTGACTAGGAGAGAAGTGTCTAACAGCATCTCACATCAGCATTTTGAGAGACTTTGAAAGACTGTAATCAAAGCAAAATGTTACTTTATTTATAAAACATCATCAACATGATTGCCATTTGTCTGCCAAGTTATCTCTCCCAACTTTGGCTCCAAATTTGTCAACAGTGATGTGTATGATGTGCTTGTCATGTTCGATGTTAAAGTCCATCACACCCTTGCAATGTATATTGGCTTAATGCCTGGGTAAGGAACCGACCCAGCCACTGAGGTGTTAAGTCTCAGTGCCGGTCCCAAACCAGGACAAAATGGGAGGGTTGCTTTGGGAAGGACATCCAGTGTAAAACCTGTGCCATATCAAATATGCCAAAAAAAAAAACTGTGGCAACCCTGAATCGGGAGAGGCCGAAGGACAACAACAACAATAAGCACTTACAGAGATACTGTAGATGTAAGTGCTTAGAGATACAGTTTACTGCAAAAGATAATGATTTATAATAAATGATGTTATTTTTCTCTATTATTAACATGTTATTTTAATCTGTATCCACTATGACATTGGAACTGTCAGAAATGTTTTTTATGGCAGCATTTATTTATATGGAAGGGGTGTTTTCTCATCCCGCTAAAATTAATTTCTGGTTATTGCCAGAACAACACACGACGTGCTCCAGAGTATGATCAAGTTCAGCACACAAGAGTTGAATTTACCACAAGGCCAAGGTCAAGCCAGCTGTAGAGTCAAAAAACTGGAGAGTCTTTTATATACAGCAGTTTAAAGTAACTACTCTCTATATATTTTAACAAGCTGATTAAAGGGTATCACTTGCTTTAGTTTAGCAGCGTGTGATGATTTAGTTTGTGTGTGCTGTACTATACAGTATGCTACAGATCTAGTGAAAATGTTGAGTGGCAGTCTAGGCCTATTACCAGTGTGGGCCATGTTTTTAGTACTTTTGTTACTAGTTAGCGTGGGCCCAATGAAGTGAGGCTGCAGACAGGAATCGGCCAACGGGCCTTGTGTTTCACATGTGGGCTAGGAGGATTATACAATCGTAGCCTTTATAACTTATATGGGTGTCTCATGTCCTTTACCCGCTAAAAGTACAACACAGTCAATAAACCAAGGTAGAATGACTTGGCTACACTGTGCTGTAACACACTCTCTCCTGGGATATTGCTTTATTTTAGCATGGTTTTAAATAAGTACTGTGGACTGCACATATATTGAAGCTTTTTTATGGTTACATAAATATGTATATTTATATACTGAAGTTGTTTTTGTGATTATACAGTACACAGTTAGGACATACAGTTAGCACAACAACAACAAAGAAAACAAAAAAAAGGTCAAGGTATATTTTGATATGGCTTTTCAAATTTGCAAATGTATTGTTCAGTTCTGAATGATCAGCACATGGACGAGTGTGCAGACTGCAGTACTAACAAAAGAATATATTTTAAAAAGAACATAAAGGGTTGCAATAATAAGCATGCTTCAGTAGATTTTTTGCTGTAGAAACCATAACTCCAACTAAAATGTTCCGAGTAAGTGAATCAGGTGGGCTCAGAAGCATTTTCACCAGGCTGTGAATAACCCACGTGCAAAAAGAATTCAGCAAACGTGATTAATTAATTATAGCTGCAGAGTAAAACATACTGTATTAGGATACAGGAACAATAAAAAAGACCAACATAATGGCTATTTAATGCACAACAGACCATACGTACCGATGAGTTATACACTAACACCTTTATACACTTTTTTCGGAACACATACTTTTCTTCAGTTATTTTTACTGAGACATGAATGTTGGTGCCATGTTTGCTGGTTTGAGTATTTCTATAAGTGCTGGAGTGAAGAAAAATACATCCAGCGAGCAAAAGTTCTGCCTGGTTGATGAAAGCCATCAACAGAGAATGGCCAGCTGGCCTATTTCAAGCTAGCAGAATGGTTACGGTAACTCAGATAATCACTTTACAATTGTGATGAGCAGAAAAGCATGTTAGAATTCACAACACATTGATCCTTGAGGATAACAGATCGGGTTCCACTTCTGTTAACCGACAACAGGAAGCTGATTTTCCAGAAAGCACAGACTCACCAACACTGGACAAAAATGTAGCCTGTTCTGATGAATCTCAGTTTCTGCTCAAGTACACAGATGATAAGTTCAGAATTTGGCTTCAGCATTTTTAATCTATGGACACAGCCTGCCTTATGTCAACAGTCCAGGCTGGTGGAGGTGGTGTAATGATGTGGGGAAAGTTTTCTTAGCACACTTGGGCTGTTAATACCAACCAATGATTACTTGAATGCCACAGCCTATGAGTATTGTTAATGACCCTGTGCATCCCTTTATAGCCACAATTCACCCTCTTTTAATGGCAACGTCTAGCATGATAAAGCACTTGTTGAGTGAAAATGTTGATGTTAAAATCTAAACAAGTGTTTGGGCAGTGAACCTGAATGTTGGAGTGGTTATCTCTCCTATAAAACAAACAGAGCATAATTGAATTACACAAAAAGCTCTTGTGCTGCTGACCCTGCTTTATATACATATGCTATATAACAAGCTTATAAAATCATCTAAATATGCATCCAGATTGAGGCAGTGGACTGCACTTCTCATTAATATGGTCACCACTTACAGTCATATAGACCTGCTGTACACATGCACTAAACCATGCAAATAAACAGATGTGTAGACTAATAGACTGTGTTGTACATGAATGCCCTCCTAAATTATCTAACAGCCTTTGCTTAAACAATAATGTAATCTCTCTAACATTAGGTAAAATGGCACTTGGGTACTCATTAGCTTGCATTCAGTGTGTGAATATTATTCTGAGAAAATGAGCTATTTTTGACCTTTTTTAAGAATATAGGTTAGCAAGGTACATTCAGTTTAATTTCATGCTTGAATCTCAAAATAGGTTAATGCTCCTAATAACCTAATAAATAAACAGGATGTAATAGATCAGGCTTGAATAGAAACACTCTGACTAACAAGGCTCTTTAGCTACAAATGATACTTGTACCATTGTTGGAGTGGGTTTGTGTAAGCTAACAACAACAGATACAACAACTACTACTACTACTACATTTAGATTTACAGCATTTGGCAGACGCCCTTATCCAGAGCGACGTACATAAGTGCTTAAATCTCTAACATTGAATACATTAATGCTGGCTCAGTAAGTTACATACTTAAGATACCATGAGTTTAAAACATTTGTTCAAAGTTACAATGAAAAAGTGTCAAAGGTGTTTTTTTTTTTGTTTTTTGTTTTTTTTAATGCAAAAGATAAGGAAAGAAGTGCTAGTTGAAGTGTTTCCTGAATAAGTAGGTCTTCAACCGCCGCTTGAAAATACCCAGTGACTCAGCTGTCCGGACCTCTAGGGGAAGTTCATTCCACCACCTTGGTGCCAGTACAGAGAAGAGTCTTGTAGTATACTTGCCTCTTACCCTGAGAGATGGTGGAACCAGTCGAGCAGTGCTGGTAGATCGGAGGGGGCGGGGTGCAGTGTGAGGAGTGATGAGGGCTTTGAGGTAAGAGGGAGCTGGTCCATTTTTGGCTTTGTAGGCCAGCATCAGTGTTTTGAATCTGATGCGTGCAGCTACCAGAAGCCAGTGGAGGGATTGCAGCAGCGGGTTGGTGTACTACTACTACTACTACTACTACTACTACTACTAATAATAATAATAATAATAATAATAATAATAATAATAATAATAATAATAATAATAATAATAATGCATTTGTTATGCAGTAATTGAAGCACGTGAAAATCTCCAAAAGGCATACACTTAAACACTGTTTAAAATTTTCTGCAAAATACAAAGATGACTGCAAAAAATACTGATTAAATTTATGATCTGCTACGATATCATATCTGGTGTGGTGCACCATGATAGTCCTCTTAACACTCATTGGATCAGATACAGTACATTTTAAACAAGACACAATGACATGTAGTGGTCAGAAATTGCAACATCTCTACTGTCTGTTAAGATGTTAATACCTAAATCTGGGTGAATTTACAATATTTTATGAGCACCCCGATGGATGCAAACTAGGATTAACACTAAAAGAATTTCACTACATGTCCTGTGTATAGAATAAACATTTAGTCATCAAACTCTATTGGCAGGTGCATATGAATATTAAAATATCCATTTAAGACAACATAGTCATATCAGTGGAAGTCCTATGAAGCAACTCTCCATGGTCACCTGGAAATGAGTTGAAAACACACTGGCTGTTTCTGAGATGCAGAAATTTCCCAAGAGAAATTTGCTTTGTACAAAAATGTCACTATATATATCGTAGCAGATGTTCTAGCACTGCTAACATAAAGAAGAAAGGATAATCTAGATATACTACAAAAAAAAAAAAAAAAAAAAAATGGTATACTGGTGTACAGGCCATCTTTCTGATGGCTTTCATGAGCTGAAACATATATATTTCTCTTTTAGTCCTTATCTCTAATACATTTTGGTTACACCCAAATTGAAAAAGGGAGAAAACTGCATTTAAATTCCATTCTAACAGTAGTGCAAGAGCAACATGGACATTTTGACAGCTGGTATAAGATTACAAACTGAACTGAAATGGAATTGTTTGGGATTAGACCCATTTTGCTATGAAACATGTATATCCAACAACTTCATCGCATCCCGACATTCCTGTGTAAAGAATCATTTTTAACTAGCTAGGGTTAAAACATCTTCAGGCAGACTGAATGTATTGGGAAATCTGGCTTCCTACACAAACAGTACATTTACAGGAAGGCAGCCTAGACAAAATTAAAAAAAAAAGAGATTTCTATACAAAAATATGTATATTTATGATTTATGAAAGGTGAGGTGCCAAGGTGAGTTATACCTCTGAATTATATTTTGTCTCTTTTGGTTGTTTGCATGAATTCAACCAAGTGACATCTGACAAGATTTCTCAGGCAGCCACACAAATAATTCATGCTGCTCAGAGCTTTATTTCATAAAACAACTCTGAAATAGCAAAACACATTTATTATGGTTTCTTATACCTCATCTCTTTATCATCTCTAGCTCTACTCACTGCTTGGACAAGAAGAGCAGTGCACAAAAAGACAACCTACTGTAGCCATCTTTTTCCACACAGCGCCAACAATTGATCTAAGGACAAACTGGGTGGAGCCCTGCTTGTTGCTCTTGACCCTGTTACTGATAGTACAATCTTTAGGCAGGTAGGAGATGGTGTAAAGGAGATATGCTGTCGTGAAAACAGATTTATGTTTCTATAACAGGGTGAAGCTATCTATAATTTCTTTCTTTGCAAGCAGCAAATATAGTGATGTGCAATACCATATCGCAAGAAGTCCAGGAAAAGCAATGGAATGTTAATATTGATTCTCTATATTAATAAAATAAAAACCTACACTAAGGAATTGTTCTTAATATATTTCATAATATCTAATATTATTTGAGCTTTCTATAGAAAAACAGAATCAAATACGATTTAACCCACACAGTCTGGGAAAACTAAATGTACTTCGTCTTAGGAATGAGCTTAAGAACCTAATAGCATAGCGAGAAACTATGAGCAGCATTTCAATAACACACAGCAGGAACTACACCAAAAAACACAAT